>NC_134643.1:138897410-139213093 GCF_030463565.1 Pelecanus crispus
GGTGGAGTGATCCAGAAGAAGGAGTATGCTTGTGTTTTCTGAAAGGTATTCGTAGGAACCTTCATCAAAGACCCTAAACATCTTGAAAGCTCTTTGCTGTCCAGTGAATTCATAATTGATGTGGAAAGATGTGTGAATACTGAGATGGGGTTTTCTGTTGATTAGGTGTTAAGAATAGTCACGTAAACAGTAGTCACTTACTAAAGTTTATTAGAAAAATTAGTACCGAGTGACTGAGCAGTAAATGGCATATAAAATTCGGCATCCATCGGTACACATGTATGTGGGGAGTAATGTCTGTAGGAGGCAAATATAAACAATTAGGTGTTTTGAATTATCTGGTAACATTGGGGAAGGCAGTCTTGGAGGAGTGCCAGTTTGTGGAGGATGGACCTGTACAATGAATGTACCAAATGCGGAGGTGACAGCTTTCTCCACAGAAAGTTCCTAAGCTGCTGGTCAGGGTGGGCTCGGCTGGCACCCCCTGCACATGCTTCATCCCTGTGTCTTCACAGAGTTATTGCTGTCACCTGTAGATGTGAACAGTCTTTAGTTCTGAGTGGTATTAATGATCGTTCAGAGGCTGGTTATCCATGAAGGTTTTCTATGCAATATGTGCACATGAGTGAAACCTTTTTTTTAAAGTCAGTATTTAAGGGTTTGTGATGGATATTCTCTCTAAAAAGAAATTACACATAATATCGAGGAAATAATTCTATCGGTTGTGTTGGAATTATTGATGATAATTTAAAAAACTTCAACTTGATCCAGAATTTGGCACATGTGGAAAAAATTAACTGTTTATAAATGCCTTTAGCCATTACTTGCACTGTGAAGTCCCAAATCTATTTGAAATGTAACTTTCTGTAGAATATATGCAGCAAGGAAAACTTTGTCAAGCCTACTGTCTCTTGTAAAATCTACAGGTCTACTGTGTATTCTTGTGCTTTTTTTCCTAGTACAGATTAATCATCCCATTTCGTCAATATATAACCATAGTGTAGACTTGCAGAGATTTTCAGTCCTCTGTTAAAACTAGGAGTAATTTTGAGAATGAAAATTTAATTATACAGAGACTGTTCTCCCTTTCCTTATTCAGTATTTTCTGTTCTAATCAGATATAAATGTAATCCTCCATAGCAAAATCATTTCTTTCTTACTGGTTTATATTCAAAGAGACTTCTTAAGTTGTCCTTTAAAATCCTAGAGTGGTTTAATCAAGATAAGAGTATAAACTACTTTCTTTTTTCTAGAAGCTAGGAAATAGTTTGATTTTGAAGATGATGATGTTCTTATTAACAGTCTATCTCAAAACATCTACAGTAATGCTGTTTCTAGAACATACATTGTCTGATGCTCTTGAGCAGAGAAGCATGTAATTATCAGTTAGCCTTGTTGTATGTAGTGGTATGAACACAACAAAACTCTGCTCCCAAAGACCAGTCAGAGTTATTGGCACCTTTTTTTGCTTTAGAAGGCTATTTATTCTTACAGTGTTGGCTTTATAAATCAAATAAGGCAAATAATGTTTCTGACGGGATTCAAATACCATGGTTTTTACTGTAAATGGGCCAGTTCTTATCCAGTTCCAAAGTAAGTGGAGCTACTGTGCTGAAGACTTAACAGCACTGAATATTTCTATTTTCCATTCCTGATTCCCCCCCCCCCCCATCTGTTTCCTGCATGTAAATTCGCATACATGGCCTAACATGCTTTTTCTACCTCTGTCTCTAAGTTTATAAGTTATCACCTTTGGGAATGCAATTGTAGTATTGTATTTGCTTGTTTCTCATCTGTTTCAAAATATCCACATCTTTATCTCCTCTCTATGCCATTGTAGTATGTCCTAGTTGTCCAGAACTGGTCTTTGCAAAGGAGAGGCTGCACCTCGAATGCTGTCTTCAGTTTTGGGCTCCTCAGTACAAGACAGACATTGAGGTGCTGGAGCACATCCAAAGAGCAATGAAGCTGGTGAAGGGTCTGGAGCACAGGTCTTATGAGGAGCGGCTGAGGGAACTGGGATTGTTTAGGCTGGAGAAGACGAGGCTGAGGGGAGACCTTATCGCTCTCTACAACTACCCGAAAGGAGGTTGTAGTGAGGTGGGTGTTGGTCTCTCCTCCAAGTAACAAGCGGCAAGACAAGATGAAATGACCTCAAGTTGTGCCAGGGGAGGTTTAGATTGGATATTGGGAAAAATTTCTTCACCAGAAAGGTTGTCAGGGACTGGAACAGGCTGCCCAAGGAAGTAGTAGAGTCACCATCTCTCGAGGTATTTGAAAGACATGTAGATGTGGCATTTAGGGACATGGTTTAATGGTGGACTTGGCAGTGATAGGTTAATGGTTGGACTTGATGATCTTAAAAGTTTTTTCCAACCTAAATGACTTTATGGTTCTATTCTATGAAAGCAATCCATGCATGTCATTTCCACGCTTGGCTCTATTGGTTTCAAGTTCAAATCAAGAGCACGCTGACCTGCAAATCATTTGCTCTCTTTAAATTTTGAACTGTGTTTGATGAAACAATTTGTTAGTGAAATCTCATCCTTACGTGTCTATTAGATGGATATCTTGTTTTTCTTTCAAACATCCCTGTGATGTACGGAAGTTAGCTTCTAATTCTTCTGTCAGTTAGATGGGATTGGAAAACATAGTCTGAAATGCTGACATCCCTGATGGCGTACCTTGCTTGTTTTGTCTTGCCTGAACAGGCATTCACAAGGAGAAGGGGGGATCCCTTCCCTGCTTTGCCACATCCCAGACAATAGCACTTTGCACCCTCCTTGCGGTGTAACCCATTTGTCTCGCTACACGGCCCTGAGAAAGCCTTCTGCCTAGCCCTGGTTTCTTGAGCTTGGCTATTATCCCTGTTTTGACTAACCTTAGTCTAGAGCTGTACAGTCTGCTCTGTCTGTTATAAGTCTGGCTTATTTCATGATGCTATAGACCATTTCTTGAGCTTTTCTTTTTATGATCTACCAAAGAATTGCTGTACAGCAATATCAAAGAACTGAAGTTTTGACCCTTAAGAAGGGGCACAGTTCTCTGAACCCCTCTAGGGCTCTGGGATGTGCATGTTAAGGGATTTTTCACTGTGTTATTGTAAAAGATTGACTAGCTTTCTAAAGTGTTCTGAGCTAGGGCTTGAGCGATTGCAGAGAATAAAAACTAAAATTTTAAGAGCATGTAGTTAAACCTTCATAACGCCTCAACTTTGTCTTCCAACATACACTATTTGCTTCTGTTTTTCTTCTTAAAAGCTTTTTTTGCCTCTGGAGACTATTGAAGTGATGCGCTCTCTTCCCTATGTTCCATATGCCAAAATATTTAGCTTGGTCTGGGTTTTTTTTGTGTGCAGATGACAGACGATGCTGCTGTATGCTTTATTATCATGCTCCTCTGTGTTCTCAAACATCACTAGCATTATCTCTACAAATAAGATAAACATGTAAAATAAAATGGATCTCGGTTGCCCCAAATAAAAGCTCTTCCTCTTTGCCTTGTAGAGCCATTCAAGCCCTTCATTTTGATTTACCCAATGATGTTCTTGGGTAAGGGTATACATTTAGATTGGTAAAGTTGAAATACCAAAGCAGATTTTGATAGTTTGAAAGAAGCTACTTGTCATGCTCGGGCGTAATATTGTATTCACAATAAATTCAAGCATTAAAATCCTAAGTCAGGCCTGTCGGGCTGTGTGGCTTAGGTGTGAAATTCCCTAATTTAGGCAGGTCAACCCGCCACCTCTTAGCTTTAAAGAGCTATGCTGTCGCCTCCCTCCCACGTGTCAGACATAGCTGCCTGCTTCAGCTGTAACCTGCCAAACCCCTATATTAGATTTGCCGGTTGTGGCATGGGAGAGGCGATGGCGCAGAAGCGCTGTGGGGCTGGGTGTGCTGCTCGGGGTCCCGCCTTCAAAGCATTCCTTTGCTTTCCTTCCACTCCCGCTGCGCGGGCTGGCCCTCCTGCTCCTCTCCGCCTTGCCAAGCCAGCGTACAGTCGCCTTTGCAGGGCAGGCAGAGAAGGCAAGTGATCCGCTGTGCCTGTGTGCAAACGTACAATGGACATCCCCAAATAGGATCTGCTGCTTGTAGGCTTGAGCTGTTTTGGTTAGGCATGCTCTGGAGTTCCTGGATCACGTGCACGCACACAATTTAGTAATTCTTTTTCCAAGGCCAAATATTTGTACTTCACGCTATTTTGGTACAGTGAGTAGGATGAAAAATTTCTTGATAAGCCTTAAAAAGTAATTAGTAAAAAAACCTAGTATTTTCAAGTACCGTGCTTGAGTGTGTGACAGACTTGCTGGGTGAGTAATCAGGTATCTACAGAACACTCATTGCCTTGGTATTGAAATATTAAATCATAGGGGTTTTAGATCCGTGGACTTTGTCCGTAGGGACTATGAAGTCTCGTTCTGTTCCTTACTTCTGGGGTGCCAAGCAGTCTTGCAATGTAGATGCGTACTGCTGATGGCACTGTATTGAATAGGTAAATTCTTCTATATACATTTCAAAGAAGCTATCTTAATGTGAGCATTGCTGCAGCAATGTAGAGGTATTTCTAGCTGTCGCAGGCAGCAAGCCAGTCCTCTCTGACATAGCCTTGCAGGTGGCCATTAATGGATTTCTGCACCTGCCCACAGCCTTCCTGATTGTGGTAGGGCAAATCTAGCTGTATGTATCCATTGCAGGATCAAGGCATACAGCTATGCAATATATAGACCCCCCCATCACTCCCAGAAGCAAATCTGATGGAGTCTACAATGTAATGATTAATAAGTCTTTTTTTGCCATAGAAGTCTATAAGCACAGCTGTCATACTTCAGGTTGCAACTACATGTAAAATCCCATAATTATGTCTTGGTATGATAGTGTGTTAATTTCTTTTAAATCAATTGACTCCCCAGGAAAAGCTGTTATACTGAGAAGGAGCCTCATTTGTCATTTACAAATAAATGAATTTCGTAACAGCTTGAATGCCTTATGCCAAGCTGCCTATTTCTGATTTAATGAATAATGGAAGAATTGGAGGACACTTCATGGTGGTTTTGTTGTGTGGTGTTTTTTTTTTAAATTGCATAATTAGATCAACCTTGTAATAGATTTTAATAATTACGAAGTCTGAGGCAAGCTCCTGTTGCCCAAATCGGTATTCCACACCTTGTGAAACAAATAGGTGCGATCCACACTTCCTCAAGCCTGTTGACTGAGGCATATATAGAAAATTATGAAGATCCCTTCCATTTGCAAAAAATTGGGTATTTTTGTACGGAAATTAGATTCTGAGCACCAGAAGGCAGTTATCAAAAATACCATCTTGCTCAGCTGCTGTAAGCTGGCCCAGTTCCTCTCCCCCGGCCTGGATCCTCATGAAATGGAAGCAATACAGTTACTTCTTGCCATGCTGTGGTTCTAACCAGATATGTAGCTATGCTGATTATCACTGCTTAAATGTGCATGGTTTTGATTGCCGTATCGCCATAGGAAAATAATGCCCCAAGTATGTTAGTTATTTTTGTTACTGAATTAGGAGCTGCTGTAGCATAGAAGCAGTAGCATCCAAGTGATCTCCTCTGTTGTAATTACGTATAACAGATGAGAGCCTAGTACTACTCACTGCAAAAGGGAATTTGTTCAGAAATTGGCTACTTAGTGCTATGAAAACATTCCTTAGCAAAAAGGTGATTTTTCTTTTTAAAGGACTGTGTACAGGCTCACTCCAAATTAGCTACATCAAGGTAATCACAATAATCACTGAGTAAAAACAGTGTTTATGTTTTGCATACAGATGCTCAGGGGCATCCTTTTGTGTCGGAATGAAGGCTGCAGGACTGGTGACTGTATGGACTCTGTGTAAATTTTTTTTTTTTCCCCTTAGTTTTGGTCTGGTCTTATTTATAAAGAGGGAGCAGATCTGTGAGGTTGACTGTGTTCCTTCCTATTGCTTTCAGTGAGGTGGTGCGATAATGTGAAGCTTTTAATTGGCTTGTAACTTGGGACTCTGCTACGTGTGTGTTAACTCCTTTTGCACGCTGAACCGTTAATAAGCTTCCTAAATTGTTCTGCTTGCTCAATTCTCACAGCTGACAAGAAAAGCCTGCAGCCTGCCCGCAAGGACCCCAAGCCATTCCACTTTCCTGCTCCCATTTATCAGTGGGAAGTTTTTTACATCTTTACAAAGCTTTTGTGCTCAAGCAAGCCTGTCACCCTGTTTCTGAGCATTGCATTGAAGTGGCTGCGATACCCAAAGACTTACTTTGAAAAGTGGTGTATCAAACAGAAATTGTGGTTGTTTTGTCTGTGTAGCATGGCAAGATGATGTTGTTTAAAAAGTGGCAAATAAGTCTTTAAAGCTTTAAAGCAGAGAGATTTGTCTGAGGACTCAGAAATTGTAGCTTTACAGAATTAAATGTCTTTGCAGACAAGTATGTCTGGGGTGAAAAAGGGAAGAAATGTTCCTTGAAGGGTGTTCAGAGACTGTCAAGCCAAAAGAACTTTAGCCAAGGATGAGAAAGTGAGTTGATTTTCCAGTATTTGTTAGATATAAACTTAGTGGTTTGTTATTGTTCAAGTGTTTCTGAATGATGTTGTATTTTCCATTTATACTAGAAATTGTTATTGGTGATTTTTCTATTAAAAGAAATACACTGAACACTTCAGAGAAAAATACGTATTGGAACTGCCGATGGTATAAGTAGAAACAAGCTGAGAATTCTTCTGTCAGTGGAGGCGATAAGCAAACTTGGGAAGATCTAACTGAAGATGAGGTTATAGTTCCTACACTTTAAAAGAGAAAAAAAAAAAAAAAATCTGTCATCTGCACCTTTCTACCTCTCATGGAAAACATAAAACCAGATGGAGTTAGAATTCTGAGTAGTGCCACAAGTTAAGCCAACTTCAGTCATAACAAAAAGGATCCCTACTACATCATCTGTGTGTATCAGACATACCACTGTGGAAGGACTTAATCACGCACTTGGATCCTTGAATCCTTTTAGCTAAAAACATGCTGACATTGTTATAGTTTGGGTCAGGTCCTTGCAAGGATATTCACACATGCCAAATACTTATTCAGATAACTTCTGTTTCATGTTGGGGGGGGGGGGTGTTAAGTTTAAGAACTAGTCAGAAGTACTTTGTACTTTGCTTTCAAATTTTAACTTCATTTTTACACATTTCTTGAACCTTAAGCAGTCAAATATCAATTCTTATATATATCTGAAGTGTAAGGCAAGGCTTACAGGAAACATTTCAATTTAAATTTCACTTGTTCTTCTGATTGCCACATTCCCTCTTGCCAAACTATTTCAACTGATCTTGCAGACATGGTATTAATATTCTTTCTTAACAGCTTTAGCCGTTATAGCTACAAGAGAACTATTTATTGAAGAGTAATCAACTTGCCATAGTAACTTAATGTTCTTTCAAGTATCCTCCTATAAACATTTTGATTAAGATAGAAGTTGAAAGTTTAAAAATGGAAGCATACATGTATTTTAGAATCAAATAGAACTTGATTTTATAGAAGCATGATACTGAAATATTGCTGTATGCTTTTTGTATAGGAAATCATGTTGCCTAGAATTTCGGGGCATAAAATTCACCAGATGGTTTCTAAAAGCTCTATATGATTTAAGACCAGTCTGGGTTTTAATTTTGTAGCTGAATAATAATCACTCAGTGAAGTTTGAGTGATGGGGAGGAGCATGGGGTGGTAATGTAGAGAAGACAAATAATGATGCAGGAAAGAGATGCATAGTTTAAAAAAAAAAAAATCAGAGGAAAGCAAGTGGAAAGTTGGAATAATTTTTAAACTTATGGTGAGAAGAACAGGTCACTAGAGGATTTATATCCTATCTCTAAATTTAGGCTATTTTAATTGAATATTTTATTATTAAAGCAGTACTGAAAGCTGTATATTGACATCTTGATACTGATTACGAACCGGCATATAATTTTTTCATCAAATATTTCTGGGCTAACTTGGTTCAAAAAGAAGAATAGACCTGTTTTCCCAGTGAATTGAGTACAAAACATATTTCTGATTCTTGTCAGAGAGCACCTGGGTAAGGTTCTATAAAATGTAAGCTTTGACATATTTATATTTTCATAATATAAAATTCATTTGTTTGCACTGATTCTCTTTTTTTCTTGGAAATTGGAGGAACTCTTACTGTGAGGTATATTGGAGGAAATGATGCTTTATAACCTTGCACCTGTCTTTTAAATAAAATTGACAAAAGTACCAGTCTAGTAAGCTACTGTAAGGAAATAAGGAGTCTTTTCTACTGTGACTTTAAGTCTGCCCTGCCTTAACAATGATTAAAAGAAAAATTGAGCAGTGTGGTTTTTCTGTTGCATTACAACCGTGCCAAAATATGAGAGTCTTGGACTTCTTATAGTTTGCAGAATTGCCTCAGATTATTTTGATACGCTTGGCTAGGCTGCTCTCTCATGCTTACAATACTCCAGGACCCAGCTGCAGGTCCGTGCCCATTGCTTCAGGAGGAGAACAGCATCCACCTCTCGTTTGTGCCTCTCCCCTCTGTGCTGCAGCCTGGCCCTTTGCTCGCCTCTTTCCTCTGCCCCAACAAGAAGACTCAGTCTTTCGGGTCATACGGCAACAGCACAGGACACTGCGTTTTATTTTCCTATTCTTTCTTTTGGAGACCAGGCGTTTAACCTGCAGAAGAGAAGGCAAGTCTCGGGGGGACCTCATCACTGTATTCCAGTACTTAAAGGGTGGCTACAAAGAGGATGGAAGCTCTGTCTTCACAAGGAGCCACATGGAGAACGCAAGGGGCAACAGGTACAAGTTATGCCAGGAGAGGTTTCATCTTGATAAAAGAAAGACATTTTTTACAGTGAGAACGATAATCACTGGAACAACCTCTTGAGGGACGTGGTGGGATCCCCATCACTGGAGATTTTCGAGATGCGACTGGGCAGGGTGCTAGATAATCTCATCTGGACGCCCTTTCCCGTGAAAGGTTGGACCAGGTGATCTTTCGAGGTCCATTCCAGCCTGGGCTGTGCTGCGGTTTGATGAACCTACAACCCCACCCTCATCTTCAGAGAACAAACTTTAGAAAGCGACAAGCAAATTACATATTTGCAGTACCAAAACTGAAGTTTTGGCATAAGACCTAATGTGTGACTTTTTGTAAGGAAAGCCCGTATATGGCTTCTCTGTGTGGTGCAGAGCCGCTCTGGGCCAGGAGCGGCTTGCTGCATGGCTGGCAGGCCAGGCTGGGCTTGCTGGAGCAGGCTGGGGTGGGGGGTTGCTGTGGCCGGCAAAGCCCGTGGAAGTGTCCAAATCACCTCCCTCTGTGAATGGGGAGCTGGGTGCCAGGGACAGACTTCACTTCGTGGTCCTGAGGAAAGATGCCCGTTTTCTGGCTGCGGGCTTTTCAAGCTCCCCAAAACAGCGAGCATGCGTGGGGCGTGTGGGTTCGCTTGCAGCTGGCGCACTGGAGCGTGCCAGCTGCCTCTGACAGCCGGAGCGGGGCTGGCAGCACTCGCCCTGCCAAGGGGGTCGGGTGAGCCCCTGCCATGCCTCGGGGGCTTCCTGGGGCGCTTTGCAAACCAGGGGAGAAGAGGCAGTGGTGGGCTGCAGGGCAGTTACGATGGAAGCTGCAGGGACAAGGTGCATCGGATGTAGCAGGCGGCTTTTTGTTTGACGTGTAAGGTTTTGAGGGGAGGGAAGAGCTCATGGATTTATACTGAGAAGTGGGAAGGTATGGGGCATGCCAGAGAAGGAGCATATGTGTATAGGCAGGGCCTGAAGGCAGGGTGCCATTTTTGGTGGAACTTGAATTATTTCAAAAAAGAAGTGGGGGGGGCGGGCAGAGAAGACTCCTTTATCCATTACTACTTCTCTTTTTATTAAAAAAGAGTGAGGAAAACTGCATAAAATGAGGAGGAACAGCAGAGCTCAGGATACTGGTACTCTCTACAGCCAAATTCCACTAAGGTAGAAACAGGTGATGATCCTAATCACACCGAAGTGTTGTCTCAGCAGCGTTGTGTATATATACCTGTATTTCTCAGGTGTGTATAAATACAACTTGTTAAAGTTCTTTGCTAAATAAAATCTAAAAATAAACACTGGGTAACACTCCACACCACTGAAGCTTAACATGTGTATTGTTCTTTACACCACAAAATTCTTAAAGTGGCTATAACATGCTTGGTGCTGCCCATTCAGGCAAATCCCAGTCCTGTGGGGAGAGCTGCTGGGGCACTGCTGTGCTGGGGAAAGAATTTTGAGGGTGGTCATTCCTGGTCTGCCTTGCATGTGGAGGTTGTGGCAGTGGTTTTTCTGTTGATCTTTCAGATAACCTTGTAAATTGGTGAGCATCCTGGCTTGGAAATAGTGTTAAGGGCAGGAAAGCTAAATAAGCCTGCCATGTGATCTCCAGTGAATAAACAAACACAAGAGGTGTTCAACACACAGTGCTACTATTTATCACTCTGCTTGTGAAAACTGGAACACATTTCTATGTTTTGTTTTTCAATTTCTGTCCTTCCTCCTTCTACCATATATATGTATTGGGGGGGGAGGAATAGATCTATCTGCACATGCATAAATAAAATCTTTTTCTAGATCTTACTGTTTACCCTTAATCCTGTAAACCAATTTAAAATGGCCAGGACAAAAAAATAAATGTAAGAGCTAATCCAGTCTTTGGCTGTTGATGTAATAGGCAACACTTCCAATTGAACTCTTTGCCAGCAAGAGAAGTATTCTTGAAATAATGATGTGCGCACTGTGTAAAGTATATGTCTTTTTGCCTAGAAAGACAATATTTACAGAGTGCTACTCACTGATTCTTCTGTAGAAGTTAGCTTTGTATAAATCATGGTAATTGACCTATTAATTTCATAGGGTTAAGAGAAGGAAAGTGCTTAGAAAAAGCCTGCATGCAGTTCCAGTGAGAGGAAGGAAGCTCAGTTGTTGATATCACTAGCTGGAGGTGTCTTTGTCAAATGGCCTATATACATACACTTTTTATATTTCTGAGAGGAGGGAAACAGATATGATCTCTTCAAATAGTGTTTAGGAATGTTGTCTTTGAGATTATCACGATGTCTACTTAAGTAGTTGTCAAAAACATCCTTGAGAGCTCCTCTTCAACATGGAGAAAGGAATCATCGTGATTTTAGTCTGCTGCAGTGGCTGTTATGAGCAAGACTTCTTAGGAAGCTGTACTTTACTTTTTATTTCAAAAAAACACTGCAGAATGTTTTCTGAAAATAACTTCTAGCACTAGCTATGGTATTACAGTTGAAAAGAATGATTTTATTTCCCTGCTGTTGTTTTTCTCAGCTGCACTATGCAGGATATTGTCTCCCATCTGGCTAGATCTACATGGTATTAATAATTCGAGTTGTTTGCAAAGCAGGCTGACTTCATTTTCATCTTGAATACTTCCTATTTTCAAACTGAAACTTTCAAAATTTCCTCCTGGGTCTACCGTTACTAATTTCGGAACTTGCTGTAGTTGTGTTGGGTGTATGTATGGGGTCTTCTTGTTTTGGTTATTTTTTTTAAAATATGTGGACCTTCTTTGATAGACACAAAATAAAAATGTTTCTATTTCAGCACTCAAAACCTGGTGACTCTTGTTGGCACTCCAGCCTTTAGTCTGAGGAAATGTTCATGAGCAGTATGTCCTGTAACTTAGGAAGAAGGAAAAGTTAATGCAAGTGTGTGGGGGGAACCACCCAAAACATTGCTGTGTAGGTATCTAACATTTTCTTTCCCCTGAAGTCTTGATCTGATCACTTCTCACTCGTTATGCAGGAGTGGCTGCTGGTTTCTTGTGGTGTGCATTATAGAGCAGAACAGTTCTTCCTTCCCTTCTGTTAGCAGCTGGTGGCCCCTATGCAGTGAGCAAATTGATGGTTTGCTGGCTTCTGGTTATTTGTGCACCAGCAGCCATTTCTGTGTGTTAACAGAATTGCTTTTTTATGAACATCTTTATACATAAAAAGTATTTGGCCCAGCATGATCATAGGCTTGAGTGGTGGGCATGTGTGACTTATTAAGATAGAAATAAAGAATGCAATAATACCAATTTTGAACACTTTAATTTTTGTCAAAATACTTCACACTTTATAAGCCTCTATTTACAAAAAAAAAAAAGGGAAAGTAAATATCACTACAAAGCGTGTTTTGTTGTAATCCGATTCACATAAAAGTTGGGCTTGAGGAGACATCTGTGTTTAAAACTGTCTGAAACCTGGTATGCTGTTTGCTATTGACATAGCTATTATTTTACTCAGTTGTCATCTAGCGGATGGACTAGTAGGATAATACCCTATTACTGGGTTTCTTTGTTGTTGGTTTACGTGGTGCAGAATCATCTTGTTTGATGTCAGTTAGTGATTCCTGGAAGCCAGAAGTGGAAAACAGCATGGAGGTCTTTGTTGCAGGAAAAGGGATGACAAATAAAAAGGAGCCTGGGCGAAAGACTGTGCTTACTGGTCCTCTACCTTTACAGGGCTGTTCAGCTGTAGTGTGCAGCCTGTGCCCTCTGATTACAATGAAGTAGCTCCTGGGTTGCAGGTAACAGGGACAGGGTTTGATGGTTCTCCCACACGAAGCAAAGGAGTAATTCAGAGTTTTGTGTGTTGGAAATAGCGCGGGTACGTTGCTGGGCCCTCTCCCCCCAGCGCCATCCTGCAGGGCTCGGGCAGGATGGTCACAGCAGGGTGCTGGTAGCGGGGTCCATTGGTGGTCCCACGCTGGCAGGGTGACCAGTTGGGTCCAGGGGTCCCAGCTGGGAAGAGCAGGAGTTGGGCTGGAGATGGGGCTACCCGAGACATAGCCCAGAGCCCAGCCCAGAGGTGGGCTGCAGCCGGCCTGCAACCTCAGTTGGGATCCATCTGAATGGCATCGGTCCCTTCTTTGTGCCAGAGGTGTCTTCAAGGGGGCAACGTCCTGCGTAAAACCTCTCTTAATAAATTAGTTGACTGGTGAAATGGAAAGAACCAGACGGGTGCAAGGTCACGTCAGTGTTTACCCAAAACTGTCGTGCTGTCCAGTAGACCTGTTACTATGTGGGTGATCAGGGTGCTTGGACCTTGGCTTCTGTGGGGACTACTGAGGTCTTCAAGTAGTGTGTTTCGGTTTTTGCTTTGCTTGCAAATTCCTATGGATTAACCCTTCCAGTTGTCCTGTGTCTGTGCAGTTTGTAAACAGGATAAATTCTTAATTAAGGGTTTTCCAAGTAATGTGTAATACCTTTAGCAGTTACTTATCACTTGTAATTTAGTTTCTATTGCATAATTCATGGGAGATTATTTCAAACAGTCATATGAAACTCACCTTCTGCTACAGCCCAGTCACCTGAGGTAGAACATAGCCGCTTCTCTTTTTCTGGTCATAGCAATAGGACATGTTTATATGTATGGTAGATCCTAAGAAACTATATTGGAAACCAAAAGAAAAGTGATGAAAAGACAGTCTAACTTGAATTTACCAATTTTATTAAATTGGTAGATTGCTGGAAGAAGAAAAAAAACCACTGATAACTTTATGGTATTTCTATAATTGTGTTGCACAGTTGTGTCAGTTTATGCCTGCGGTATAGCTGAGAAGATATTTTTTAAAATGAAAACTTCTTTAGTTTTGTAGGATCCAGAATAGGAATTATTTTAAATAATTGAAGATGTTCTTGGAATGAGTAAAGTTTTGTATCTGTCTCTACCCTGTAGCTGTAGTGAAAGTTCTGGCAGCCTGTGCGAGGTGGATAGTCTGGTTGTCTCAGTAGAGACCCCAGTGAGATATTAAGGGCAAAGGTAAGGAATGAATTGTAAATAGATGCACAGCTATGGAATGACTGTACAGCAAGTTTTATTGGTACAAATGTCATAATAACTGAAGTACTATTTAAAACTACATCTTTCTGTGTTACTGGTTTGTGACATGAAAAGAAAAATAAGTAGGAAAACATATTTTGGGATTTAGTGTTGATGTTGGGGTGGGGAAAGACAATGACACACAAGTTTGTTACAAGAATTAAAACAGGATTATTTTGCTATCATTTCTGGTGCAAAGTGGATGCTAAGTTACAAGCTTTTGACTGTGAACAGCTGCATTCTGGTGCCAAATAAAGCTACGTTTGTTTTAGTTGCAGGATCAGTCAGGTTAAATTTCCTGCCAATAAATTGTTTTATTAAAACTACAATTGCGATACATCAGAAAAGGGGGAGAGGGAGGAACAATGAACTAGAGAAAATTTAAAAGTAAATTTTAAATAGAAAATGCCACCTAACTGATATACAGGCTAATTGTAGACTTACAAAGTCTAAACACACATTAGAAGAAATTAAGCTAACTGGCCTGAATCTTCCAAAATGCACAATTACATCGTATTATAAGTAGATCGCTTAATTGCAAAATCATCATTCAAGTGTTTTCAGAATCAGTTAGAACAAAGTATTGCCTGCCAAGCATATGTGACCTTCAATTTCTCGCATTCACCATGCACTTATCTCTATCAAAGAGCTTTCTTTTTATCCCAACGTACACATCCATGCCATGTGTTACTAGACTATGCCATAGCATTAAATAACCTGCATGCCGAAGAAAAGTCTGGCTTTGTGATTAGATTTGGTGTATTCAGTGTGGCATCTCCCACAGGAGAAGATTGTGAGTGTGAATTCAGCAATCATCGTCAACCTTAGTACATTTATGCTACTGTTCACTTGTGCAAATAATTATCTTTGTTTCCTTTTAGAGCTCGTTATGTTCTGTGCAAATAATTTCTTCAAGCTCATCTGTTATCATCCACTTCTTAGCCCGAACAGTGCTGTTTTGATAAACTGCAAGCACTGCACTCACAGTTTCTCATTCTGCTTTTTGTAAATAACCCAAAAGAAATTACCACTGAAAATTTTTCTTCCTTTATTGGTCAGTTTATCTTGGCAGTTAATGTCATGACACTGGATTAAGCTTCTTTTAAAGTGCTCATTTTATATGTTGTCTCTGCTTTTCTTTAAGCCTGTCAGTTTAAATGTCAAGCAACTAATTAGATACTCTGAAAATTAGTACAGTGTAACATCATATGGTTGTTTCCTAAAACATTTAACCGTGTGTTTAAATGTGTGGGTTTTGGCTAATCTATGTCCTCTCATTTTTTTAGTTGCCTTTATTCTATATGAGTTATTCAGAAAATAAGGTGCAGAAGAGGTACTGAATTTTCTCTGAACTATTAGGTTATTAAAAAAGGCATGGAGATTTCTGTTTGTTATTTTTACCAACTTCCATAATTTTTTATAGATTTTCTTAAGTTGTCGTGCGTTTTCTTTTTTCCCAACCTATCTTGTCCATCCTTCTTTCTTCTCACCAATAATTAGCTGTTGAAGCCATCAGTCAACTTCAACCAAATCTGACAGAAGTTACAGTCTAAAGGGTGCTGCTGTATTTCTGCAAAGATGGTAAAGGCACATGATGCCACAGAACGCAGTAAAAGCCCACCCTGTATTGCATGCCATAAAATTCACCGCTTTCAGGAGGGAGTTGATTATGAATGCCCTGACCTCCAAGAACACTTCAATAGAAACTTGCATTGTGATAGACACAAGAGAATCTGGTGTCTAGGCACAGCTCCATAGGAAATGAGGCTTTTTACTGCTCTGTAGAGTTTTTTTCCAAGTCACTTGTTTGAAGAATTTGAGTTACCAGAAAAATAACGTTCTGTGGGCCAGATTTCCAGCTCTGCCCTTACATACGAATGACAATAGAAATTTGCTGTGCAAAGCGCTACAAATTCAGGTGCAAGAACTAGCACCATTCGTGTTGCATTCCCAGAGTTGTATACAGAGGCATAAGGACTAAAATAATAAACAAATTTTGCCTTTGAACCAAACAAATAGCTTTTCTTACAATGTGATGGAAGACCCATACAAGCCTTTTAATAGAGGTTTGTAATTCTGAACAAATATAAACCGTATTTTTTGTTAAAACATCTTAAATTATTTTCTGCTGGTTTTGTGTAGTGTTTTAAAAGTGTCTGGATGCTGATATTGAATCACTAACTCTAGCACTTACGTGCCAGTGTTGGACTTTGTCCTGCATCAAGTCAGTCTTCTCCAGATGGTTGAAGGATCAACAGAAATATTCCGAGAAATTTCATTCTTTGAATATTTGTATTTTCTTAAAAAATACTGTTTTGGGCCAGTGTCTCTGGTCTCTGAAATAAACTCAGGTAACAGTCGAAAGAAAACACGATGCCTGTAGAGTGTGAGCATATGTGCAGGTGCCTGTGTGTGTCCAAAGACTATAAAATGATTGTGCCGAGGGAAATGCCAGCCGAGTGCCCGTAGTCCTCCCCTGGCGCCTGCAGTACCTGCCGCACACGCTCCTGCGCTGGGCTTCCCCTGAGCTAGGGCAGAGCCACTCTTGTCATGGCAGTGAAAATTGCATATTACTGACTTAAATACATCTCTCAACTCTTCTCTTTGGGCCATGAAGATCACAAAAGAGGGTGGGAAATACCTGTGCAAACTGGAGTCTCCCTTCATCCTGTGTAGCTTTGCTACACATCACTGCCAACGTTTAGATGAGCTTTGACAGAAAATACTGAATACAGGACCTGATCTCTGTGCTAAGCAATACTTACTGCAAAGCATAGTGACCCGCTATGTTTTAATTGGCTTTCTTCTGTTGGCGTAAGTGTGCTGTGAATCCTGGATGTATGTGCTCATCTTTGCATATCATTTAAGCACTTTGCATACAGCTTAGACACTTTGTGCAGGTAGCTTTCACTTCTGTTTTATCCTTTAGTTTTACAGATTTTTGTAAATCTTCGTAAAAGCTCCAAATTCTTACCCTGGAAAAAGAAACCTTCCTCTTTTTGAGACTTGAAAAATCAGTGGATGCACAATCCACTCATCTCTCTTGTGTAGAAAAGTGTTGGTTTGGTAAAATACCTTATTTCTTCTGCAAGTTAAGAGCGCCACATATAATGTGATTTGTGTTCTGAATTTGCATAAACAAATAAGATAACTTACAGCGGGAACTCAGTGAATAATCCTCTGAGAAATTACAGATTAAGCAAAGATTGATCTTTTGCAGTGGTAAAAAGGCAGATATAATCTTTTTAACATTTTAAGTACTGAAAATTCACCTAAATACTAAAGAACATAGGTCCGCATAACTCTTTCAAGGGATGGAGAAATGATCACCCTTATTTGTGTATCAGTCCATCTGCATACTGTCTCTTGCCCTTGAAAAATACTCTTCCAAGTACTGACTTAATACATCTAATGCCTTCTGTTTCCACAAAATGCAAACGTTGTCTTTCCATCAGAATGGAGCAGGATTTAGGCAAGGTGGGTGAGACCCAGTGTATCTGAATGTTACAGCTGTGACTCCCTCGTCCCCTCGCAGCCTTGGACTCCAACAGGCTGCGCCAGCCCCATGCATTAATTAGGTTGCCTGTGTCAGCGTTAAGACAATCTCCACTTTGGGATCTAGACATCTAGAAGCTCTTAAGTAATTCAAACTCTTTAACGTAGTTCAAGGGTAAGAGTTGAATGAGGTTCTTGCTTTTGGAGCCTTGTCCTTTGGAGGGGGGTGTTTGGTTTTTAAGAGGGACAATTAACGCTTTCTGTGCACAGTGGCTAATATTAAATAGTTGGACGAAGAAAAATCATCATAAACGATCATACAAAGGTGTATTCATTACATACAAAAAGATGTATGCGAATATAATATTTTTGTTCTCTTTGTCTGGGGCAGTGAGGTTGCCAGCGCTTGGTCAAGTCTCAGCAGTGTCTTGTAGGTGGAACTGCATGCACTGAAAGCTTCATGCTTGCTGTTCCTTGAGAGTCAGAAGCTCACAGCTAAAGGACAGGTAGAAGACCAGGCAGAAGTTGCAACAAGGACATGTTAGGTGCTTGATGGAAGACGTAGAAGGATTAGATTCTTAGACAAGATCAAATAACTGCATAAGCACCAGAGGGAAAAGTTCATGTGCTGGATTTAAATGGGCAAATATTCAGATCCCACCACTAGATTATGTGATTTATTAAGAATTGTATCTAGGGGCCAAGACTGGGGCATCCAAAAGCAGGAGCTGGATGGAATACGCTTTAATAAACTGACCAGAAACATAGTTAAAACTGTAAGTCTATACATAATGCTGTTAATATGAAGTACATTGGTGTAGTACACCTACTAAAATGCAAGAAAAAAGGTTACAGACATCTAATTGTAAAAGCTTTTCCTCCCTCTGAGGATTTACTGTGCATGTTCCTAGAATAAATTGTTCGGGTTTTGATAATCAATGGATGTTCTTCCTCTCCCTTAAATAAATCCTTGTGAAATATTATTAGTGTGAAGCACAGTAAAAGCAATTTTTTAACTCTTGCTCCTAATCATAGTCAAGTCCACAGAGTTTGAAGTTCACTTGGTCGTGTCCACTCTGGATTAATCAGCTTTGCTTCTTTTTTGAAGCTTGTGCCAAATCACAGGGAAAACATACTTTCTACATCTGGTAGCTGCTTCTATGTGGAATAATACACTGTTTCACTGATGCACCAGGTAGGAGCAGAGTAAAGTGGAGGTTATTTAGGTTAGTCCTTGATGGGTGCATGCCATGTTAGTAAGTCAACACTTTTTTTTCTTTTTTTAAAAAAAAAAGATATATAAATGGAAAAGTGCAAATGGATTCTTCTTTTGTTAAATGCTCTATTTTCACTTTGCTCACCACAAAAGCCAGAAGAGAAATACCATAAACCCTTCTCCAAATCTTCAGTCATCGCTGACTTATTGATGGAGGACAGGGTATAGTGAGAAATGAAGGTGATGTTAAAAAGTTAATTGTACTGTCTAGGAAAAGAAAATGTAGGCATATCGTGGAAATAAAGAGCATATTGATAACACTTTGCATCTCTGTAAGCATTGTTAGAAGCCAAATATGTTTTCTTGATTCTCTAAATATACCTTTTCTACAATTTGAAGCAAATCCCAAAACACAGATAATCTCTATCACAGTTTTTATTAAATTAGAATTGAAATTTAAAAAAATGTTAGTAAAAGGACTCTGCAGAGCCATCCCTATACATACATGTGCAGTGGATTGTTTAAGGTCAGTGCTACACTGTACAAGTTGCCATCTCTGAAATGCTCATTCACCAAGCCTCTGTCTCCCCAGTGTGAGCCCTTTATTTGTAGATAGTAACCTTGGTTTTTCATTTCTTCAGTGATTGTCCTTAAGGTTTTTTTTTTTAATGACCGTTAATGAGAATATACCGACAGATCCGCGTTGTCATTTTTACTCAAGGCTCCAGAAGAATGCTTTCTGGCTGCAGCTGGTTCAGAAGCAAGCTGTAGTTGTGCCATGTCATGCTTTTCTACGTATGGTTTGACATAGAGTTTAATTAAGAGTTTGATTATAGGACTTCTTTTTATCTCTACCAATTGGCCGATCTGCAAGCAGACGCTTTCCTGCAGAGGCCTATGGCCGTCTGCTTTGCCCCGCAGCCAGAGGCCACACAGGGAGGCAGGGTGTAGAGGGTGCTGGGGCTTCCCCCCAAATGCTGTCCTGTGACCCCCAAATTACCTGAAATTGGAGATGTACAGCTGCTCTGTACCAGTGCTGTGAAAGTTTCTTTTTGGATAAAAGGAGCTCTGGCAGCAGAATAATGGCCTTCGGCAGCACGCCTCAGTACCTTGAGCCGGGCAGCTTGACACACGCTCCAGGCTACTGCCACGGTGGGGAAAATCATCCCAATTTTTCTCTTCACCGCCAAGCAGAATTTTAACAAGGGGTCCTGGCTGCTGGCGCGGTGGGCTGCAGGGATGCCTGGCCTGCGGGCGGAGGCAGCACGACTGCCCGCTGCCGAGGGGATCCCGCGTTATTTGGGCCGCAAGGCCAGGGACACTCAGGAGCCTGAGCGTGAAGGCAGGAGCTCTGCCCAGTACGCTCCGAGTGCTCCCGTCGGGTAAGCTGTCTGTTTTCTCCAGATAACCATCGTTGCAAATGCTGGCTCCTGTACCCCTTGGTTTTAAATTACAGCGAAGGTTTGAGTAAGCGTTCATCGATGTCAGCAGAGAAGAAAATCCCAGTAAAATGAGAGGGCTGGTGCACCTCAGCTGCAGGTCGTCTCCTTGCCCACGTGGGGGCTGTGCAAGACTGCAGTGGCTGTAAAGATTTCCGCAGGAGCTCTTGCTACCTGCATCTGGAAAAGCAGTTGCGTGCCCTCCCTTCACTTTTGATGTCTTCGTGCACTTCAGCTACCGGTTGAGAGTGCGACGCAGCAGTGAAAACTGTAAAACCGCCGAAGCGTAAGACCGCTATTCAGTGCCGTACACCAGCAAAGCCAATTAACTTGAATAGGAAGTGGGTTTTAATGTGCATTTGGGGATTACAAGCTAGTTGGAGGTGGGCGAAATGGATACTTACCATTTCCATCTCGATTGCTGTTGCTAAAAATATCAGAATCTCCCAGTGAAATGCTAGTTTTCACTGACCTCTGGTTGGCTAATACCTAATAATAAATATATAACATCAGCAGATGTTGATACATGTGTACTGCAAGTCCAGAAACACTTTTAATGAGGAATTGGAAGTGTGCTAGACTTACAGATGCAAAGCTTTTGTTTCCAGTTCATTTTGGTGACAGAAGTTCTTGTAAAGAAATTAAATTTCTTTCATTTTGATGGCTATGTTCCTAAAATGAGGTGGTTCGGGTTGAATTCACTGAGGTGGAGAAACAAATGTATATGATCCTAAAACATTTCCCTTAGATAATTTGGGCAAAATAACTACGATTTGAGGCTTACTGTCTTACAGTGAGGCTTTTTCTTGCAAATGTTATAAAGTGAACTAGGCGAGCAGTATTTACAGTATTTATAGATACTCTCCTTCCAACAAATGGGGTTTCCATTTATTATGATAGTATGTGGGTGATAAGATGTTTTTTCAGACTTGGGTGGGGCATGCAAGGGCTTCCTGATCCTAACAGGGTATTTTCATCTTTTCAGTGTTAATGAAGTAGTTCTGCTGAAATCAGTGAAACTAGTCTGTGCAAGTTAGTAAATGCATAAATCCTAAATACATGTTGGGACAATTGCTAATTCAGGAGATATACAGTAAGTGAACGAAAGAAGAAAAAGTTTCTGTAGTGGGGGAAAAAAAAAAGTTTCATTTGTAATGTTTATAGCTTTGGGGTTTGGGGGTTTCCTTGTTGTTTCAGTATATAATTTCCAGATAGTGTCAGCAATTATTTTTTGGTAAACCCTACTTCCATTTAGTTTCAAAGTGTTAATTGTGAGTTAAAAGCAGTATTTGGTTTTGTTTATTCCTTTTTTTTATCCGTTCCGCAAGGCATGGTCTTTCCTTCCAGAAAGCTGGTGATTTGATTCCTTCCCCCCAGTCATGAGGTGTGCTGAAAGTAGCTTGTGATTGTGCACACAAATTTTAAGATTATTTACTTGCTCAGGGAGCAGGTTTGAAAAGGCTGGCTTTCCTTGGACACAGTGTGTGTGTAGGATGAATCTGTTTTCAAGATAGTGTCATGAATGCATGAATTCTTTTCGGATTATGCTCCTCTCTTGTTCCACTCCTCATTACAAACCTTGTGTAGTTAGGTATCTGAAGGGGGAAAGGGCTATGTTGTTATCTTTGGTTAATAGTCTTGAGGGCTTTTTCTGACAATATAAAGTTGTGACCAGATCAATTTTAAAAACAATAATTCTCCTACATCTTAATAAGTGCATCTTCAAATTTGATTATGTGTCTTTTACACTGAGAATTTCTGTGTTTACTAGAAAAGATTTTTTTTAAAGCAAGGTGTGGAAAAACAAAAAAACCCCAAAGGAAAAAAAAAACCCAAACCTAACTGTCTCCAAACCCTCTCAACCCCCTCCCCCCCCCCCCCCCCCAAAAAAAAAACCAAACCCAAGCCCCTCAAAAAAAACCCTGCTTAGACTATTTCAAAGGATAAGTCTTAAAAATCATTCATAGTTGTGATTCTGATGTTGTGCAATGTCCTTTTTTAAAATAAAACAGCTCTGGAAATTGTCTGTCAACTTAGATCATACTGCAAATGTGTAACTCCAGTTGCAGTTAGGAAAATGACTAGACATTTTGGTAACAATAACTATAAATAAATGAGAATCTTCAGGCCTCATCTTTTTGCTACTGTTCTTCTTTCATCTAATGTTGCAAATTTTGGAACTTTTGGTCAACTCTCACCTTTTTTTGTAGAAACATCTTGATGCTAAATTCTGCTTTTGCTGATACTCTGCAAAAGATAAAATTCTTGAGACTTGCATGAGAGCAGGAGTAGCATGCATGTCTGGTCGGGTCCCCACCTGCCAGGTTGCTTTGGAGCCAGTGGTGGAGCTGTGCCTACTTCGATCGATGGCTGCTAGAGCAGTAGCTACTTTGAAGCTAGCGTTAGAGCACTCAACTGTTAGCTAAGGCACTGGACATAATGTTTACATGTATGAACATTTTATTTTGTATTAAATTTTTATATGAGGCTATTAACAATAGTTGCCCGTTTGTCTTCTGGCAGAGGAATCCCATTGGTAACTGACTGCTGGATGAAAGATGCATCATAAGCAAAAAGAAACGCCCTCCTTTTTTGTCTCCTTTCTCCCTCCCCCTCGTGAATCAAGAGTCTTGGAAAGTATTATTAGTGTAGAGAAAGGGAGTATAATATACTCCCTTGGAGTAGGATGGAGAGGCAGGTCTGTCCTTTATCCCTGTTTACTATCTGTAAGTGTTTTTGCACAGGATTTATTCTGCAGCGTATAACATCTGATGTACGTGTCCACCATTTAATAGTTAACTCAGCACGTGTGTGTTTGCACGTATGCTGCAAAGATGAACTTCTCAGAGAAATGACACTACTTCTGAAAGTGCTTAAGAACAGTTTTTTCATTTAAGCTTCATGTGAAGTTACTGAAGGTGTGTTCAAGTTAGCTGCAGTCATACAATAAATACAAAAATAGTTATGAAATGGACTTTGTTCATCAGCATCTGCTATTAAAATTACTATTAATGAATAGTAAAAGATTGCAGAACACAAGACAAAAATTTTTATATTTACTTGAATAAAAGTTCTCTTCATGCATAATATGCATGCACACATATATAGACTTTTCTTTTTGAAGACAAAATTTTTCAATTGTAGTAAGGTTGAAAGGATTAATTGGGATCTGTATTGACAGAGGTAGGAATACAGAGTTTTTAAAGCAACTGCTGAATTTAGACGTTACATAGTTAAATTTCTGTCTTCATAAACATGAGTGACGCAGGGTTTATTCTGAAGAAATTGAAGTTAAAAAAACCCCCATGGCTAAGTTATGTCTGAATCTCCACCATTCGCCTCCCTTTTTGTGCAATTTTTGTAATTACCTACAGTAAGAAGCGGAAGGGACAGGCTAGAAGGGGAGGGAGATGTTACCTGTAGGTTCCAGATGGGTCTGGGGTCTGATGTAGTTTGAAAAGTACAGCTATAAATGTTCATGTGTGTTAAATGTGGGAGAAAGACGCTGGCAGGCTCTGGCTAGGTAAGCCTCCCAACTCCTTTCTGCCTGACAGATTACAGAAGCGCGTGAATAAAACAGCAATGTAGAACACACACTGATACAGTCTTGCTGCCTTGTATGTGTTTACCGTTTGGTGGGCTGCCTAGTAGGGACCTGTTCAGTAAACTAAATTATTAATCTAGTGTTATTATTTATCTAGTGTTTTCATAAGTAAAAACATTCCGCTAATGTATCTTAGCGGCTCCCCCAGTGATCTTGAGATCCATCTGCTGTGTCTGCCTGATACTGGAGTCTCCATGGGGCACTGTTATGGCTGCGCACGCTGTTTATACATAAAGCACGCAGTCCATGGAGCTGATTAGGTGTCTGTGGGCTCCTGCAGAACTGAAAAGATCTGCCTTTTATATTTTAGCAAGTTTTTCCTCCCCATGCAGTAATTAAGATATTTTTGTTGTTATATGTGGTCACCAAATAACCTATATATACTTTATGTATCATTTTAAAGTTATTTGGCCAGCATTTTGGAGTGATTTCACTTTAAACTTAAATAAACATACCAGTAGGATATATTTTGCTACTGTAATCTTTGTGTAAGTATGGTGTACGGCTGAAGTTCTGATTCAAATGAGTAATTTCAAGATTCGGGGTAGGGATAAGGAACATAAGGTAGATACCTAGTGACAGTTTGTGTCCTAGCTGTTTAACCAGAGCATGCAGGTCCCTGACAGCTTCTCTGTCCTATCTGCCAGGCCACCTCTCAGACAATTAGCCCGGGTTGTCTGAAATGTCACTATGTTTGGCAACTGAGTCTGCCTTTAATGACTTCATCTACTTAACATCTTTATAACAACAGATACCCATCCTGATTATTTTAATTAGACATAATGGAAAATGTCCCTTTTTTCTTTCCTGGTCGTATTTGAAGTCCAGCCTGGCAAACATAAAAATACAATTAAGTAGCTGAAACTGGAAAAATTCTGATTCTTTGTATTTAGATTTTTGAGTGCAATACAATAAACAGCTTTTTTTAATTAAAGAAAACTTTTAAAAAGACAATTATTAAAAAAGATGATGATCCATTAAATCTTATTGACCATACTTGCAAAGCTCTTGTGGTGTTTGCGTGTTGACTACTTGAAAGCCTCTCAGCAGTATACCATAATTAAAATTTAGGAAAAGTGCCTTTTGCCAGTAGAAGCTGTCATCCAGGTCCAGTCACATGCACTTTCATACCTTTTTTATTTTCCCCCCTCAGAGTATAGTCAGTCACTGAAAACTTGAAGAATATAACATTTCTTCATTCAGTAGTACCCAGAGGGAAGCAGTGGCAGGTGGAAAAGTCTGTTCTTTATTGTCTCAAAGAACAGTCTCAAGGGAGAGAAAGCAGGTTTTTAGGGAGAAAACCCTTGATTTTGTAGATTGTGATTATATTATTTGCAACAATGGAGTTTGCCAGCAGAATGGTGGGTATAAGTGCAGTGGTATCTCTGGTCTGCTCTGCTCTGCTCTATAGACCACCTCACCACATCCCTTGCAAGGCCAACCATTGGCAGAACTGCATCCAAACCAGGAATTTCATCAGCGCAGCAATGTCAACACAGATGACGTGTACAGTGGCAAAGGTCTAGGTATGTTGGACAGTGTCATGTAGGGTGGGCAAAGGTCTAAATGTGTTGAACGCGGTCCTGTAAGACAGCCAAAGGTCTAGGTATGTTGAACACTGTTGTGTAGAACTGGCCTCAGATCCCCTTCCTTCTGTGTTGGGAGGCCTGCTATCAAGGGCTTTGATATCTGCTATATAAAAATACATTGTGAAACCAAATAACATGGGATATTATAGAGGACAGAAGTGTATGTGGGTTCAGCAACAAAGCATAAAAAAAAAAAAAAAAAAGAATGGAGGCCCTACAGGCTGGCCGTTGGGTGCAAATTTCAGGAGAGGAGGTGTCCAAGCAGCTGGTTGGTCCTTCTGAGATGTCCTCGCAGCTTCCAGTAACCTGATTGTCCTGCTCGAGTACTTCTTTTCTCAACCAGAAACGGGATACGCATTTCAAAAGGCAGAGCTTGCCTTGTGTCTCATCGGGACACAACAGCCTTCCTCTCTGTCTTGAGCAAGCACCAAGAGGCTTACGCAAGCAGTACGTGGAGCGGAGCAGAGTGTGTGTGAACATGTTCTGGCACTGTTTCATCAGCCTGAATAGGCTTACCTTGCCCATCAAAAAGGGTTGAAGCAGCAATTAACATGTCAGTTTTTATTTCTGTGAATATTTATTTCAAAGTAACATTAAAGTATTGAAAGAGTCCTGCAGCGTTAGCTGGTGTATTACTGCTGCAGGACTACTGCTGACATTTTAACTGTTTTTAAGTTACTGTATTTTTCTTTAGAAATGCTTGTTGTAACAAAGTTCCAGAGGGGCAGCTGGCCCTCTTCAGTAGAAAAATGAGGCACAATCTCAAGGAATTAGCCCAGTGGTTAGACACGTGCCTTTGAGAGTGGGGACTGCTTTGGAAAAGGGGCTTTTGGGGATGGCTGGGAGATGGAGTAGAAGTAGCAGCAATTTGTGTGTGTGTGTCCATGCTTCCTTACAGTAAAATCTTTGATGTGGTTATTTGGGCAGTTTCCTTATTCTTCTGCAAGTCTGGGAACAAAGGGTTATTAGAGAATTTTCTGCCAGCATTTCTTCGTATTCATTACTCTGGTTGGCAGAAAGCACAACCAGCCCACATTTACGTCTTGACTCTTAAACATGTTGTTTGCTGCTACGTGCCTTTCTAACTGAGGGATCAGAGGCTTAGCTGTAAATATGAGGAAGGCTCAGGATAAAGCTGAGTATACAGAATATTAACCTGAGGTCACTTACCACAGTGAAAGCTTTTTTGCTGTGGGTTTTTTTCTTTCTCATTCAAACCTTGTTCTGCCCTCTGCTGGCACTTCGTGTTAGGAGACAGAGATGGCGTTTCATTATTTTCATGGTAGAGTTGCCTGTGCTAGCTTGCAGGCTGCTTTACCAAATAGAATTTGAATTCCTGTCATTAATCAAATTTCTCGCCACAGGTAACTGCTGTGGCCATTACGTTTATAATGTATATTATATAAAGATGTGTGGTAAATACGCTAATTTTGGCCTTAAAAAATCATCCCAAGGTACAAGTTATTACCCAGGGAATAGTTATTCTGTCCTTGAAAGCTATGTTTACTTTCTGAAGGCAAGCACATTTCTGGTTTTTGGCAGGCATGCTGATTTGTGAAGTCAAGTACTTGAGTTAAGAAATGCTAGTACTGAGGATACCTGTGTGATTTTAATGCTGCCCTTGCTGCATGCACAAGCATTTGATGCCTGTACTTACTAGATTGCATACTGTTTTCCTCCACACGTTTTTTTGCACGTTGGTGTGTTGCACATGTAATGAGCAGCAATTCCATGTATTTGTTGTTTCACCTGTGACATAGCCAAATCTGGAGCGCTGTTCTCCGAGACAGACTTCAGATTATAGTTCTGTCTACTTCCAGTTTCAGAAGGAAATGAAGCGAGGAGCACTAGTCACTTTGAACTTGGTTAACCTCTTGAGGAGGTTCATCCTATGCCCTGAATAAGTGAAGGGACCTAAAAGGAAAAAATGCATAATATGTATAAAAGGAGGCAAAATAAGGATTAAGTAGACTGCTTCAATTCTGATACATCCTTGTTTCTTAAGTATCTGGCATTACAGCCTTGATTTTCTTTTAATATTACCTGGGTGGGGTTGAGATCCAAACTCTTAAGAAAGCCAACCTGAAAAATTGTGAGTCAACTTTGGATAGGTATGGCAGTTGTGAGCAAGGTCAGAGCTTTTAGATCCACTTCTGCCAGTTGTGTTCACGAAGCAATCAAAGTAGAGATAAGCTTGCTGTAGTTTTATTGGCAAGCATAATGGGACATACTTTTGCTAGTGGGTATCATAGGTGGTTGCTGAAAGCAGGAGAGTGAAGAGAGTCAGTGCAGGATTTTGTGAACATAATCCATGGCTATGGACTGTCTTGCTGTTCCTCTTCCAGTCCCTCCAGCTTATCCCCATCCTGGTTTCCGCGCTTCAGCTTCTACCTCTCCATCTGAGTTACATCCCTTGCTGCAGAAGACCTTAGCTCCTGCCTGTGCTTGCCTCTTCCCCTTTCTCCAGCCTCCACTTGCTCTCAAGCTCAGTCTTCCCTCCTTGGGCTTTTGATCCAGTCTTGATTTCACCTCCTCTGCTGCTTCTAGCCTAAGTTGTAGGTTTCAAGCTGTTTTGACTTGCCGATCGCTGAAAAACTTTCTATTGGAGCTGTAATTTAACTGTGTGGACGACAGGATTCCCCTTCTTGGCTATTTATTGCAGGCCCCGTCAAAGTATTTGCAAACCTTCAGGTTGCTTTACTGAGACACCTCCTCTTCTCCCTCCCTGCTTGTCAAATCTGACAAAAAATGGCAGCCAAGCGAACAAACAAGTGGACTCGTATGGAAGTAGGATGAGTCTTTGGTAATAAATACTTATTTGGCCCACAAATTCTAGTTGTAATTAACCAGCTGGGAGCTATAATCGCAATTTTCCAGAGGCCTGGCTGCTGTCAGGTAGTCACTGTCTGTGTGTGTGGAGGAGGATTAGAGATGGTGCTTGAAGGTGCTGCTTGGGGAAAAAGCAAGCTGTTATTCTAATGGGGGACAGCTGAGACCTGTGTTTTTCACCAGTCACAAGGGACCACTGAGGCTGGTTTTCAGCCTACCTGCCGAACCGTGCATTTTACCGAGAGGCACTTGCTATGCAAAATCTTTGCTCCCACAGACAGGATGCCCTCGGAGAGGAGCCTGCAAGTGTGACTTCTCAGGAAGAGAGTCGGTGTTACAGTCTGAGTAACTTTTCCACTCATATTTATCTCATAAAATTAACAACTGCAGTTCCTGGAGCAAAAAGGAAGGGGACTTAATTATAATTCAGTAACTCAGTAGGGAGCCCAAGTAATGGTTGCAAAGGATGTAAACTGTGCTGTGAGACACCATGCCTGTTTGCACTGCAGCCCTGCTAAGACCCCGGGAGATCCTGAAAACAAAGAGAGAAAGGAGGGCACTGGAGGCCCTGTCAGCTGTTTTAAAAGGATACTGTCCTCTAGCTGGTCTGTCAAGTCGCTAGCTGGTGAGCTTACCTGTGGTATTGCAGAAGGTCCATCCGAGGTCTGGCTGCTCCTTCCAGGGTACGCAGGCAGGTGACCCTGAGGCACCTCGTGTGTCACGCTCCGCCTGCCTGCCTTCAT
This sequence comes from Pelecanus crispus, assembly GCF_030463565.1. Classification (NCBI taxonomy): domain Eukaryota; kingdom Metazoa; phylum Chordata; class Aves; order Pelecaniformes; family Pelecanidae; genus Pelecanus; species Pelecanus crispus. The sequence goes on from NC_134643.1 coordinate 138,926,194, forward strand.
TAAACAGGGCTTTTCGGTGGCTCATGCTGTGCAAAGAACTGGGGTGTCTGGTTCCAGGTACAAAAGGTCCTTAGGCAACCTCCTCCCAAACAAGTAACCTGCTTTTAGATACCAAGTCGAGGAGGAAACAAGGTGTTTCCTACCTGGAAAAGAGGGCAGGAGGGCTGCTGCCTCTGTAGCCTCATCCAGCACTAATTGCTGGTTGTTGAAATGAGCTGGTGCTAGTGGTTTCCTGTGGGCAAGGAAGCTGTGGGGCTGTGTTAAGCCATAAATATGAAGGCTGGGACTCCACATAGCATTAGACTGTAGGAGAGCTGCATACTGCTTTTCTGAGCTACCTTTTTTCTTTTTTAGCCAAAACCTTTAAAATAAGGTGATTAACAAAGATGAATACATGTTAATTGCATCCTTATGGGTTTTTTTCCAAGAAAGTTTCAAGTTTTAAAACAAGCACTGACAGCATGCTTGTTTGCTCTGAGAAGAGGAGTCAGGCATTTACACTGAGGAACTGTGCTTGGAGTTCGGCAGTAGGTAGGAGGCTGTGTTCAGGATATATCCAAATCCCAGCTTGTTAACCCACCTGCATACAAGTGCAAAATCGCTTTTGTTGTTGGAGTTGTTAAATGCAGTAGATATGATTTATATTTGGGTGGATTTTTTTAGTTCTTGTGGATGCTTCTTTAGTTTCACTAACACTTTTTTAACACTTTTTTTTTCTTCTCTCTGACTTCAGCCATTGATGGATTTCTAAAAACTGATGAAAGACAAAGACTAGCAAAGGAGAGAAGAGAAGAAAGGGAGAAATATCTTGGTAAGATGGCAGGAGGTGTATATATTATTTATGTCTACATGTTAATAGGCTTAAGTTACTAATGTGACTGTTTTGTTCTGAATTTTAAACATTGTGATTCAGCCTGTTCCTAATCTTTATTGCTTATATTACTAGTTTTAAATTTAATTATAAAAAATAATCTATGTCATCTCTGATTCCCATTTGAGTATTTAATAGTCTATAGTTACAAGTTGACTTCCTTCTCTGATTTATGTACTTTTGAATATAGGTTTATGTGCAAGATATTGATTGTTAGGATTCTGATTTATAAAAATACTCCGTAAGCCTTGAATAGTACTTGGGATAATATGCATGATTTGATGAAACAGCTTTCAATTTTAGTCTATTTAGGTTTAGCCATATTAAAAGATATCATGGAGTTGTTAAGTACAGCATAAAGCAGATATTTTTCCATAAGTTTTAAAATGATTAATCTTTCAAACGAATGAGAAAAATTATAAATTCATTTCCTGAATAACATAAGCATTGATTTTAGAGTTTTTAAAATAGTTGTTTTTAACCTACTAATATCTCCAGGGAAATGTTGAGGAAATTGGGGGGTGGGGTGGGGAATCTATATATAAGGGGGGGTGTGTATACACAGTTAATTTCATATATATATATATATATGAATGAATTAAATTAGCTGTTCAACATTGTTTTGGACTTTTTCTACATATAATATATATATGTAAAAAGAATATTGAACAGTTAACTTCACTTTTCCTCACTGTAATAACAAGAAAGGCCAGTAGCACTGTTCCTTAAGGTTACCTGACAATACCTATCAGAAGCAATTGTCAATGTTTTATGATTTTGTAAAATTTAAGCTAGGCATATATTTTGAAGAAATGTCAATTAAAATAGTACAGACACCTGTGAAAAGAATAATAGGAAAATACTGGTTTTCTTGTGATAAATAAACTGTTGACCATTTCTTGACAAAACCTGAGGCTTGAGACCAGTGACTTGACGTTTCTTAGTACCATGGGCTTGGTGAGCAAGATTCCTTTTGGTAGTTCCTGTGAAAATCTGCTGGTGTTTAGTACTTAATATCCCCAGAGGTTCTGTCTGTGTTGGGGCACCTGCCTGAGTTGTAGCATACATATCTTCTAAGTATACTCAGTCTGGACTATCTCTTCTGTCCTCTTGATTATCTCTTCTTTGCTGGTTCCCAAGAAAGTGACATGATGAGTAGATTGGAAAGGAAAGAGGAAGCAGAAGGAGAGATGAGAGGGAAACTGAAAGCTGGAGTATCTGGGAGTGGTTGGCCCAGGGGATTTGGAAGATGTTGGCTGTAGTTCTTGTCTCCAGACATCATACATTTCTTCTGGAAACATACTTTTTTAGGGTTAAGACCATTTCTAGAATGGGGAGCTCTGGGTTTTGGTCACAGGTTGTCTGTGGTGCATTTCTTTTAGAAGTTCAGAAAAAAGCAGCAACCCAGAAGGACAGATCTTTATGCAGCCAGCTGGTACATTGCAGTAATATAGAATAACCTTTTCACCAAAGCCAAAACTCATTAATCAGTAGTTTAGTATCCCTAAATTAAGGAACAAGAATTGTATGTATGTCCACGATGACAGAATGGTTTGGTTCTCTGTCCAGAATCAGTCCCAGGTTTCACCTAATTACTCAGAAGATAATCTTAGCACAATCTCTGGACACCTCACTTTTTTTTTAATCAACTCCAGCATGATGTTTTCACCTGCTCTACCTGACATGGCTAGTAGTCATTAACAATTAGCAACTGGTCACTTGTCTTCCATTGTCTGTGAGGTAACTCTTTATCTGTTGACAAGTCTGATTCTTCACGCATGCAAGTCCAGGCTTGCCTGCAGCACTGACACCCCTCTCATTACTGCCCTGTCCTGGGGGGAGGAATAGTGAATTCTAATAAGGTAAAAGGGGAAGACAACATCAACTGTATTTCTGACAAGAAATAAGGTAGAAGGTGTTCTGTAAAGCAGGTTGGATGTCATGAAGAAGTATTTTAGGAGGATCCAGTATTCAAGGGAAAGAAATGCAACTGCTGGAAAAGGATTTGGTGGTGGAGGGATTCTGGCTTTAAACCAAGGGCTTGAGGGTGCGTAGGGGCTAAGAGGGACTGCAGGTCACGGCTGTGGTTAAAGAGCCTGGGGGCAGGAGCTGAGGGAAGAAGGCTGATCTGAGAAGAGGGAATTGAGATGGCTAGGCAAGAGCCTAGGACTGATGGGAAGATACTGAGAGAGAGTTAGAAGGGTGACGATTTGCTGTACAAGGAAACAGGAACTGAACAAGCAGACTGAGGCTGAACAGGTGAGCAGGATGAAGGACTAGCTTTTGTATAAACAGTGTTAATTCTGGCTTTCTGTAACTTTCAAGTTCTTAGCCCAGTAACTATGAGAATCTTCCTTCTTTGATACTAGCTCTGTGTGTGTTGGTATGTGACATTACAGGCTTGCGTGTATATAGGCATGCTTACTGAACTCCTCTTTCCTGCCTCTTTATGGAATAGACTTGCATGAGAAGTGGATTTTTCCTCATGATTTGTCATGCTAACTTCTGCTACTTGTTCTCCTACGTAAACCTGAAGCAACAGTCCTGTATGTAATGTTGCAGTCTGAATTTCTGTAACAACAAGCTAATGTCTCAAGAAGATGATTATGACTCCAGCTGGAATAAACAACTGGGCAAACTCTCAATAACAGAAGTAACTTTTTTCATGCAAAGAGGGAGAAGTGGATAACGATGTAGCACCAAATTATGAACAGAATGGTGTACTTTCAAAGTTTTACAGAAAACTTAGTGTATGTTGTTTTCATGTATTTCTTTTGAAGGCAGCCCCTTAATGAGAAGCACAGTTTTAAAGAAATTCCAAGGGCTTTTGCTTCAACATGTGTAACTGATTCACTTTAAAACCTACTGGGAACACTTGTTATATCTGAAAAAAGAATTTGGCTTTCAGCTACAGAGGGATTTGAAACATAAACAAAAAGATTTGTTAACTATTCTGTACACTGTTTTTACATAGGTAAGGGGCACAAACTGTCCCCTTGTGTACAAAGGGCTGCCATATTTATTTGAGCAGATCACTTAGATTTACTAATCATTGCAGCGCTTCTGTGCATTATATGTTTGATCTTGGTGGACTAAAACCCTGTGTACCTCTATTTGTTGTTTTACACTATTGTGTCATGTTATCAAATAATTTTAAAGCAGAAGAAAATTTGCATGAAGTGAAATACACCTTTTTCTCTGCCTAAGCTGCTAGGGAACAGCAGATACTGGAGAAAGAGAGAAGAGCAAAACTTCAATATGAAAAACAAATGGAGGAGCGATGGAGAAGACTGGAGGAACAGAGGCAGAGAGAGGAGCAGAAGAGAGCAGCTGTCGAAGAAAAACGGAGGCAAAAGCTTAAAGAGGAGGAGGTGAGGTCCATGGGGAGATGTGCGGCAGAGCAACTCTGGTAGCATTAAACATAGATGAATATTGACATGCATTAAATGTTGATCTTTGTCGTTTGCTTGGTTTGGGTTTTGGTTTTTTGTTTTTGTCCACCCCCCCCTACTGCCTCCGCCCCCAAGACATGTGGGCATTACTTCAGGAACTGCAAACGCATATCTCCACAGCTTTAAGTACTCTGCTACTGCTTGTATATCAAAAACACTTTCCAAAGCTTTTTTTGTCTCTTGATTTTTGTCTGATCTCACCAAGTAGTCATCTAGTTATGCTAACATATCTGGGACTCTGACTGCCAGACGATAAAGCACCAGCTTTCCAGAAGGTAGTTTTTAAAGATGAGTGTTTCCATGAAAGGGAAGGTTTTTTTCTTACTGTTTTGTTTACTGTCCATGAAATTGTAATAATATTTATGAAAATATGTTGTTTTGTTTTTCCTCAGTGACATAAAATCAGAAAATCTGACTTAAAACAGTGAAGAGTCTAGGCTGGTTTAAAATTCTAGCACAGAACAGAATTAATCATATATCTTTTGAAGCATCTTCATACCCTTCCTCTCTTCTACTCTCCCTGCTGAGATCATTTAAGGTTCTTTTTTGCTCTAGTGAGTCCAATTTCTGATGCAGATCTCTGAATGCAGTGTATATGTCTCTGCATGACATTCTGTAGAAAACACTAGCACTGCTACTGCAACTGATAAAGAATTAATGATTTTGGAAAAGGGGGCAGTGGTTTTTTTTTTAAAAAAAAAAAAGCCAAAAGAAGATATGTCCCTGGTTCCTAGGTAAAAAGGCGATAGAAATCCACAGTTATTAACCTTCCTTTTTTCCCTGTCCCCATCTTTTGATCAAAATATCTTTGCAAAAGAGGTAAAACACTTCTGCATGGGGTCAGAATAACATACGGCTGTCCATTGACTTTTTTTTTTGTTGTTTGATCTTTCACTTCAACCTGAAGAGAAGATTATATCCTGCCATTTCTCTTTCAGCTGTAATATACTGATTGTGGCTTCTGCATGATAGCTGAGAATTCATTTTAAAATAATTTGTCATGTGGTTTGTTTCAAATTTTGGTACGAAAAATGGCAAAAAAACAGAAACAAGGGTAGAAGGTCTCTTTCCTTCTGTGGTAGCATCATTGACCTGACATGCTCCTTCCCCAGTATTTCCTGCTATAATAACCTTTTGCAGCTAAGCAAAGTTGATCCCCTTTAACAGGGGTTGTAAGGGAAAGTGGCAAGTACAAAAAGTTTGCAAACCCTGTCCTCAAAATTTTCACTGGAGTGGGGCAGAGAGGGGGAGAGTGTAGGAAGAGTGAGCAACTGCCTGCTTTCCCTGCCTGTGTGGTTTGCCTGTGCTGGAGAAATGAGAGCAGGGTTGTTGGACATGAGAGGCTGTGCCAGGTCAGACCCAGAGGATCTGTTCAGTGAGGACCCCATCTCCTGTAGTGGCCTTCTGCACTTGCCCAGAGATGGATGTAAGAGGCTGAGCACACAGTGATGTTTCTCCCAAGCATCAGAAAGCCTGTTACAGCTCCCCAACACCCCGTACGTGTGATGGGAGACTTCTCTAATGGTGAGAGAAAGGCTGCCTCCAAGTGTTTGGTCATAACATGAATACCACTCCTAACTCTGCTCACTGAGCTGATCCTTCAAGCTTAAACTGTCCAAAGCCTTTTGGGAGCCAAGGCAGACCCAGGCCTGGCTCCTTTCCCTTTCCTTTCCTCCCTCCCCCTTCCCCCAGGTTGAGGAACCTGAGAGAAGGCTTTGTGGGCAGGAGGACAGGAGAGGATGTTTGTTTATGTGGGCAGGAGGACAGGAGAGGATGTGTGTTTGTTTATGTGGGCAGGAGGACAGGAGAGGATGCGTGTTTGTTTATGTGGGCAGGAGAGGATGCTTGTTTGTTTGGGGATGGCTTAGACCTGATGGGAGGAAAAATCCAGGAGCCTCTGAAGGAGGGGAGGGTACGTAGGGGAATAATCTGTAGAACAGGGGAGGATGAGGGAAGAAGGAAACTGGGAAAAGGAGACACAACCACCTCCTGGCTTCCCTTCATGGTTACTTGTCACTCCCTCATTTCTCAAATTCCACTTGAATTCTACTAAAGCATCTGCCAAGTTTCCCCCCACCACCCAGCACTTCTGATGAGGCCCTCAAACCCTGTATGCGTAGTAGCAGTGGAGGTCTGAGTAAGGATGGTGATGAAGTTGCAGCTCCCTGGGCATTGCAAGTTACTCACTGCTCGTGAGTCATTCTGGATATTTGAGGCCACCTTTACTGGAAGAGCTTTGAACCTGTATTTCCCACACCTGGGGGGGCAGTTGTGCCCTGGCCAGTGAGCCAGTTTACTGCAGCATGTCCTCAGTGTTTCTCCTTTTAACATTGGTTTACACTGGGTGGGGACTGGAGCACCCATTTTACCTGCTCATCAGGTGTCTGAAGTGTCAAGCAGAGAGATTGTCATCCTTGCTCTCTGTCTTACTGGTTGTCCTTTATATCTTCCTTAAGTCTTCTTTCCTTGCTTTTTAACATAGCAGAAAGCAGTGCATATTTGTGATAGGAACAGGTTATATAAATCTCTCTCGAGAAAATATTGTTGTTGCATCTGTAAGAGTTTGAGAGATGAATGGGTCTTAACAACTGTGGGGACTTGTTGGCTTCGTACATCAGAGCATCTTCTGCTTGGCTGTTTTGCACGCAAAGGACTTTTCAAAGAGGACGTGGCTAAAGTTCGATTTATTTTGCTTACTTGTTTCCCTCTGCAGTGCCGGATAAGAGATGGTGGTTTTAAAGTCTGTGTTGATGGGAACAGAGGTGTTCCAGCAGGTTCTCCTCTGGGGCAGCTGAAGCTTGTTGCAGAGCACAGTGGAAGTGTGTCCAGTTCCTCAGACAGGAACCAAATAAATGTGTCTGAAAATTGTCCTGTCTACATTGACTGCACCTTTCTTATCTGTAGGGGTCTTCAGTAGCACTGCCCTTCCCTCCATATTACTTTTAAAGCTGCCCACTTCCTTTAATAAAAGTAGTCCCTGAGCCTTGAGGAAAGAAGCGTGGTGGTGTTCAACACAAGCTATTAAAGAATTGTTTTTAACAGTAAGTTGCCAGTGGCTTTGGGACTGGATAAAAGCAAAGCTAGTCCTCGTTCAGTTAAAATAATTTTTTTCCCTTTCCCTATCTTGAACTTCCATGTGACTTGGAAATACCTTGCAAATAAGTGTCTAGCTGTACACAGGAAAGTCTCCGTAGAAGCTATGTTCTACTGCTCTTGTATTCCACGAGACAATATCAACATCACTTGTATGGGCGATGTCAAGGATGCTAGTGTGAATAGGAGCAATAACATCCATCTAGTCAAAGATCCATTTTTCATAAATCCATCAGATTTTGTTAAAAAGGAAATTGATAAAATTCGTACCGATCCTACCAATATACTAATGTTTAAATGAACCACTGCTGGTAGACAGCATCAAACCTAATCCAGCACTCAGACTTGAAAGACTGATGTAACAGCTGCTAAATGGAAAAGAATGTCCTGCAGCATTGGAGAGATTGTTTTGGTACACATGCACTATTTGTTACATTTGTAAAAAGTATGCACTTAAACACAAGAGAGTGGAAAAACTCTCAAGACGTTATAGCGTTAATGACTTACTATGTTAGAATTCAAAGTTAATTACTTTTTGAATTATAATATATGGAAATAATAACCGCTTTCCAAACATCTTTTGGCAATTCATATACTGAGTGGAAATCAGTTGCACAAGTAATACAAAAATTTTGCTGCAAACTGTTTGAGATTGCTATGCAAGCAGTCTCTCAATTTGCTGTGCAGTGGACATGAGGAGAAGACTTTAGTCCTCATTACGACACTGACTGTCCTCTGCTCCCCCCTTGCCATTACTTGCTGCTGCAGCTCCCCACGTACCTTAATGCAGAGCCTTCATTTGTCCCGTGTTGTTTGTTCTTTGATGCACGCACCCTTAATAAATTTTCCCTTTCTACACACCTGTAATTGTAATTGATTGAGAGTAGAACTTAATTCCGTTCAGAAGGGTAGTTAAATTTAAAAATACTGTATTGCTTTTTAATGCACTCTTTAAATAGAAAATAACAGAGCTCTTTTGTTGCTATGTGGAAGAGACACTCAAAGGATGAAGCCAGCTAATAATGTCAGGAAACAGTGAGCTACTTGCATACAGTGCTGATGAATATATGAAGTGAAGAGGAAGAGGTTTTTGGAGCTGTTTTAGATGTTTGTGTTGTAGGTATAAGGCAGATTGTTTTAGAATTGTTTGCACAAATCATTTTAAGTCCTACTACTTGTAAAATGAATATTTTCCTTGTTTTCACATGTCATGTTTTACATAGAGAAAAGGCAAGTGTTTCAGTCAAATTACTAGTATTCTTACTATTGGTTTTGGGGTTGGTTTGGTTTTGGTTTTGTGGTTTGTTGGGTTTTTTTGTTTGTTTTTTTTAAATTCAGACAGTGCAAATTCTTGTTCTGTTGCTTAGTCTGAGGGAAACCTGGATGAATAACTATGGATTTTGGAAAGTAACATGTATATTTTAGATACTAGCAGTAGATGGCTCTCTTTTTATGGTTTTACTCACTCTTAATTTAACATATGTGCAAAGCTTGTACATTATAGTTTTTTGTGGAATCTCACTATATCTGAGATTATTATATGTTATTATATGCAGAGATTATTTCCTCTATCTATAGCTGTTGGAGTTCCCAAATGAGGTTCATGTGGATTGTTCAATATGTTTTTAAGAAGGTACTTCATCTATAACATAGAAAGGAAGGGTTTTGTGCATTGTTTGCTGATGAAGGAATGCTTTGTCTTGTTTTGTTTTCGTCACAGGCCAAATTATTAATGTACAAGTTGTTTATGCTATGCTTCCTTGTGTCTTATTGTTTTCTTTGGCTTTTTAGTTTTCTGCTAACTTTAAAATGTTTTTTAAAGAACTATTCTTTCTTTGTGAAAAATGGCCTTCACATTGTTCTTTATCTAAGCTATATCTGCAGGGTTTCATGAGGTTTAATAATTATGTTCTATAGTGCTTTAATGAAAGGCTCTTTGCAAACGAAAATGAATGATCCTCTCCACGTCATGTAATTGAAGATTTCAACCTCAGATTGTAGGTAGCATGGGCTTTCAAATACGTATGAAAAACCATTCAATTCCTTTAATCTATTTCATCATGCATTTTATTCTTAAACCAGTGCTTTCATAGTAGGTGGTATAAGTGTATTCTGTGGTTTGCAAACTACAGAATATTGCTGGTCCTTGCTCCAAGCGGCATTAAAAAAAAAAAAAACCCAAACATAAATCACCTGTGTAATTGAAACTTGACTGCTTTCATCTTATCTCTTTTGATTAATGTATAACAATATTCATTAGATATGGAAAGAAAGAAAGATTCTGTATAAGTGCGTGCTTTAATGAGAAAGAAATGGGTCATTTTCCTTTGTAAAGAGTGTGGGTAGAAGGGTATATTGGGGCAAGATGCATAGTAGAAGAAAGTAATGAAAAGAAGCAGACTGCAGCGAAGAACTGGTGAGATGAAATAGGAGGTGAGGTCTGGAAAGAATAAGTACAGAAAAGAGACTCAAACAGAATTAAATTAATGTTGGGAGGTGTGAAGTTAAAGGCAAAAAGTGTGAACTTGAAATGCAAAGCCAGTACACATAGGTTTTAAACATGAAAATTGCATCATCAAGTAGTAAGAGACGAAAGACAGACTGTAGCAAACTAAATCAGAGGGGAGTGACTTTGGATTCCAGAGACTAGAAGATTGCTTTCTTTCACACCCGAAGTATGGGCAAGAAGTGATAGGGTTTTCAAAACTGTGGGGTGTTTCTGTGCTGTTGTGGAAGAGGCTGTGCTTGAGCTTTGTGATGCTTCTTGTGTTTGCTCTGTAGGGAAAAAAAGGAGGAGGAAAGAGGCAGAGTGCGCATTTGCATGCCTGCCTGGACGCTGATGGCACTGACTAGACAGAAGGGGGAAAAAAAGGGGGAGGGAGGGCGAGGAAGCAGCTGCCTGCTTTCAGTGCTCTTTGAATGATGTTACCTGATAGACTGTGAGCTAAAGACATAGAAGGGAGACAAAACTGAAGTGAGAGCTCAAAACACATGACCGAAAGATCGTCTTACTGGAGATGGCAGCAGAAATTGTAACAGCAGGGTGGGTCACCTGGCCGAAAGGTGGCAGGGACAGGAGAGCTGAGAATGATAGAAAGGGTATGCAGGAATTGCCTTTTTTCACTTTCTGTATAGAGGGTAGTATAATGGAATTCTTTATGGTACAAGTGATTTGTAATAAAATTAAGAGAAGAGAGCTTAAAGACAAAAGGTAGTAGCTTGCTATTGAAATTGATGGATAATTGGTAGTAGGGTTGGATAAGGTGGAAAAAAATTAGGTCAGAAATAAATTACTGGAAGTCATGGTAGTAGAAGAGATTCTTCAATGACGTGGAAGAGACAAAAGTGTATTGCAGATAACCAGAAGACAATGAGAGGGCATCTGGCCTTGTAGAAAGCTAGTGACAGTAGACAGAGCCCCAGGAAGGTAACACAGAGTTTACAGGTACGTGCATGAAAGTTCCAGGCATGGTAGTTACTAGAGGTGCCTGATGTTAGGGTCTAATCTGCTGAAGGAGCTCTGTCAGAGCCAACAGGGTCAACATCAGTGCAGAGACTGAAGGAGACATGCTTGAACAAAGACTGAAATTTTGTGGTAAAATATCTCGGGGAAGGGGAATAGGAAACCTAGACCAAAGTCATGAATCAGTGAGAGAAAGTAATTTGGCCAAGAGGTGCAGGAGAGGTTTTCAGCGCAGTTGATCTGAGCTACCAAAAGATACTGGAGATAGAGCAGGGGATTGATAGAAATTGAAGGGGATATAATGCAATCACAGGAACATGCAGGATCGAGAGTTTGAAGCGGATAGAGGAGTTTTCTACTAGACCAGAAGGACATAACAAAGGTAGTAGTAGGACCAAAAATACTCATAGGATCAAAGAGTTAAAAACCATCAGGTCAGGATTTGGAGGCAACAAGAGTAGACTCATCTTTCACAGTAGGGGTTGGGCTGCTGAAATGTGAGGGTGAAGAGGTTGCCAGATGTGAATGAGGTGCTGGGAAGAGGAAGGTAAGAGGGTGGTAGGCAATGGAATGGTGGGTGGGGAAGAACTGGGTTTTGTCTGCTTGAAAGGAGGAAAAGAAAAGGTGCAGAGATCATTGCCACAGCAACAAACCACTGGGAAACTAGCAGAGGGAGGAGGTGGGAGCAAAACTGAGTGGAGGTCTTTGAGTGAGAGTTAGGAGGGTGGTGAGGAGGGAATAAGGTGACTGTACGTAGTTGTAAGTTAAAGGTAGAGCAGGATTTGGGGAAGGCAAGAAATCTTCTTGTTCTTCCCTATTTGAAAATCCTAACTCATCAAGCCATGGAGAAGAATGTGGGGGTGGAGGGGGGAAAAAAAAAAAAAATCTCAGAACAGCATGATCTGGGCATGGACTGAAAAAATACACTGGGGGGGAGGGGGGTATCAGAAGCTCTTAATTGCCTAGACTGTAAAGAACATAGTGGAAGAAAGAAGGGAGTTTTCATAAAAATAAATAAATAAATTTAGCATCCTGCAAAGTAACCTACTTTGGGTTTGAAGTGATCATTTATCTGCGTGGCTAGGAGGAGCCACTGGCATTGCAGCAATTTAGCTGTGCTTGGAAAGGGATGGGGAAAAAATCCTGAGGTCTGCATAGACAAGAAGGAGTTAATGCTTGTCGAGCATTATTCTTATACAAATTAAGTCCAGGGCACAGCAGCAGCCTCACCAGCAGGAGCAGATGCTAGGCAGTGATGCAACCTGTGTTATTTACTTAGGCCTCTGTAGTGACCTCAGTGGCTTGCAGACAAAGGATACACTATCTGGAGGTAAGTAGCATGCTGATACCTTCTTTATTCAGTCCTTTTTCTTTTATTGCAAACAAGCTCCTGTGATCATCTTGCGTGGAGCAACAGGGGAACTGTGCATTTTTAGTATGGTTTCAGAAGGAGGAAAAAAAAAAAGCCCCCAAAGAACTGATTCAGATTTGGTTTCTGTTTTTGTACCAATATAACCAGGAACGTTTAGAAGCCATGATGCGTCGGTCCCTTGAACGAAGCCAGCAGCTGGAACAGAAGCAGAAGCGATGGTCGTGGGGAGGAGCACTGGCTGCAGGCTCAGGAGGGAGAGATGGTAAGTGAAACAGGCTGCCTGCATTGCAGATCTTGAAGTGCAAAATGCATGAGGTTGTGGAGATAGTAAGGATGATGCATTTTATAGTTAGAGTGGTACTGGAGGGGCTACTGCCTTGGGGTGTGAATAAATGCTTTGTAATTGCTTGCCAGGCTTCCTCTCTCTAATACCTTCGGGGGAGAAAGGTCACTCCTAACTTTAGGAATGCAGATCATTTTAATAGAGTAACCAGAATCTGTTTGGAGGATGCTAAATGCTAAAATTAAAATCTATGCGCTCTCTCCCCCTTATTCTCTTCCCCCGCATTGTCTTACCACACACACAGTTAGCAAATTTAATATTCACCAAAGGATTGAGTGCTGTCTAAGCTTTGGAAAAGATGATCTGTTTTTGTTTGGTACTTCTAAAAACCTGATGGGAATTTCTAGATGACTATGCAGCATGTGCAGTTTAAAATAGTTTGGTGGTTTTTTTTCCCACATACTTTTTGTTGCTGCTCTTTTTGATTTGGCTTTGGAACAAATTATTTTTATTACATAATCAGTCATGTACTGCTTTTATATCTCAAAAATATGCATGTTTTCTGTTTTGAATCATATAATTTATTTAAATTTGCCAGGTTTGAATAAACTGTTGTTATGGGGAAAAATATCCATCTTTGGATCTTTGATGATGGAATATGACAGTTACTCTCTTTTAAAAAGCATGTAAATATCTTTAACTCTAAAAAGGCAAACTCTGTTTCACAGCATCGTTTTCACAGTATGCCATCAAAAATGCCAGGAAATTAAATATATATGGTAATAAAAGAAGTCTTTTATACTCTGAGAAAGAAACCAGTTTGTCTTTGTGATGCAGTTTATGCTTAATTCTACCTCCCCCAACTTATTCAGTAATTTCTTTCACCTCTTTTTGCTCTGATTTCTCTGCTGTGTAGGTGAATCAGAAAATACCCCACCCCCTGTTCTAGGTTTAGCTGCCAACACCCTTCCTCCAGACCCTGTGACCTCTACTGCTCCTGCTGATTCCTTCAATGGTATTTCAGAGAATCACAGTACCATCGTGTCTCGTTTATAACTGTTCTAATCACTGTAATCCATCCACTGATCTTGTCCTTCCTAACCACTGTTTTCTTATTATTTCAGTCTGGTACTCTACGGCATTACCCTTAGCGATGTGGACCAAATGTCTTTTTAATTTCCTTTTAATTTTGCCATGGTGGAGCAGTGCATGCCTCGCATTCCAGCACAGTAGAGGCATTGCATGGTTTTCTCACTAACTGTAGACTTCTACCGCTCAGATTCTCATCTCTGTTAATTCTGTGGGTACTCTGTGTTTGTGTGCGTGTAAATATAATTACGCATGTATTTGACAGTTCTAATGGACATGCACAGGTGCAGGTGGCATTTAAAAAAAATTAAATTCAGTTGCACAGCAAGAGAAAATGTGTTATGGAGATGGTGTTTCATCAAAACAGTCCTCTTTTTCCATCTCGAGAGCCTTTTTCTGCAATATTTTAAGAACAAGCACATTTGGTATAAACAGCCATACTATGTTTTCAGCCTCCTGAAGTGGATTTTGACCAAGCTGGTATTTGTAACAAAGTAGCTGACTTTGTTTAGGCAGTTGTGTTTTGTTTTCTTTATATTGTTCAGTCATTCCCCCTCCCCCCCCCCCACCCCCCCCCAAATTATTGTTCCTATAAAAGGACTGTGAAGTAGATGAGTCCTCCAAAATTAGAATGGATTGCATATAGGATTTCTAACTTTGATTGCAAATGTACTTGGCATTTTTGCAAACATAACACACCCTATGCTTTTAAGAACTAGGTTCCTTCTCTCCCCCCAAAGGAGGAGCTAGGCTTGGATATTACTCCTGCAGAATGCACAGTAAATGTTGTTCTGCCCATGATCTCACAGGACTATGATTTCTGTGCCAACAGATTCAATTTTTTTTACTAATTGTTGCTCATGTTGCTCAAAAAGAGATTTGGATGTGCACCTGATGTTTTGCAGCATACTGGCATTAAACCTGCTTCTTTAAAAGCAAACTTAGAGAATTGTATTGTTTACTGTAGTAGATAGAAGCAAATCTTGCAGACCCCACTGAGGCAATGTTTTGATGGATGCCATAGGGAATACAGTAACTTAGGAGCTGCAGAATTAGGGCCACATATGTCTAGCTGATTTTTTTTTTTTTTAAAGAAATTTCAAATTTAAGGGACAAAGCATCTTGGCTTTTAGCTTCTGAGCATCATGCAGTGATCATCATATCCTAGTACGTTGTAGTAATACTCAAATAACATTTTTCTGTCATTCGGTTGAATAAATGGCAAGGTAGGAAATAGGTATTGTGCTCAAACAGTCTTTGTCAAACAGTATTTCAGAAGAAAAATGGGATAGCATTTGGGATAGTACCAAAAAGTCTTTTTTTTTTTTTTTTTTTTTTTAAAATATTCTCAAGCACAAAAGATAAAGCCAAATGGCCAGTGCCAGATCAGTCATTAAAACAGTGAGTTCTCATTGTGAGAACGCGCAAATGTTGGTTATTTCATTTTCGTATTGGAATAATACCTGAGGTTTACCCCAGCTCTTCCAGACTGAAAGTAGAGGGGAGGGGGAATGGAGAAAAGGAGTTCAGAGTTGTCATGTGTGCAGTTCATTTTCTTCAGGTAAATTTCTGCTTGTGCTGGTATTGAATGTCTTGTATCAGAATGGCTTCACTTTTTCAGACCTGATACGTAATTATTTGCCTGTAGCAGTATAAAAGATAGGCTGTCGTAAAACTTGGAATCTTAAATTGACAAGCAGAAAAGTTGCATCCCAAAGCATGTCTTATAAAAAGCTGGTCCTCCAGCAGTCGGAAAGAGCTTATCTCATGCCTTATTCAGGGATACGATCAGTGGCAAGGGCCAGGAGTACAAATGCGAGGTTAATTTTGGGAGTTTATCACCACTGTGATGTGAATACAAATATCTTCAATGCGTCTCTCTGCAGCATGTGACAAACTTTCAGCTTCTACAATGAATCTGCCAAAGCAAATGGAATCGCCAATCAGTAAGCGCCTCTCCTCCTCCACAGCGGCAATAACACATTCCCCCGACAGAGGCAAGTGACTGTGCTGGTCTCCTACCAGCATAAACTCTCCTTCTGCCTAAAGCACTTCTTGTCCATATAGCTATGTAACTTGCTTATGTCTGTTATTCAAAAGAACTCGAACTCTGGCGGGGTTCAAAGTTAATACAATAAAATAGTTCTGCAGCCTGTCCCAAGCCTGTGCTGCCATGCTGGAGATCCTAGGCCAGCGACAAACACTGTGGGCTTTTTTACTGATTCCTTTTCCAATTTTTGATACTCCAGCAAATGGGGTTGTAAGTATATGCTGTGGCTGCAGCAATTTCCTATAACTGTACAGCTTGTGATATTCTAGCCAAATAAGGTGGCGGGGGGAGCAAACCAAACATGTGGCTTGACAGTAGACATGGGATGTACCGTGGGCAGAAGTACGTCCAATGAGCCACTTGGGAGATTTCAATCTGGTGACCAGAGTTGTAGAGCCCGTTAATTTGATTTGAAACCCTGATCCATCAGAGACTCAGCAAAGGATGATCATCGTGTGGGATTAGCGGTTACTAAACACTACAGAGAGGACTGAAGGGTTTACCCCACTGTGAACTCTTTGGAAGTTTGTTTGTTTTGTGTGTCTTTTTTCCCTTCCTCCCCTTTTTTTAAACTCTAATAAGAAAAAAAATAATTGAAATAAGTGACAATGAAGGCTTATTTCTAGAATGAAATGAGAAGGTACTAAAATGAATTTACTTTCATTTCTGAATTGCTTAATGAAAACTCATCAATAGCTTTGAGATTATTATGATAGATGGCTATATATATGCGTGTAATAGGAACATCTATAATTATCTTTCTTACATAGTTGATGCTTATATTTGTGGAGTAGGAAGGAACGCAGGCATATTGTATAAATGAGACTTATATAATGCAGTGAGACTGCAAATTTTAAATGCAGTCCTGGTATAGTTGGCACACTAGTGAGTAGCTGCGCTGTTACACCAAATGTTTCACCTTTTCTACTGGGGAAAAAGGCAAACCTTTTTCATGCTGAGTCATGAAAGCAACCATTTTGCAGAATGGAACATTGCCTCTGTGTAAGAACAAAATGCAACATGGTCTTAACCTTTACTATATTTATTGTACAGGTGGGAAAATAATTTTAAATGATGGAGAAACTAGAAGCCTTTTTTTTGGAGGGAATGAAAATTATCTTTAAATATTTTAAATCTCAAATGCTTCAAGATTTTTTTTTTCCATTTCATTTAATCATTTCATCATTTTGTTTCAGTTATTTTAATGTAACATTGTTTTACTTCTTTGCATTTTAAATTTGATTTTATTTGCTCCCATCCTTCAGCTCACCGCATGCATCTTAGTCCAATGGAAAACTTTATTGTTTCTCGACTGCTGACTCCCACACAGTCATCTTTAGCCAGAAGCAGAAGTACATTAATGCTTTCTGAGCAGTACAATAATCCAGGTAAAAATGTGAATTACTCACTTTGAAATGGTTAAGGTATGTTTTTGGTTGCATTTGAGTAGTTGCTGAAAGAAATTGAGTACTATGAACCAAATGACAATTTACATGATAGTACAAAATCAACGATGAACTAAGTTGTTCATGATAGCAGTGTATTTAAAAGCTTGAAAAATTACATCATCTTGTCTGTCTTGTTCTAAATGTCTTTTTAAAAAGAACATGGTTTTAAAAAACCACAAAAAATGAATTAACAAAATCATTAAAACCTAAGCCAATGGAAAAATGAATATATTCATTTAAGAAACAGTTTTTTGACCAGTGTGTGACACCTCTCAGAGGCTTTATTTCATATATTAGTCATCCCCTTTCATACCCAAATAGTACGCAGAACAAAAATCCATTTGAACCTTAATTATTTTTACTAGGGTTCCATTCTTTGCTGCTAAATTATTTTTTGTCTTTAACTGTGTGACTGTATGTGTATTTGTGTGTGTGTGTGTGTATAAACATATAAAATGACAATTACTTAGAGGAAGGAAAAACAGAGACACTGATAGGAAGGTGCCAGTTCCAGAAATTATTGATCTTTAAGAAACTAAAAATTAGGAATGACAGTTACTGTTGCTATCTGTAAATGGCAGTCTAATAAAAGCCTCATTTTGCAAACATCTATGAAACTAATGTTTCCAGTCCTGCTAATACTTAGGCAAGTGCCTGACTTCCAGAGTACTTCCTGCTTATAAAGCTATACCTAGTCATAGTGTTTGCTGAAACAAGGACAAAAGTTTAACACTTTTTTTTTACTTTTATTAAAAAGAAAAAAAACCTGAAACCCCACACCCAAATGCCTGTCTGCAAAAGGAAACATTTTTTTCAGGCTAAAACTGGTTAGACAGTATAAGACTGATCATATTTATGATCAGTATTTTCATATGGCATGATTGAAATAGGCTCAGGTCCTGTATCTGTGCTTTTAATAGAAAGCTATGTAGAAATTAATTACAAAGTAAACCTACTTTCCTTTGTGCATTACTTCTTTGTTGCAGTGCATAGGGACATTGGTATTGAATGACTCTGAAAACACTTCCCTTGTTTCTACATTAAAAGCAGCATCTGTGGGAAGCAGAAATGCTGTCATACAGTACTTGGCCCATGACAAAATTCCCAGTTTACTTACTGCTTGGGGTCAACTACTGCTAAGACTGAACAAAAGCCAACTTGAAACTGGATCAGTATATTCTGCTTAAAATTTTGAGGCGAATTGCTGGGGCCACCTACAGATGTTGTTTCCTATGTTGTATTTGATATTGAAGAAATCAATAGGGACTTTCTTTGTCCTTCCCCACTTGTTTTGTTTGTAAACTTCCAGCTTTATCTCTCTCTTCATCACAGGATCTTTAAAGTAGAACGCTGGCATGTCTGACAAGGTCTGCAGATTGCTTTTTCCACTCAGCTGAACCAGGAGTGCTGATTCTGGGAACAGCTCTCTGAACCAGCGTCCTCTTGTCATTTTCTTGTGAGGCAATCGGGCTGTAGCACAGGTTGCAAACAGCATCTGTACTCAGAGTGGCCATTGAGGGTTTTGCCAGTAATTGCCAGCAAAAGGATTGAGGGAGATCTCCCATTTGTGGTGTACTTCTCTCCGTAGAAGTCATTTCCTGAACAGGGAAGAGGGTTCTTCCTTTTCAAGAGCTCATACTGTGCCTCATGTCATTATGTTTGGGTCAAAATTGCTCTGCTCCTGCATTTTCTGTAAGCTTAGAAATGAGGAATCTCAATTTAAGACTTTCTCTAAGGCAATGCATTGTTAATGTCAATCTGAGTCAAGATATTCAGGCAAATGGTTGTTATTGAACAGATATAATTAAATTTTTTCTACAGTTGAAGTAAAAATACTTAAGCAGCATTTGAGTTTCTGAACATTTTTCTTACTATTCAGTGAACTTTTGCTAACTTGCTGGAAAGTCAGTCAAAGAATACACAGGACCTGTTAAACTTAAAAGCATACAAAAAGACTTCATAAGAAATTTTATAGCACTGCCCCAATTAAAAAAAAAAAAAAAGGAAATGTGAATTCCTTCACATTTGAGCATAATTACTGCTTTTCCAAAGTCAATATTCTTCTTGACTTCAGTTGAATAAGATTGAAAACAGTGTCACATGGTTACAATTAGTATCTGTCTTATTAATAAAGCATATACTCTGTTGATTGTTCTCTGTTTATATGAAAGTTTCATCTTAGAAGGCCATATGAACAAAAACAGGAGTAAAATATCCCATTTTAAAAAAGTCCTGTTCACATTGCAAATAAAGAAAAAATACCCAAAAGAGTTGCCCTGTAAGTTGTAATGCATGTGTTGCACTCCAACTGCTGTCTACAACAAATAACAATAACTGAAATACCTACAGCAGCATTTAGTCTAGGTTTGGGTTTGTTTGGTTTTTTTTTAAATTAAGTATTATTTTGAAAAGCAATTTAAGGTATTTAGGAGTCTTTGTCATGTTTAGGCTTTAAAAAAAAAAAAAAAAAATCCCTACTCTTCTGTCACCATTCCTGTTTTGCAGTATTTGTTCAAAAGTCACCCAACTAGAATTGTTTGATTACTCTTTTTATCATATGCAAAGGAAGCTGGACTTTTCAGAAGAGAAAAGAATCAGTCATAGTCAGGTGATTCAAAAGGTGTATGAGTAAGAGTGATACTTTAGAGATAATTGTAAAAAAAATTAAAAATCCTATAAAAGGTTACTTTCAGTTGAGGCATTCTTAGTAAACGTGGGACCATGTTGAATGTGTTACAGAATGTATCTTTTGAAACACTTAAAACCTTGAAAACTACCTTTGAACATTATAACATAAAAGTATGCTGTTTTCTCCTCTCCTTTACTTCCTCTGTCTGTGCTCCCTTTTGCTCTTGCTATTGTACTATAACTCTTTAGTATTCCATATCTGTCCTCGTGTAGCACCAGCTAGTCCTCTTAAATCTCCCTACAAGCCTTCCCCCACCCGAAGCACTGACAGAAAGAAGGCAACTTCACCCTCCACTTCCGATGCCATGAAAGGGGCAGCTGCAGCTGAAGTTACTCAGGTGGGTTTGCAATGGTTTTGATTTCACTTCTGGGTAAACTGATGGGGCTTCTTGTTGTTTTCTTTCCCTTTACATTCGTAAAATAAAGTGCTATCCCTGTTGTAAGAAACAGCAGTAAGAAAGTAAGCCTTGCATGCATCTGTTGCTTTCGTGCTCCTGTTTAGCAGCATTTTACTGTCTTCCTCCTCCTGGGAATCACTGTTGAGCACTGGTATTTGGAACAGCAACACCTTTATTTTCAGGGAACTGAGATTTCTGGCACTGGTGTATGTTTCTGGACTTGCCTTTAACTTCTGGGAAAGGGGATGACAAATAGGATCTCTCTACTGAGTATGACTGTCCAGTCTTGCTGGTTAATTAGCAAGCTTCACATACTTCCAAAACCTGCCAAGTGTATTGAGAATGCCTCTGTTTTATACTGATTGCTTAACTCTTTCTGTGGACACTTTTAATGCTGTTTGCTTAAAAGATGCATTATTCATCCACTGTAGTTTCCAGAAAAGCAAAGGCAAGTCACTCATCTTTGCTGACTCTACACAATGTAAGGCATGTTTTAAAAAATTGATGCTAGGTCTGTAAAATTCATGTAAGGTCCTGTGTCTTGTAGTAGTTAATAGTAGGGGTGTTCATGCCATCTAAATTAGATGCAAGTGAGAGGACCGAAGCTGGGAGCTAAAGATTTGTGTAGTGTCCGTCTTAGGTGTGATTCACAGCGTACATTGAGCAGCATTGCTGCGAGATGCCCAGGTGCACTACTGACCATGTCTTAAGAGGTGTTTGCAGGAGCATTTAGATCATTTTGAAAAATCTGGCCAGTGCAAGACATGGTTGGCTTTTTTCACGACTGTAAAATAAAAAACTATGCACCTCAGTTTTGAGCTGGTGTTTAAAAAACTTTTATCTTAAATGTGTTACACAAATCTGTTTATATGCCATCTTGTTAATAAAACTATCAAATATATTTTTGATGTGTTGGTCCTAATTATGGAAACTAAAATGAACTGTGTTTCTAGACTGAGAAGATAAAGAAAGAGAAGCGACCCACAACACCTGCTTCATCATCTGGTATGGGATCGCCTCTAAGAAGGTCTGATTCTCCTGCTGCCATGTCCCGAAGATCTGCGTCACCTGCAACACCTAAGTATGCCTTTCTTATTAGTGGTCTAATGTGCTGTGAGCTTCTTGTTACCTATAAAGGAGACACAGATTCTTGAGGAACTTCCTTTGAAGTGCTGTGTAAGATCTAGTTAATTTTCGTTATACGTACACACGTATACAGATGGAGAGAGATGTAGATGAACAGATATAGTATATGTAAAATTGTGTTAGTGGTCACTAGAGACATTTCTGTGCCTTTTCTCAGTCTTTTGAAATTATCACGGTGCATTTCATAATTCATGTGAAATTTAATTTAACGTTTATTTTTAAACGTGCTTTTGTTTTATTTGGTTTTGAAGAAACTGTGCCTAATGTGAAGAAATGCACAGAACATGAATACTAACTAGACATTCCAGCATTTAAAATATGCATTTCCTATTGCTGGTATGACCATCTGGTTCCATAAATATACTTAACTACGCGTCATCTAAACCATCGGTTTTAATCTTTGCTTATTTGCAGACCTCTGTGGGTTTGTTGCTTTTTGTTGTTGGGGTTTTTTTCATGCAGAGTTGTGGACCTATAGCATATCTGGGCTTACTAGCAATTGAGTTGCCTTTCTTAGTTGTCTTTTGCAGACACTCAAAACTGTAGTCTGTACCACAGCTTGCAACTCACAAGTCTAAGCAAATGTGTCTTCAGCTTTCTTAGAACAGGCTATTACTTCTGCATTTGAGCCAGACTTATGCTGAAGTGGTCATGGTCTACAGTAGTTGTCTGATTTTTTTGTTTTGTTTTGTTTTGGGTTTTTTTCCCCTAGACCCTGTTTGTGGGGTCCCCCTTCTGTCTTGAAAATCATCTCCTTTTGTCTGATGATTTGTTTTTTTAATCTGAACCTGGCCATATTCTGAGCCAGTCTTGATGATCCCCTTTCTGATAAATTTCTTCCGCTTCAAAAACTAGCTGGTGTTCCTTTTCTGTTTCAGCTCTGAGTGCATAGCCCTTTGACAGAGGGTGATTTTGTGTGTGAATCTGGTGTTAGACAAAATACAGGAAACCATCTGACTCAGGGCATTCTCTCTGTTTTAGACATCCCCTTGCATGCAACTGGCAAATTAGAATTCTTGGTTCATGTTATAGGGCTACAAATTCTCAAACTTTCAGTATTGTATATACAATGTTATCAGATTCTGAACTATGTAAATTTTGTGAAGAATGGAATGATATGAAATGTTAATGACAGTCAGCTTTTTTCATTACAGTTTTGAGCAGATCATTGTCTAGTGGCACTCCAAAATGTACAGAGGAAAGTTTGAGCTGTAAAAATTTACATTATTCTACAAGTACTGATATTCCCTGTTCAGAATGCATCTTTCAGTTCGCTCAGCCAGTATAAAAGACATACCAAGAGAAGTATTTAGTTAAGCAAAATGATTGGTGGGAAATGGGTTGCTGGGAGTGAAGCACTTGATGGGCAGACATTGGTATAGCTCATCATAGAGACATCTGGGGAAAAAAAGAAAAAAATTTTGTGAAACAAACAGATGCTTAGTGCTTCATGGAAAAAAGTATGCCCTGTCTTAATTTGTAGCACTAATTTCCATAAAAGGTTAGGCAAAGATGGAGACATTTTTCCCAGAGGTGCAAATTATGAGAACCTTTTTATAGTAAAATGTTTTCATGCCTATAAGGAATATAAACTACTGTTTTTAGAGGAAGAAGCAGATGTTGTAGGGAGGAATTAAGAAGCCTACTGGTGGGTTTCTCTGTGATTGCGAGCCACAGTAGTTATCCTTTTTTTTTTTTTTTTTTCTCCTCCCTCTCTTCCTCAAGAGAGTCTGATTCTGACCACTGCTAGAAGTGTATTACTGAGCATTTAATCTTAACATGGCCCAATTAGAACACCCTCCTTGATCTTATGAGAGATACAGTAAATAGAGTTTAAATCCATGTTTATTACTGATTGCAGAAAGACAGTTCTGCTTCAGCACTCTCAAAACTTCCCCTCAGAAATTTAAAATAAAGTTTAAAAAGGCATCCTGATCACCATATTATATTATTATATAAAGATATGCATTTCTTCACACAACTCAAGTGTCAGATAACAATCTTGCTGGTCAGTGGATTTAAATATAGGCAGTCAGGCTTCTGGACTTCTGGAACCTTCCTTTAGATTGTATAATCTTACCTTTTCATTTAAAATTGACTGTGGAACTTAAGGGTAATTTTAACGTGACTAAATATGTAGACAAATAGTTATTCTCCTTCCAAACCTGACAATCTGTTACAAGTTTAATCTTTCTCCTTCCAGCACACCATATGGCCAAAAAAATACCCTGGAAGAAATAAGAATACATATTGTTCGGCATTAGTAGTTAGTGATCCTGCATAGCACCTTAATTTTGAAAGCTGTTGAGGAAAGAATCAAGTATGGCGAGTGATTTAGAATGAATTAGCTGTATGCATTTTTTCTTAAAACTTGACATTGAAGTTTTCTTGGTATTGTTCTAGTTAGCAGTTCTTCACAGTCATCACCTTGTTTTGTGAGTGGTAGTTGCTTGTCTTTTTTATATGTTATTTCATTATTTATTAATTAAAAAGCTCTTTTTATCATGGTAAAGTAACTGAAACAGGTTAAAACAAGACAATAAAACTTCAGCCTAGAAAGAGACAGTGATTGATGGCAGAATAGATTTCCAGTAATTACATAAACAAAATATAAATGTTCGAAGGTGCAAATGTTACTGAGAAAGCAAAAAAGATCAGCCCAAAACATAATGTCCAAGGCAAAATGAGTGAACAAAAAGGAGTAAAGGGGTGAAAAAAAGTATGTTGAGCAATAATTAAAAGCAAGGAAGGAATTCAAAGCTTGAAGATACTTGACAAAGTAAATATATTGAGATGTCACACAAGAAAGAAACCCCAAACTATTGCTTCGAATCCAATGTGGATCAGTTGACAAAGATGAAAGGTAATGGCTTAGAGAGCTGGGGTAATTGAGAAATTATCTTTTATTTTTACAATTGCTGTTGGATACTGACTGTGTAAAGTGCTCCTGTTCTTCAGATCTTTCACAAAATCAATAATACCCGTTTTCTTAGTAAATTTTTTTGATGCTTCGCCTTCAAAGATCTATACATTAATCCGTTTATTTTTGCAGTATCCCTCAGAATAGTTACGTGTCCTATCTTATAGATTGGCAAAGCAATAAAGCCTGTGTCCTTCACATGTCTTTGGGTAAATAGTCCCTTTGAAATCAATGGGACCTGACTGAACCAAGGAAGTAGGATTTAGTTTTAAGTGTCTGCAGATAAGCCATAGTATAAGCCAGTGAATAAAAATGGAAAGCTCTGACAAGCCTCTATGTTACATTATTTTGCCAAAGCATTACCTCTTATGGGAAGAAGAAAGGGGCAGTGGGAAAGGGAAGAGGGACTGCAGCGCTGCTGGTGGGTGGTGGTTCTCGGTTCATTTCCAGTTCCCAGTCTGTGTCACTGTCCTTCGCTCACAGGTTCAGTAATGGGACCCGTAACTTGGTGGTTCTTTTGGGTGACATCCCATTGCAGCCATTGGGACACACTTTGATGTCAGAAATGCACATGCTCAATCAAATTACAGAATACCGATGAAGTATGAACCTAGAGTAGTACAAAAAAGCCCAAACTTTTAAAAGTTCTAAAAATGACCTATTAGAAAGGTGTCTGCATGTGGTGAATTCCTCACAGAAGTAGCTTCTATGTCCTGCAATGACCTAGTTTTAGATTTTATTTGATATGTGCTACATTTACTACTTTTGATCTTTGTTTTGCCTTGGAAAGATAAAAACAATGGGTAGCATGTTGGATCAAGACTATTTTGATGTTTTTTATCAGCAGCTAGCTAGAGAATGGGCCAATTCAAGATTTTGAAAACATCTGTAATAATGCAGCTATCAAAATAACTATTCTATAGACCTATGCTGAGTTTGTGCTCTTTTAAGAAATGTGAAAGTGAAATGAATCTCTCTGACTAGAAAAGATAAAAACTAAGAGTGAAAGAAAACTGCTTTTGAGAAAATATGACAGATAGCAGAGCAAAAAAGTCAGAACCCAGGAACAGCTTGTGATCAGAGCAATCTCAGAAGGCACGCTTGAGAACCTGTAAGTCCTTGGTGTGGTTTCAGCAGAGCTTTTGCCAAATTAATAGGGAGATAGGGGAAAAAAATAATGCAGCTCTGGCATTGCTGCAGATTTCTGATTTGAAGTCAGCCTTCTGAACTGCTGTAACCGATGACCTGTCACATACCTGGCTTTTCAAGAAAGCACACTGTTCTCTCCCTTGCTGTTTATGGACAAAATTGGATGTGACCTCTGACTCATGTCCTACATGTACTTTATTTTCTATGCTTAGCAAAAGTAAGTTCAGAACCCCTCTTGTGCTATTCTTGAGACATTTTTCTGCAGTATGGGCTATCCCTCTTTTAATTAAATAAGAGCAAGTGTAATTTAAGGACCAGTGGATCCTCAGACCTGATAGAGGTTCTTGCAGTGCATGTACGGGTCATGATGAGAATGGCTGCTTACAAGCTGCTGCCCCCATGTCAACACAGGGTGGTTAGGTGAGAAAACTAAGACCTCCTGGAGGGAGGAAGATGCTTCCTGTACTTCTGTATTCCGCTGTAAAACCTAGTGACTGAGATGAGCGAACTTTCAGACAGCTAACATGCTACCACTTCTTGTATTGTGGGGAGTTGTCGTCTTAATTCTCTGATTCTCATCAGGTACACTTCTGTGTTCCCACATGCTTACCAGGGCTTCATTACATCCCTTTCCTTTTCTCCCAAGTCAAAAATAAATAATTTTTTAAACCTAAGCAGACTTCTATGCAAGTGTTTATACTTATTTCCCTTAATAATCCCATTTTTCTGTCTTCACATTTAAGTTTGGCCCTTTCTGGTAAAAAGTAGCATAATTTTAATACTATCGGAAGGAGTGGGTTTTTTCCAGTAACAATTCTGCCTGCGTCTAGGAATGTTAAAGATGCTAAGTTGACAATATGTTTTAAATACAAGGGGGAAAACAGTGTTCATTTAATACTTTCTACTGACATCCAGTAAATGATTTAAAATTTCTGAAAAAGTATTTATTCCTGATGGGCTTTCTCAGCTTTTCACTCCTTGCACTACACTGTTGTCACCCTTGCAGTAATCAGTCTTTTATATGCTTCTCCCTTTTAGTTGCTTTAAAACAAACAAAGCCATACTTGTTTGTTGTTCTTCTGGCCAAAGAGCTGTAAGACAAAATTTCTGTAGGTCTAAAATTTCAAAGGTGCATTGCTTAAATAATAGGTTCAGCACATGTTTCTAGTCCAACAGGTAAGTTGTGCGGCCAGTCTGCTCTAATTCTTCTGCAGTGCAAGATACATAGCTGTCATGACTAGACTCCTTCCTACCAACCTCTTTGATTGTCATGTCTTTATTAGAGAACAATTACTTCTGTGCTAATACTGAAAATGACTCAGCCTTAGTTATGTGACTGTTTTGCTCCTCCTGTCACAACAAGTTAAATAAAAAGCATCATAAGGAATTTATGGTAAAGTTGGAAATGTAAACCAAAGACAGCAAGAAGGGACTATGCTTTGAAGATGTCTGATTAGCAAGAAGCATCCTCTGTGCTGCAGAGAAACATAAAAAAGCTTGTTTGCTTTTTATTTACACATTATATTTTTGAGATGCAGTTGGAAATGACTGTTACGGCAAGGCACATATGAGATGTATGTATGTAGATGGGGCCTTGAAATTTCTGCCTTTGTCTTCAGCAGGTCCTGGGAATCCATCTATTCCTAAAGAGAAAACTAAGGACAATGCTAAAACACGACTTGGTCAACAATAACCAATCTCATTGGCCTCTCCTGTTGCTGGTTTTGTTTTGTTGTTGTTGTTGTTTTTTTTTTTTTACAAGAGTTGGAAACAGACTTGCCTGTCCACGTCTTCCAAAGCCGGATTCTGTCAGAGAGCAGCAGGAACAGGCTGCCCTGCAAGGCAGGGCGAGCCAGGAGCCATGGGTGGCGGCAGGGCAG
Source organism: Pelecanus crispus (assembly GCF_030463565.1). Taxonomy (NCBI): domain Eukaryota; kingdom Metazoa; phylum Chordata; class Aves; order Pelecaniformes; family Pelecanidae; genus Pelecanus; species Pelecanus crispus. The sequence continues at coordinate 138,953,496 of NC_134643.1, forward strand.
ACAAGGACAGGAACCTCACCCACAGGAACCCCATCCCACGGCAAACAAAAGAAGTGACCAGGGCAGGTGTGGTGATGGTGAGCAGGGTCAGCCAAGAGCCCAGTGATAGCCGTAATGAGGCAGGCCCAAGGACAAGCCAGGACATCAGGTCAGGATCAGCAGGTTAGGAGGCCGGGTAGCAGCGTACCTGTAGCTTAGCTCAGGCAAGGACCAAGGGCGAGGGCCTGAGCTGTCAGGATGCTCCTGGGCCTGCAGGCAGAGGGTACCTGAGATGAACTTCACATTTAGTTGGGTGCTACTGTTCCACCGGTCCAAGGGCTTTTTGGAGTCTGTGATGGCTCTTCAGTGGGAATAAGAGAGTACAGGTGGCGCAATACTCTGCGGTCTTTTCTTCCCCACAAACTGGTCAGCTCTGAATGGGCTCCCTGTATTCTGGTGTCTCAACCTCTTTCGCATGCAGCATAATATGTTAGAAAAGAACCCTTTCTTCTGCTGAATTGTGAGGGGAATTGAAAGATACTCAATTTTTGTCTGCTCTGTAATGCAAATGCTGTTCTGGTTATAATAGTATCCGGCCACACAATACTGTAGCTACATTGATACAAATCTTTCCACTCTAGTTCATTAATTTTCAGCCGTTGTCCATGTTTGTCATGCTTGTGGTCTGCCAGAATGAGTGTATAGTCCAGAAAACATGTTGTAGTATATGAAACTGTATTATGTCGATGAAAAAAGTGATAAGGGATAATACATTTATATCATAATTGCATATCCATGAGGAAGGTTAAAACTACATGTGTAATGTTCACTTTAATCTTGGATTATTTCTTCTAATGGGACTCACATAAATCATTATTTTAAGATTGTAATCTCTCTACTCCCATACCACTTCATCACACAGCCCAGCCTTTTTTGATGTTACAAGTACTTAGTGCTAGTTACTGGTGTTATGCAAATAGTGAATGGTGTTTGTGTGTAGTTTTATGTTTCCTCATAATCTGTTCTCTGTAATGTACATGTATTTTCAGTGAATATCAAGTATCTTTTCCCTTCTGCTTTCCCAGACATGACTTCAAGGTTATCATTTCACCTAAAGTATGCAACAGCCAAATGAGCTGTCAGCTGCATTGCTGCTGTGCACTGCCATCACCACAAGTGCAGTCATGTGAAAGGTTGCAGGGGCTGAGTTTTGAGCCTTGAATCTGTTGTGTTGGAGCTCATTGCGCAATGGCTTCATCAGTTCTGTCTCTTTTTGTGGTGCCCACCTTTACCTTGGTATATAGTAATATTTGGTGCTATTTTAGAAAGTCAGATACTGTTACAAAAAGGCCATGTTTGAGAAGGCTGTATTCAGATGAAAGCAGCGCATTGCAACTCACTATAATTGCTGCAGAGAGAAAGCAGCCATAGCTTTGCTTTAAATGTTGAGATGGACTATTGAATACAGTAATGTTGACAAAATTATGAAATGGTCATTATGAAAATTATTGGGTTTAGGTTTTCCTACAAGTTGGACAGTATTATTGGTCTTTTTAAATGGGAATTTTCTGTAATCACTTGCACTTCTATGGCAATTCCCTGCAGGGATAACTGCTGAAAACAACTGATATTACTATGTAGCCAGAGAAAAGAACGAATTATATAAGTAAAGACAGAACTTGATTCCAAGTTGCATAATGAATGGCCTGTTTTGATTTTTGTTCTCCCTCATCAGGACAGTTGCAAAGACTTATCCTCAGTCTCCTAAAAACGCCAAACAATATCCAGCTTCTCCTGTGAAGCATCGTGCTACTTCTAATCTCAACCAGGAAACTCCTAAAAAGAAAGCAGACAAGGAGAAAGAAAATGTCAGTCATCAAAAATCCTCGGGAGCACGCACTGATGAGGCAGGCCAGGTGACTTCTGAGAAGCATGTGCCTTCTGCAGGAAAGACTGAAAATAGTGAAGGTGAGTCTTACTTGTTGCGTCAAGAGAGGCTTTGGAAGGTACCCAATTTATCGTTATAAGTCTGGTCGCGTTCAGTGCACTGAACTATCACCATTACGGATTGACAAATAACGCAGGCACCTTTCGTCTAGTCGTGCTGCATGAACTATCACGGCCACACTTAAAGCATCTGGTCGCGTTCAATGACCACTATCATGGCTAGACCAATAAATCAAAGCAATTTATTAAAGCAACAGACCAGGTTCGTTGGATTACCGGTGATAAATTCACTGACTGCAAGGCACATGCAAATACCAAAGCTTTGGACAATACAGATGCATCAAAAGACATAAAAATGACTCTATAGAGGTTTCTAAGTTTCCCGGGGAGGCACTTGGTATAACCAAGTGTTAGATTCTTACCCAAAGGGGTCCCCATGGGGGGGAAGAGAGGCTCAGCCCGTCAACTGATCCCAGAGGTCAGAGTAGTACACGATGGTATCTTCCCTAACATCCCCTCTCTCTTTAGGCTAATTTATACTATTTTTTTACCTTTCAGGTGGAGCTTGAGGGACTCTAGTCATACATACTTTGTTATGATTGGTGTAAAGTTTTCTCGCTTCGTTTTAAAGATATAGGCTCAGAAAAATTCAGAGCGCAGGCTCAGTGAGGAGTGGTCTCACCTTGGAGGCGGGTAGATTTTGGGATGGAGGTGTGTTTTGGTATTATAATGACATTATAATGAGTAAAGGTTACTAAAGGACAGCATTTTGTCAACCTCATGATGGTTTGTTGCCTCCGGGTATCACTTATGCAGCTTATCAGTGCCATGGTGCCCCTCCAAGTTCCCTTATCACAGGGCTTGGCCGTGATGTCTCCACACTACTCCACCCCCTGGACAGTTCCTCTTAGAATCAGCACACCAGGCTCCCCTGGGTTGTGACATCCAAGATTACAGGCTTGGGGAACTTGCTGTGGAATCAATTCCAGCTGCATACCACCCGGATTGCTTCTTCAAATGCTGTGCCTTTCTTGAAATTGTAAATCTAAGTCTATTGTCCAAGTCACCTCCAGCAATTACTCCACATTACTGCAAGAATAAATTGGAAGGTATTGTGTGTCCGTGAGGCTTTTAAACAGTGATGAACTGTTCTTTTTATGAAGCTGCTCAGTCATGGGTTTATGAGAATGTGTAAAGATACATAATAGAACCAGTAAGTGTATAGTTTTCACCAGGGTTACCCATGTATGAAAAACACTTGTTAATGAGGATGTGAAAATGTTGAAATCCAGGGATGCCCTTACCTGTCCCATATTCTATCCACTGAAAACGCGGATGTATGCTTTGGAAAAGCAAAGGTGTCATACCAGTGTGAATCAGGCCCATTTTAGCCTTTGTTCAAGTGTGGAAGTGCTGGGCCCTCTCAGTTCCCTGCCTAACTTTCCACCCTTGGTCGTCTTCTCTCAGGAAAGATCACGGCAGGAACAACTGATGCAGAAGAAGCCTCAAAAATTCTAGCTGAAAAAAGACGACAGGCCCGTCTGCAAAAAGAACAAGAAGAAAGAGAGAGACAGGAAAGAGAAGAACGGGAGAGGTATCTGTTGATTTGTGAAAATTGTTACCTAATAATTTAACCTGTATCATTGAAGATGCTTGAAACTGTGGTGGTTTTAGAATCAAGGTGGGAGCTTACATGTAAGTGTTAATTTCTTTAAATCTGGACCCGCAATTCCATTAGTGTCTTTTGCAGTCTTTATGACTAGTGAAGTAAGAAAATAATAGTTTGGCCTCTTTAAGAAGCCTGAAGAAACTATTATTCATCCAGATACTTCAGGTATGTTCACACTGCAGTGGACATACCTGAAGTATTTTATTTTGTTAAAAAAAAAAAAAAAAAAAAAAAAAGTGAGGCAGTTTTAGATGAGCTAGTTCATGTAGAAGAAACAGTCTTGCAGTAGTAGTATATGTCTGAAATGGCAAGGCTGGCATCCTTCAACAAATTAACCTGAAGCTACCTCCCTGCCCAACCCTATTGTAGGCAGTTGAGGGCTTTAACAAGTGTGGGCACAATGAAGGTTGCTGTGTCTAAGCAGTGAAATTCTGGCTCTGTTGAAGCTTTTAGATTGTTCTCCACATTGAATGCTGGTTGCAAGTGTCAACAAATCTTGCCCTTCCTTCAAGCCCCTAATATTAAATCACTAACTCTGCACGTCTAAATTCAACTTTGTCTGTTCTTACTGAAAACATGAGAGGGAGGGGAAATTTGGAAATACTTCCTGAATCCCTGATATGCAAGGATAAGAATGATCGCTTGTCAAAGCAAATCTTGAATGTGCTGACAGAGGAGCATGATGTCCCTGAGCGGGCCAGGGAACAGTGCAGGTGGAATTTAGACCCATTCTTTCTAGTGTGCCACTGTGTTTTGTCGACTTTGTTTGCTGCTACTTATCCAATCTGTTTATCTTCGACCAAAAGGAAGGAAAAAAGTACTTGCTTGTTTGTAGATACCAGCATTCTGGGCGTGGAGTACAGGGGAAGAGGGATGTTTTTATTATTTAAGCTCTAATTGAAATTAGAATGGAAATGTTTTCTTTTCTTTGATGACACCTTTTCTTCCAAGGGAAATTATAATTTGTAGGAAACTTTTAGGCAGTGAAAATAAGATTGGAATAAAAGTTTGATAGCAACTTGAATTCTGGGCATGTGCTCAACCTCTTTGCTGTATCTTTGCGTTTTTCATGAAAATGTGTGCTGATGCACGTATTATCAGTTACTGCTGATTGTGTGCCATACATACAGTAGAATTCATGCTAAACAAAATGAAACCTTTTAAACATACTGTTGTATTTTTTTGCAGGCTTGAAAGAGAAGAACAGAAAAGAAAGGCAGAAGAAGAAAGACTTCGTCTAGAGGAAGAGGCTCGTAAGAAGGAGGAGGAAAGAAAACGTGAAGAAGAAGCAGCTAGAAAAAAGGCAGAAGAGGAAGCCAGGAGAAGAGCTGAGGAAGAGCAAATGCTAAAAGAAAAGCAAGAGAAAGAGCTCCAAGCCAAACTTGAGAAACAGGTACCATCTCAAACAGAAATGTGAAACTCTATATACATATATATACACACATATATTTATATATACATATAAATAAATACTTTATAGTATCTGATAATCTGCCTGAAATAATGGCCCTATTTTACACATTTTGATTAGAGGGAAGAAGCAGAAATCAAAGCCCGTGAGGCAGCTGAACAACTTCGTCTTGAAAGGGAACAAATCATGCAGCAAATTGAGCAAGAAAGACTGGAGCGGAAGAAGGTAGATATTTGTGTCTCATTTAAGATAATTATTTCATTTCTTGTTTAAATACATAACCCAGGAAGTACCCAATAGTATCTAGAAATAATAATCTGGAGGGATTACAAATTGATACTTATGCATAACTTAGTATTTGCTACTTGCATGTTAGGGGAAAGTAGACATAAAAATTTGTAACAAAGTAGAATTGGCTAAGGCAAACAACTTTCTGCTAGGCACTGAACAAACACAGAATTAGCCTCTACTCACAAAGTTAAATGCCTGAGACAAACAGGGAATGGCATGCCAAGGCAAACATTGATTGGCGCCCAACCCAGGACATCACAGGCTATTGAGGAACATGAGTGACTTTGTTTTAAAACTTACTCAACAGAAGCTCCATGTCATTAACTGAGAAAGTTAATGTGATTAACAAACAGGTTTTCTCCCACCTGGCTTGTCTCTGGTTGCATTACACAGAGGCAGCAGGGTTGTCTGGCCACTACCGCACAAGGAAATGGCTGGAGCTGCATAACTTAGCTTTATCTACAGCTTTGTGGCAGGAAAGAGAGAACAACTGCAGAGCTGCAGAACCCCTGTCTCGTTATAAAAGGTCAACTTTCCATATACGTTGTTCCAATATGTTATTTTTAACTGTTTACCACTGAGCTGAAAGCATGTTGTGGTTGCAGATTAGAATACTAAACCAAAGTGTCTTTAAATCTGAAACAGTTTCCTTTCACACAGTAGTGCAAAGAGACAAGGTTTGTTGTGGTTTGTTTTTTTTTTTTTAAATGAACAAAGAAGGGGGCAGGGGGAAGTATTTTAGGGTCATGCCTTATACGTTTCCAGCAAGAATAACTTCAGATATTCCATTTTACTCTTTCATTCAAAAAAGCCTTAACTATTTTTAAAGGAACAACTTGGAAATAGTTGGAAAAGCAACTAGATGAAAATAGTATCTGTTGGTTTTAAATAAATGTCTTGTTCCAGAGCTGAGCACAAGTCCTGACTGCAAACACCTGGTATTAAAATCTTTGTCTCTAAATTGCATCTACTGAGAAAGTCATGTTCTGGAGACTGATATGTGAAAGCCAGCTCCCAGGTGTTTTCTATCTTTTGTTTACTTTATTTTTTCTTATTTATTCTCCCTTTTTCAACACAGGCAGGGTCATGACAGTAGAGAAAAGGTTTTCTTGTTGTCTTTTTTCTCCTTTGTCAGTCTCTTGTGCTAAATACTCTGTCTGCCTTCTCATCCTCTGATTTATTTTGATTTCTAGAGAATAGATGAAATAATGAAGAGAACAAGGAGGAGTGAAGCACCAGAAATAAAGGTATGAAACAGTGTGTGGTTGCAGGGTGTTTCTGTTTTGTTTTATAACCCGTACATGAAAACTAATCTCTAGAGTAGTTCCATGTTAGTAGGTATACTTAGGTACACTCTACACCCAAATTTGAGTTGCATTTGAACGGAGAATGACTGTTGCTATGTCACCATGATTGTTGTGCCACTGCTACAGAGACACAGTTTTATGCAACTATTGCAGACTTAACCTCCTTCACGATCTAGCAAGGTGGCAAGAGCCCATTCCTGCATGCTGGAGCTGTAATGTTTGCTGCTGTGATGTACCTTCTCCTGCTTTGTACCAGCCAGTGGATTAGTTACTAAGCTCTTCGTGTTAAGCCTGCCAGGAATGTAGGGTTGAGAACAAGGCAATTGTGTCCAGCTAGGAAGTGACAGAGTCAAGTTTTCTCTTCTACGCTAACTTTTCTACTAAGGAAACTGTTTCTTCAGTCACTTTCAGAGAATGTTTTCTTTTTGAAGTAAAAGAAAAAATAAAGCCTATGCCTAATTAAAAAGGAAAAAAAAAAAAATCCTCTCTTGCTGTCAATGACCTTTGACCACCCCTTGGCCCTGGGCAGTCTCACAAGTTTCGAGTCCAATCAGTTCCATGAAGGTTACAGTCCTTCGTCTAATGCAGTTGACTTATTACTTGATTACAGAAGGAAGAGCCAAAACTGGAGGTACCATCAACTTTGAGCGTGGAAAAGCAACCAAAGGACCTTGTTCTCAACCAGCCAGGTAAAAATCACCATATTTTTCTGACCTGTTTTCAGTTAGTTCTTTTCAGAATTTTGTTATCTCGGACAGAGCAGTATGTATTATTGCAGGTTCTTTGCTTCCATCTCTACAGCTACATTTGCATCAGTGACAAATGTTAGAAACTGGAGACGCAGCTTTGTTTTGCCATATAAGCAGAAGCAGAAGAAGGTTTCTCCTCCATTTTAGTACCTGATGTAGCATTTCTGTAAATGACAAGTTTCAGTCTGCCAAATAGGTTTGGTTGCTGCAATCTACCTTCAAATTTTGTAGGTAGAAAATCTTTGCACACAACCAAGCTTGCAAGCCTTTTATAGCATTGCTCTAAATCTTACATTTAATTTGACTTGATGAAAAAATCATAAGTATTTAAAGAATTATTACAGAAAATATATGTATCTGGCATTTATCTATATTTTGTTTACTTCCCCAGGCTAAGGCTTTCAATACATGACATAAAAGATAATACATTCTCTTCCTGTTTCCTCAAATTTAAAAGATGTAGCATAGAGAGCAATTTCAGAGTGGAAAAGAGGATTGACAGTATAGTATGATGAGTCATAGATGAAACAGTCCTACTGCATTGTCAGTCTTCCTTTCTACTCAATCTGTAACTTAAAAGCATTTGTGATATTTTTTTTTTTTAAAAAAAAAAACCTATTTAAATAAAGAAGTTGCTACCGTCATAATTTCTAACCTTCTTTTATAGAGATCAATGGATTGGCAACCTGCCTGAAAAATAAAAGCTTAGAAAGTGCTGCCTCTGTAATCCCTTCCCAAGATGTAGTTGCTAATGGACTAAAGTCAGTTCCAGGACTTATTCAGCTGGAAGCTGTTGATGGGAAGTCTAACAGTATGGAAGATTCAACAGATGAGGTTCAGTCCATGGATGTGAGGTACAGACCGTATCTACCAATAGAAATTGCGGAATTCATATTGGACACACACATAGTTTTCAGTTTCTTTTTGTTACTACTTTACTTCTCACCTACCCCACAATGTGGCAGTTGGGTGTATGCCACTCCTGTCAAGATGCAAATTGGCTGTTTCAGGCAAGAGTCAACAGAACCTCATCTCACTCTCACATGTTTGGTGGGGTGGAGGGGGAGAGCTCTGAAATCCTTCTACAGTCCTTAATTATGGATTCCATACCAGTTTGCCCAAACCTTTCGGATTGTTCTGTGAAAGTAGCTGCTGCAGATATTGTCACATGTCACCATTTTTTTAATGTGTGTCAAGACTGCATAGCTATGATGCATGAGCTTTTCTCCCTCCATACAAACGAATAAAGAAAATAATTAATTTAGAATTTTAAGTACTTAACCAGAACAAATGCATGGAAATTGGTAAATAACTTTGTGTGTATTTAATACTGTTGGATTTTGATGGAAGGACTTGCAGGAAAGAAGGAAGTTGATCATTGAAGGCTGCTATGAGAAAGCTAGCTCTGAATTTTAAACATGGAGTTTTTATACGGTGCTTCCTTAATCAGCAAGCCAACTTAACCTCTCATACTGTTTCAGTATTTCCAGTAAATCTGCATAAATACATAAGAAATGCCCTACTGGGATGGACCAGAAGTTCATCTAGCCCATTATTTGGTCTCAGTATCAGTAAGACAAACTAGTTCGGGAGACCACTTCAGCCCACTACTTTCTGCAATCCAAGACCACACAGAAGTGTTGCATTAGGGACACTAGAGGGTACAACCCTGCCTTGTCCTTTGAAATATCCACTGACGAACCTGTTGCCCATGAGTTTATCCAGTTCCTTTTTCAACCTGCTGATGTTTGCATCCAGGACCTTATCTGGCAGCAAGTTCCACAGTACAGTCTCACTAGGTAAATTAATTCTTTGATCTGTGTTAAACCCAGTCTTACTAGTGTCACTGGGCACCCCCTAGGTTTTGTGTTGCAGGATTTGATGCACACTAATTTTACATTCAACTTAGCCACAACTCCTTCATGGATGTAGAAATCTTTGCAAAATCCTTCCGCTGCCTTCTCTTCTCCAAACTGAAATGCACTAGCCATACTAGTCTTGGCAAAGCGTCAGCTGGTAGCAGCACTTCTTAAATTAAACCCCAGGATCTTTAATGTGTGAAGTATATCATAAGGTCGTAAGTGTCGTGGTTTAACCCCAGTTGGCAACTAAGCACCACGCAGCTGCTCGCTCACCCTCCCCCCTCCAGTGGGATGGGGGAGAGCATTGGGGGAAAAACCGTAAAATCTGTAGGTTGAGATAAAGGCAGTTGAATAGGACAGCAGAGGAAGAGAAAGTAATAATAATGATAAAAGAATATATAAAACAAGTGATGCACAATGCAATTGCTCACCACCTGCCAACCAATGCCCAGCCAGTTCCTGAGCAGCCATCGCTGCCCCCCGGCCAACTCCCCCCAGTTTCTATACTGAGCACGATGCCATATGGTATGGAATAGCCCTTTGGGCAGTTTGGGTCAGCTGTCCTGGCTGTGCCCCCTCCCAGCTTCTTGTGCACCTGGCAGAGCATGGGAAGCTGAAAAGTCCTTGACTAGCGTAAGCAGTACTTAGCAACAACTAAACCCATCAGTGTGTTATCAGCATTATTCTCATCCTAAATCCAAAACACAGCACTATGCCAGCTACTAGGAAGAAAATTAACACTATCCCAGCTGAAACCAGGACATAGGAACTAAATTTTTATTTAAGTTGTGAAGTGTGAGTGCTTTAGGTAAGCGTTTGCAGGGTGAGGACAATAATTTGCGAGATGAAGTAACCATTTAAGTAAGGGAATGGTGCAGGGACTAAAATAATGAGTTAGCACTAAACTACCAGAAATGTGTTTTTAGGAGATGAGTGTTCACATCACACAGCTACCACAAACCGTAATTTTTAAGGAATACAGATCAAGAATGACCTTTCATCCTGAACAGGGTAACCTCTGTTTGTTTGGATTGGGACATATTCTAGGTAAAGGCTTGCTGCAGCTGGCCTTAAGATAAGTAGTAGCTTTTGGACAGTCAGAAGATGAATTTGGTCGTTGCTTAATGAAAATTTACACACCTCTTATCTGCATCTTCCTTTTGTTTATCTTTTGTATAGCCCAGTTTCAAAAGAAGAACTTATCTCTATCCCCGAATATTCACCCATGAATGAACTCATGCCTGGTGTTTCTTTGGACCAAAATGGGACAAGTAATGCCAAGGCTCTTGAAGATCTCTTGGATTTCACAGGCCAAGCTACATACTCCAAGATGTCCAGTGATACCATTAGCCTAGATGACTGTAACAAAAACTTGATTGAGGGATTTAACAGTCCAGGACAGGAAAATACACTTAATTCTATCTGTTGACAACCTCGCTTTTCCGCAGAACAGATAAAGGTACAGTACTGTGATAGACATATTAGATATGATAAATTGCTGTGATTACTTACAAGTTTCCCAGAAAAATAATAGCAGTTGTAAACAGTATATGTGGGGAGAGGAAGAAAGCTGGTCTCCTAGATATTTAAATTCAGCATAATCTCTCATATTTGCAGCGATTTGTAAATTGGCATCATCTGCAAACTGAGCATATCACAGCAACCAAAAGTATCGGGTAAATGGAAACATGTCCTTTATCCATTCAGAATATAGCTAATTGCTTTTGTCCTTCATTACTACAGTACCTTTCCTATAGGTCTTTAGAGCCTATTTTTATGAAGAAAACAGTTAAAAGTGCAGCCAGCCTAGAAAATGGTAGTTATTGTTGCTGCTCACTCTTTGCTGCTGCTGTAAATAACTTGCAGCACGGTGTAGAATTGCTTATCCTGAAAAGCCTGCAAACAATATGAAAAAAGCATAGTAGGCTTCAGTGGCAGTTTCAAAGTACAGTGCCACAGTCAATTTTTTTAAGAGTGTATTGTAAATTAAAAAACTGAGGTCATCTGACTTGCATAGCTGACTTGATATTCTTCTCTCTCTTTTTTTAATTGACAGAGATAGCAATTTGTGGAGGATATATATCCCTGTGATGCTACTGGCAGTAAAATATGAGCCTGTCACTCGAAAAAGCTTCTGCAGTCCTTGAACACTGGATTTCAAATAATCAGAGCTGAATATAACTTTGTCTTCCCAGGGAATATGTTGAATAACAGGCTGCTTTTGGTAGAAACCAATGAACTAGAGCCTTGATGGTTTCAGGGAAGACTGAGGGTGCATTAGAATTTGAGCTTTAGCTGCTAATAAAGCACTATTTCTTCTTTTAATTTAAAATTCATCTCAACACTTCACTGTGATTTTTACTTGTGCATTTTATTTTGAAATAATCCTTCTTTAAGCTTTATCGTACATCCATTTAGACATCTCTTTCTTGTAAATAATGATGAAGTTTGCCCACGGTGCATTGAAATGAAATAATATACTGTACTTTAGTTTTGTGCCTATCTTTTTTGTCTTTAGTAAGGAGTTATTGGCAACTTTTATGCAGGTGTATAATTCAAAACTATAGCTGAAGAGGCTTAAAAAAATATACAGCTGCTGGAATCAAAAGAGCCTTCTTACTGACTGTGGAGTGTGGGAGCTATCCCATTATGGTTATGTTGACACTTTTAGTCACTAGTGGCACTTACTGGTTAATGCTAATGAGTCCGGGAGCGACTATCAACTATGTGTTTAAAAACATACTTGTGTGACACCTGTAAACAAAGTAGGCAAAATGCCTAGTGTTATCCTTTTATATATATATATATATATAGTATAGCTGTAGTAGATCCACATGAGTGGTCCGGGGGGGTGAGATAACATGTTAATCTTTGAAGATGCAGACACTTGATTAATACCAGCAGGCTTTCTATCATGTGAGACATATTTTGTCTTCCTATAGGCTCAACAAAGCAAGACTTAGTCAGCAGCAAAACAATACACGAATGTTGCAGCAGAAATAGAAAGGCTGAGACACACACGGGGAACGCTGCTAGCCCCCTTAACATTCTGTAAGCATCTGTATGGAAAAATTCACATCAAGACGTATAATGTCTAGACATTATGTGCCATACAGTGTTAACTTTCTTTCTGTTGGTGAACTGTAATAACTTTATGCTAGATCATGTGCTGCTTTGAGGACACTTTTGTCCAGTTCCTTATAAGAATAAATTATAACTACAACTCTCTTTGGACACTAACACAAAAGAAGTGAAAACTTGGGGGTGGTGGGGTTTTTTGCTTTTTTGTTGGGTTTTTTTTTTCACGTTAAGGGAGTTCACAGCGTAGCTTGAGCTCAGTTGTAGCCCCGTTCTTGTGCTCTTTAAAGGCAGCAACGGGAAAGTAACCAATGACATTATGTGCGATGTATAAAGAAATCATACCTACAACAGTCCAGCTCTATTTATGTTAGTGTACTTCAGAGAAATACTTTCTTTTGACTGTGCAGTAAGCTGTAGCATGGTACTGTGTCTTCCAAATTAGTCCTTCATCTATTTCCTAAATAATAAACAAACCCAGTTTGTTTTGCTGTGATACATTGTGTTTGACAAATGTCACATTATATTTTATTATGGTGTCATTGTATAACCTGTAGATTTCTGTATTTGCATGACCTGTATAGCATGTATAAAGGTGAAATACATTTTCATTTATGAATCTGACTTGTTTCTTAGCTTTTTTTACTCCCAGAAAAAAAATGACTAATTTAAAAATGCATGCATGTTAATTTGTTCTGAGGTGTTTTCTGACGGAGGGTGTAATACTGAATGAAGGAGTGGTTGTCAGAGCCTCAAAATATTTCACCGTTGTTTCCTTTGCCATATACTAATTGGCTTTCTGAGGTCTTGCCAATACACAGAGGAAATGCAGACTGGTGGCAGAAGAGCCTTAAGGTGAGGGCTTCCAAACTGTGGCACCCAGGGTGCCAGTGACAGTCTACAGGCCAGTTTGCAGCCCCAGCTAATGCTCTCTGGGGTATTATTCGGCAAAGAAAACTTGGGAACCATAGCCGGTAGACGCTGTTCTGTTGAGGGTGCAGGAGCTGTTCTGTAAGGGTACCCGTAACATAAAGCCGAACTTCTCTTCAAGCTACATGTGTGTACTGCTGCTTAGAAAGAGGCCAGCCTAGAGCTGCTGTTTGTTTTCTAGTGAAACGCTGGAGGGAAATGTTCTACAATTTTTATTTTTTTTTTTTTTTAAATCATAATTTCAGTCAAATTAAAAATGAGAGAATCTGCTTTTATTATGAAGTATATGAACACTGTCCTTGGTGACAGTTCATCTCACTCTTATTAACCCTTGAATCATTCATGCAATTTGTCCACTCAATTATTTACTAAGCTTAAAAGAAGCATGGTAAGTGAGTATTCATGAAGAAAGATACTGCATATTTTCTTTTATATTTGCTTTCAAATGTAACTTTACAAATTTGGCTGAATATCTGGAGCAAGTACTGTTAGCTGAGGGGTTAGATTGCTTCTACTTTTTGCTTTTGATGATGTAATTTCTTCATACTGAATACCATACCAGTGTTTGCTGCTGTGATTCAAGTCTGCACAATGAGCTTTACTTTTTATTTGTCAGTGGTCTTGAAACTTCAGTGAAGGATCACCAGTGATTCACACAAGTCCTTGGTAGAGCTTTTCTGCTGTAAAGCACTTGAGAATCAAGCTGTGAAAAGAAGCAAGAAAAAAGTGTAGAGCAGTGATCCTTGAACGGATTTTTATAACTGGATTTATAAATGGATGAATGGATTTTTTTTTTAGATGACTTTCTTTAAAGTGATCTGCAAAACAGGATTGTACACACCAAGAAGAATCAGATGCTGCTACTGTCCTTTCCCAGATTTATTTTCAATAACTAGTTATAACTATTAGTAAGTTTCTAATACATAAATAAATAATATTTGTGAGGTGATTTGGTATCACAGTGGCTTTCCGGTTTGGTTCAGCACTTTCTGTGGTGTTGCCTTGGGAAATGACACCCAAATCTTGTCTCAGGCCTGGGCGAAGACCCCCAGCAGAGACCTCCTGGCTCCCCAGGGAGTGAATTTCAAAACAAAACGGCATCAGTGAGGGGTGGATCTGGACCCCCAGGCTGCAATTACATCTGGTGAGGAAGGGCTAGAATCGTAGAATTGTTTAGGTTGGAAAAGACCTTTAAGATCATCCAGTCCAACCATTAACCTACACTACCAAGTCCACACTAAACCAATCAAGGGTAGACTAGACTAAACCATGTCCCAAAGTGCCACGTCTACCCGTTTTTTGAACACCTCCAGGGATGGTGACTCCACCACCTCTCCGGGCAGCCTGTTCCAATGCTTGACCACCCTTTCTGTGAAGAAATTTTTCCTAATATCCAACCTAAACCTCCCCTGGTGCAGCCTAAGCCCATTTCCTCTCATCCTATCGCTAACTACATGGGAGAAGAGACCAACACCCACCTCACTACAACCTCCTTTCAGGTAGTTGTAGAGAGCGATAAGGTCTCCCCTCAGCCTCCTCTTCTCCAGGCTAAACAACCCCAGTTCCCTCAGCCGCTCCTCACAAGACCTGTGCTCCAGACCCTTCACCAGCTTCGTTGCCCTTCTCTGGACACGCTCCAGCACCTCAGGGTCTTTCTTGTAGTGAGGGGCCCAAAACTGGACACAGTATTCCAGGTGTGGCCTCACCAGCGCCGAGTACAGGGGAACAATCACCTCCCTGCTCCTGCTGGCCACACTATTCCTGATACAAGCCAGGATGCTGTTGGCCTTCTTGGCCACCTGGGCACACTGCTGGCTCATGTTCAGAAGAAGGGGAACAACAGAAGGGGAGGAAATCATCCTCTCTCCTGTAATTGTACAAATCATACGTGCAGAGGAAGCAAGAGAGAGAGCACACACAGCTGCTTCAGCTGGCAGGGTGGGGATCTCCCCTCCGCCACCTCTCACGCAGAGAGCAGCACCTCTCCCTGCTTCCCAGCCCACCACCCTCCCAGCCTCACCAGCATATGCAGCTTGTATACAGCTTCTATACGCTCTATACACCACCACCCCCCTTGTATTTCAGGCATCGGCCATGTGGCACTGCAGCTCTCCTACTGCTCTGCCACCCCACGTGCCCGAGGTAGCGCGGTGGCCTTCACCCCGAGGAGCCCGGGGTCCCGGGACACCTCTGGGGCTACAGCGCTGCAAGGCAGCCTGGAAACCCTAGCAGAAGACACCCTTCCCATAAAGGTTTAAACTGTGGTCCCTTCTGTGTGTTCAAATGTGAATAGTTTAATATTCAAGAGCTGAAGACTATTTACTTTGTGAGGTCTATTTTTCGTTCGCTCTAAGCCATGGCCCGTATCCTGTACCAGAGGGAGACTGTCCTGTAAGCGGCACCAACAAATCCGTGGGGATACGCTGCTCCTTCTCCTGCTTTATTAGTGACCTGTGAGACTTCTTCCTTGCTCCTCCCCTCTCCCTCCCTATGCAAGAACCCTGTAGAGACTGAAAAACTCTCTTTGTTTGCTCCTATTTTAGAACAATATTGTTGAAGCGGTTGGTTGCCTCCAAAATCAACGTGGAGAGTGGTTGTTCACCTATGCTGCGTGTGTGTGCATGTGCGCACATGCAAATATATATAAATGGCAGTTACCCGACATTTGGGGATGTTGGTTTTCAATATCAATATTAAATTCTGAAAAAATTATTACTGCTGGGCCACTATGCTAAAATATTGGAAATATAATGTATATTATGACTGAATGGAATTTTCTCTGGATTTTCTTTTTGATCTTAAGAAAAACAGGTTTTAAATTCATTCAGTCCCTCCAGAACATACACACTTAAAAAGAATAGAAACCTTAATATATTCAGATATGTTTTTGTTATTGCTGTTAGTGGCAATAATACCAGTCCGGAACGCCAGGAGCCATGATGTTTGTCTCTTCCCCGCCTTTTTTAATCCCATTATTTATCTTACCTGTCTTATCCTTATGATCTCCTAGAGCTGAAGAGCAGGTGAAGCTATTCACTCAGTTGGCCAGCTTAACTTGTCTGTTGAAGCAACACGTTAAGTGTAAAAGCCCTTAAAATTGGAGGCAGAAACACTAAGATGTTTAAGCTTTTAAAATAATTACGTAAAGTATAAGAAAATGGTTTCTTGACCACCACAGTAATTCTTGACACTTGTTTTTTTCTCAGTTGCCTTGTTTGTTCTCCAGCTTGTAGTAGTGAAGTATAACAATACGTTTTTTAGTATTTCTAATGATTCAAGACTGAGGTAGTAATGTTTCTAAACTAGTGGGTTCGATGATTACCTGAGGCGTGCAGTTTTCAGGATCAAAATAAACGCTCTGGAAACTAGTGTGTGATTTTCACTTGGGAGCTTTACAAAAATAGATGTGTATCCCTGCTGAAATCAAGCCTTAAGGATTTCCAGAGAAAAAACAACTGTGATGCAGGAGAGATTCAATGAATAGAAGGAAATGGTAAGCAATGTGCTACGTGATCTACAAAGTCCTTGCTCTAAGAGTAAGTTTTTAAAATAGTTGCATGAATAGCTCAAACCCGAAGCTGTGCATTATCACCCCGTATCTTCTCGCTGTGTCTGAAAGGAGTAACTTGAAGTCAATGGCAATTGTAGGTGATTGATGCTGTAGAGGAATGGACCCAAAAACCTAAAATTACATAGCTGGAGAAAAAAAAATAATGGGTGTGAGAGATGTTCACAATCGGGGAAATTACTCTGACAGTATTTCCTCATTTTTTCTAGAAATAACAGCCACTCTCGCCAAATTCAATACATGAGCAGCACAATAAGCAGGATCAGGGCAGTATCTGTAACACCAGATTAACATTATGTTCACGCATCCTTTTTCAGAGTAACTTCTGTCTTTTAAAATACATGTCACAACATTGTCCGAAATACCATTATTAGCGCCTTAAATATGCAGAGCTATGGGGGTTTATACCAATAAATTCTATGGCATTACTCCCAATTTTCCTGGTGTGAGAGCTCGAGAACAGTTTTCGCTCTTTCCTTTTTGTTCTTTTTCTTTTCTTAAACCTCTTATCAGTTCAAATACATAAATCCGAGGGAATACAAATTCTAGTGGTTGCCTGCTGGAACGAGTTCATTCTCTCAGTTCCTGAACAAAGACTGGCCGCCCCACAGCTGGCAGAGAAACAAAAAGTCCCAGGAGTCTTTTGGAGACTGAATGTCTGCAGTAGCGTGTCGGGGACAGCGATGAGACACCGCTGGCATAGGCAGTAAATACAATCCTGGTCAGACACGGCTAAAACCTCCCCAAGTGAAGACCAGGTCAGAATTTCTTTCCTTTTTGGCAAGAAACATTTGCATTCCTAGCCTACATTTTTACAAGGTTAATTTATGCTGATGTTCTTGGGTCAGTGCCATTTTTTAGGGCAAAAAGTGTCCTGTAGCAAATGAAACTGCTGGTGGATTTAGCAAACAAATGAGTGGATGGAATGAGGGAGGGGAAGCAGGATGGGTGAAGGTAACAGTCGCTGAAGAACGCTAGGATACTTTGCACGTGTTTACTACCAAGTAATTACTATTAAAATTTCTGAGACAAATTGGTATCAGTCATGCCCACAACATCCTGTCAAGCTGGACATTTTGAAATTTGATCTCTCCTCGTGACTTTTCATCCTGTTGTTTCACTGCAATTTCTCCTTCTGTCATTTTTCCAAGATCTGGCTCTTGCACAGGCAAAGAAACACAGCCTCTCTGCACCTCTGCCTTCCTCCTCAAATTCATCTGCTGCAGCCTCTTGGGTGATAAGCCTGGTTCAAAGCCTTTGCTTTTAAAATCCTGTTACTGTATTTATGTCACACATTGGTGTTAATTCATACACTGAGATTGTTTTCACTGGTATATTGCCAAAACCCTACAGAGTTTACACGGGCCGTACGCCTAGCGGCAACGGTGCAGTTTTCACATGTTGTTACAGGAAAGTCATGATAACCTCATAAATAAAACATACAGGCACCATTACGTCATGAGAGCCCAGGCGCTCTTTAAAGAGTAATTTGGTGATACTATCGGAGCCAACTTATGCAGTCAGTCATCCTCTCACGTTCCTTCGGGTTTTAATTAAATGATTACTTTACAGCTTTCCTTAAATTTCAAAGCTGAGTAACGTAGGACTTACTTCCTCAATTAAGAAAGGAATCGTTATCTGTTGCTCTGAGCCTGGACTGAAAAAAAAAAAAAAAAAAAAAAAATCACAGTTCCACAGAAAGCTGTTGAAGAAAGTTCTTATAACTTGAAGTAGTCCAGGGTTTTTTGCCTTGTTCTGGATCAAACTCTTTCCTTCTCCGGATGAGGTGTTATGGATTTGAAGTTATTTTGTCAAGTAACCTCAGGAGTTGACCTAAGCACTAGTATCTCAGTTTCTATAAAGTAAGAGAAACAGCTGACACTCCTTTGCTGGGGGCTTAGAGGTTTAGCTAATCTTGTTCCACTGAATGATAAAAACTTTTTTTTTATTAGAAGAAGCAAACAGGTAGAGTGCCTGCAAACATTTAGGCAGCTCGCTCTTGTTTCAAGACAGGAGATGTGCTTTGTTTTTTGGCAAAACTATTTTGATACAACTCAAAGAAAAAAATGCCTGGATGTGCTAAGGGATAGGGGCAGGTAGAAGTGGAAGAAGAAAGCATAAATGGGAAACTCCTCCAAAAGCAGAGATCACTGTTAATAAAGCTGTGCAAGACTTATCAGGAGGCATAACAAGGTAGTGAAGTACCAATGAAACATTTGCTGTTAGATATTATGAGAGCTTGGCTGGCAAAACCATGATTACCCTTGGACAAGAGTTCTTGATGGTGGATCATGCTTTTGCAGATATTGACTCCACCAGACCCTCTCACTGCTCCGACAGGCTTCTTCCCCTTTAAGTGTTACCATCTACGGGCTCTGTCTGCAGACACCAAAAAGAATTGTGTATGACAACCAAGCTAACCTGCTCCCTACAAAGAGCTTTCGATTTCATTTATCTGGTCCACCTTGGTGGAGAACAGGCATTTGGCAGCAGCTGCTGTGGTGGTGAGCCTGGCAGCATGGGAAAGCCCAGGCAACGCTGCCCAGCACGGCTCAGGTTCCCTTGCTCTGCCTGCTTCTGTGCCTGACC
The DNA here is from genome assembly GCF_030463565.1 of Pelecanus crispus. NCBI lineage: Eukaryota > Metazoa > Chordata > Aves > Pelecaniformes > Pelecanidae > Pelecanus > Pelecanus crispus. The sequence continues at coordinate 138,972,876 of NC_134643.1, forward strand.
TTGCCAGGAATCAAGGCAAGTTTTATTTCCACTTAAAAAAAAAAAAATTTAAAAATTAACATAATATGGTTCAGCAAAGTTCAGCTCCGATAGTAGTATTTTATATGGAAAATGAAATGCCTCCTTGAAAGAACAGATGCACAGGATCAGTCTGCTATCAAGGGCTAGTTTCTGCCTTTGAATTCTAGGTGACTTCCGTTCATTGTTTCCAAGTATTTAGCATGCAAACTGCAGCCATGCTCTTTCCAAAGGGAATGCTTACTAATTTATACATTAAAGGAATATGAAAGTGATTCTCTATTCTAATGATACTTAATTAGAAAAAAACATGGAAATAGATTAAAATAATTAGTCTTAATAAGAAGTAATTGCCAAGTCTTGTGCAATAGAATAGCCTTCACAATTTAGAGATGGAGAATAATGATGCTATGGAACTACTAATAGACACTGCTTTGAATATTAATCTAATTGGTAAAGGGTGTTTAACTTCTTGTTTTGTTAGACTACACGGTCCCAACCATTGAGACCCTTGTGTACATACTTAATGCTATCCATTGGGATAAATGTATATTGGATCAAGACCACCTGAGGGGAGTTCAAATAAAGAGGTTAATAATGAAGCTTAATAATTTAGTTTAGGTAATGTAGAAGTTTATCATATGCACATAGGGCTGGGTTGTCCGTAGTTACTTCTTTCGACCAGTTTTTGCTTCAAGTGAGGTGTCTGACCACTACACCAGATGAAGTAGGGAATAAACCCAAATCTTTTCTTTTTCTGTTTGACTTTCCTACTCTTGCGAATGAAGCTGTAGCTGCCTATACAGTGATTATACCACGTATTGTAAGAGGTATGCCAAACTTGTACTACGCGTTGCCTGGTTGAGCCCCCTGGGCTGGCCCAGGTTTCTTTGGGAAAGTGCCTATTAACAGCATCTGCCCACTTCAGTCTTGCTTGCTCAATCTAAAGCTTACTCTGCCCAGTTCTCGCTCCGAGCTCCTATTGACAAAAATATCTACCAGGCAAAGAGGAAGCAAGCATTGTCTAGTGCAGCTTGCCCCTGTAGTTCTATGCCATATAGTTCAGTAAATCTTTTGCAGTCCCTTTTACTTGGAAAGACACTACTACTAAATTTAAAAATAATCTTACACTTCTATATGCTTTGCTTATGAAAATGTCCAAGTGTTTTGGTGAAGATGCAGGAAATTATTTTGTACGGCAATCATGCAGGGTTCCTCGTGTTTGAGCTAGTCTAGAAAGGGCTATGGAACTGAGCAGGATCCTGTGGATGCTCAAAGACAGCAACCAGATTTATAGCTGTGAAGAGGGATCCCTCAGTCCCATCTACAGCAACTCTGCCCAGGTTGCGAAGATGGAGATCGGAAGATAGTTCTCTGCTAAAAGATCAGTCCTATAAAAGGAAGGCAAGAAGACGTCAGCAGCTAAGAGTCTGAAGAATAGCCAAAGTTGGCAGCCCACAATGGTATTGGGAACATAAGGAAACTGAGACCATCTCTTCGAAGTACATCTAATTACGGGGCCAACAGTAGGTAACCCTTCCTCTCTAGTCTTTATCCAGCGACTATAAGCACCCAACTTTACCCTGTCAGGCCATGGTTTGACAGTAGACTAAGCACAGCAGCATGGCTCTGAGCTGGATCAGAAATGCCAAGACTACGTAACACAGAATGCTGACTCTGGCTCTTTTGGGGGCTTAAATTAATTTCTTTAAAAAAAAAAAAAGTGTTGACAGGCTAACTTGGTTTTGGCAAGCTTTACACCAGATCAGATATCGTCTGCCTGTGCCGCTGTAATGATGCCATATCAGGTATCGCCCATCTTCCTGCAGCTACTGTAAAAATACAAAACCAACATCAATTCTGTGCTTGGGCTAAAACAAAAGCGTGTGCCCGCATCTGATCTGAATCAAATTCATATTAATGAGTTGATCTGACAATGCACCAGACTAGTATTCGCAGTCCTTGACCAACAGCCTTGGATGCCTAATGTAATCTAGATTGCATCTAGATCTGTCTCCTTTTACATGCGGTTTTGCGTGATCTTTAAGTCTCTTTCGCAGTGGTTTTCCACCATAAAAACATACTCTGTTTCAAAAGGGCTTCAGTATCAGTCCGCGCGTGCTCCTGCTGTTTACACCTCCTGAAGAAAAAAACTCACTCAACTCCAACGCCAAACCTGTTAGGCCTGCTGGGTATCGGGACTGACAATCAAGGAGTGCATCCCGGCGGGCAGGAAAGGAGAGCGTAAATATCTGGGATCGATCCCATCTCCCGGGGGAGGAGGGAGCTGAGGTACGCAGTCAGGTAGGCGCTCCAGCAACCTGAAAAGAGCCTTGGAAAAAACCACCCAAGCCTTGCCGGAGGCTCCCGAGGCCTCGCAGCTGCCCGCCCGGACGGGCGAGCCGCGGCGGCCTTACCCGCGGGCCGGCGGGCAGCGCGGAGGCCGCGTCCCACCCGTGAGGCCTTGGCGGGGATTTGGCCGGGCCGCTCCCGCCCGCCCCCACGCCCTGGGCAGCTGGGACCGGCGGCAGGGCCGGGCCGGGCCGGGCCGGGCAGCGAGCCCCGGCGCTTCGGGCCTGCCCCGCTCCGGCCGCCCTCGGCCTCCCGCAGGAGCCGGCGGCCGCTCCCCGGGGCTCAGGCTGGGCCGGGTGGGAATGTCACGGGTGGGGTCTGCTTTCCGCGGGGCTTTCCAGCCGAGGGGCTCCCCAGAGCTCTGAGTACCCCCCAGGGCGGGCCGGGGCACCCCGTCCTCTCCGCGCTGCCGCGGCCGGCACCGAGCCGCCAGCGCCCAGCCCGAGCGGCGGCCAGGGAGGCGGCACCGGGGAGCGGCCAGGGAGCCGCCGCCGCCGCCGCCCGGCCGGCCCCGCCCGCCCCGCCTCTTCCGGGGCGCCCGCCCTCCGCCCGCCCTTTCTCTCCGCCGCGCCCGTGGGGAGCAGCTGCGGCCGGCGCGGCCCGCCGGGACCCGCCCCGCCTCCTCGCCGGGCACCTGCTCGGGGCGGAGCGGCGGCGGCCGGAGGAGCGGCGGGAGGCGGCGGCGGCGGCTCCGGAAGCGGCCCCGCTGGCGGTGAGTGTGGGGCTGGCGGCGGCCCGAGCGGCTCCACGGCCTCGGTGGGGCCTGGGCAGGCCCGGCGCGGGGGGCGGCGGGGCGGGGGCCTGGCCTGTGCCGCGGGCGGGGTGAGGTGGAGCGGGAGCCGGAGCCGGGTGCTCGGGGCCCGGCGCTCATTGTCCCTGTCAGCGCCGCCTGCGCGCCCGGCGCCGGCCGGGCCTATCCCCCGCCCCGGCGGCCGGGGAGGAGCGGGCCGGGCCCCGGGGGCTCCGGCGGGCCGGGGCGCGCGAAGCTCCGCCGCCCCCCGCTGCCGCCGCGGGAGGGCCTGCTGGCCGGGCCGGCCGGCGGGGAGGAGGCGGCGGCGGCGGCGGCGGCGGGTGGGAGGCGCCGCTTCCCTTCCCCGCGCTGCCCCGGGAGGGCTTGGCCGGCGGCAGCGGGTTTGAGCGGCGGCAGCGGGTGCTGCGGGGACGGGGGGTCAGCGGGGATCCCGCTGCACCCATCTTGGATCGGCTGGAGCAGCGGCAGCCCTGCCGCGCCTCTCCCCGCCCGTGTGCCCGCCCGTGTGCCCGCGTGTACGTGTGCGTACGCGTCAGTGCGTGTGCGTTTTGCGGCAGGATGCGTGTAGCTCAAGCCTTCGGCGAGGGTTGGGGGGGGCCCGAGCAAAGCACGGGGCGGGGGAGGTGGCCGCGGGGCTGTCGGCGCTGTGCCCCCCGGTCTTGACGGTTCCAGAAAGCCCCGCGTTGCTGTGAACCGCCCGGGCGAGCAGCGCGGCAGAGCCCAGGTCGCTGCTCGCTGTTGCGGTAAGGACAGCTTTTCCTCGGAGGGGAGCAAGGCATGAATACCAGCAGCCCCTCTTCTTAGTAATTCATACGTTGCCACACGCGGATTTACACCACTTAGCGTGTTTCTAATAAAGCAGTACAGGTGTTGTACAGCAGTCATCTTAGTTCCAGTGTGTCTTTGGTTTTGTATTTTCAGGATTGAGTCAAGCCAAAGCAAGATGGGTTGGTGCTGATTTGACTCGGCCTGTGTTTTCTGATACTTCTTCGGTTGGTTTAGTTGATTATGCACAATTATTCATACACATCTGAGGGGGCAGTAATGTCTCGGGAGGAATCGGTGCTAGCAGTCTCGCTTGGCTCAACTCCATCCAGAAGAGCAACACCTAATTTTTATTGCAATTCTTAAACGCCCCAAGTTACTCGTAAATATAGTTTAGATTCCTGAATTACAAGGGTTTAAAACAAAGGCTACTCAAATTGCTGGGCGATTTTAATTACCTGCTTACCTTGTGCGTTTGTGGGCCTCAAGGAAAAGTGGATCTTTCGTGAAAGTTTTGCTGGGCGTGGACAGCTGGAGGAAGAGCATGGAAGAGGATGCCAGGAAGGGAGGGGAATAAATATGCAAAAGGCACGAAGGGAGCTCTGGTGACAGAAGCCACGTTGTGGCAGGCTGTGAGACACAGGGCTGGGCAGAGAGGGGCAGAGAACATGGATGACTAAGTCTTTCCCCTTGTTTTCATCTTTCCACTCTGAAAGACTAATCAGAAGCTATGAGGATTTTTCTGTTTTTCTTTTTTTTTTTAATATTGGTGTTGATGAGGTGAGCTGAAATTAATTAACTTCCTTTAGAGGCACACCCTGTTATCCTGATAAACAGCTGTCTGTCTTAATGAGTGTCCGTGCACTCCTCCACATCTGCCTTCAGCAAAATAACTGGTATTTCTGCCACTGCTTTTGTAAAAGTGATCAAACCAACTCTCCTTCCGCCTGCGCTGTGATGAGATGGGCTTGATTTTGGTGCAGCCTTGCCTTGTGGGTGTTCACCTGTCAGGAGGTAACGCAGGCTGGCTTGGTGTTGCAGCACGCTGGCGATCAATGTGGTTGCACACAGGTTTGCTTTTCCTCTCGGGTGGCAGCAGGCGCTCACTGTCTGTGGGGAAGGGAGGAAACGTGCTGGGGAGTCTTCCAGCAAGGGCTTATTTCTCCGGTGTGGCTGGGGAAGGCAGCCCAGACTTCCCAGCCTCCTGGCAGCGTGGTTGTCTGGCATTGCCCATTCTGAATAAATAAGGGGTTTCTTTTGGTTTTCTGGTGTTTTTGTGACTTAAGGTGAAAAAGCAAAGGCCTCCATTACGGTTTGTACATGTTGGAGAGCTTTCAGTAGGCAGGAAGTTGTGGCTTGTTGCGAGGACTATGGCAGGAGCGGATTTAACGGAAGGGCAGAAGTGGATGGGGATGGTGCTGTGACATTTAAGGCTCTGTAATAGCTGTGCGTTAAAGGCCTCTAATTCAGTGCGTTATAGAAATGGCTTGCCAGTACGTTTAAAGGTTGTGCTTTATTTATGTTTAAAAGAAGGTGTTTATTTGAGAGTGAAATACCTAAATTATTATGTGATACAGATTTATCACGCTCAGTCTTTCCAAGTTGGCATTGTAATCTGTTTTTCTGCAAAGGTGATTGCCTGCTAATTAGTGTCTTTAAATGGGCTAGTTTTAAATGAGAGCACACTGAGCTTAAATTACATGCTCCGTAGATCTACTCAGTTATTTTTATTCTTTTGCTCAAATACGCAGGGGCAGGGGAATACTTTCTATGTATCCCAAGGAATTGCTTAAAACTTGTTTAGTGGCCCATTAAGAAGTATTGCATGCTTCAGGTAGGCCTGTACTTTCTGTAATAGGTCTTTATCTTACTGGAATTGTAAGGGGGAACAATAATTTTTATTTACTTTTTTTTTATATATATATATATATATATATAAAAAGATAGATATTCTGTATAGCAAGCAGAGGGGAGTGATGACCACATGCCACCCCTGCATGGGATGGCTACCTTGCTAGCATGAGGCCTGGTTGGCTGTTAACGATGCTCGGTATTGGGATACAACCTCTGTAAAGCCTGCCTTCCCCAGCTTGTGCCAAAGTAAAAGGTTAAAGCTGAGAAGGAGGAGAAAAAGTTCTCTAAAGCCGCAGCGGCTGCGGTTTCGGGAGGCCAGAGGGGTGCTCCTGATGCCAGGGAGACACTAATTCTCAGCATGCAAACTGGAGTGTTGGAGCTCACCTTGCTTGGATCGTGGCACATGCAGCGGGAGCGCGGGCTTGTGGTGCTGTCTCCCATCATTGCTGCGCACCGTTCCCGGTCGCTCTGCCACAGCTGCACGGGGAGGTGCTGTGGACCAGATCAGGCAATTTGGTAACCATAGCATGGGATAAAAAGAGAGAGAAAGAAAGGAAAGGGGGAAGCAGGGGGGAATAGCCCTGTCATCTCCCTGGTGGTGTCATCTCCAGGCTGTGTTGCCAGTGCAACTGGAGCTGCAGTGGTTCAGGGGTGCTGCCAGACCTGCTGCAAAATACTTTGGAGATTCAAAGCGTAACCTTGGAGATACGGAAGGTGCTTTGAGAGTGACAAAAGCCCAGGAGGAGGGGTCTGTAATCAAAAAGAGCGCTGGAGGAATATTGGAAAGTCGTGAGGAAAATGAGAATGGAAATTTGGATCTTGGTCACTTGCATTGATCTGTTACCTGCTGTGGTGTCTAAAAGAGGCAGTGGTTTAGAAATCCCTGAGTTTCATTTGCCTCAGTTGGGGGGAGATATGCCCTTGAGTTAAACAGCTCTTTTAGCTCATAGTTTTCAAACCTGTCGCATTTGTCCTGCCCTGAGGCGGTGTGCCTTGATTTGGGAGTCACCTCCCAGCACTGGCAGAGGTGTAACTCTGCTCTGGCCACCCCTCTGGTGCTGGGGCAGCATTGCTGGAACATGGGGTAGGGTTGTGCTGTGTGCTTCGTGACAGCCTTCCTCCAGCCCCTGCAGGGTTGGGGGTGGTGGGTGAAGGCACCAGTTGGGAGCTGTGGTTTGGAGGTTAAAGGTCATTAGTAGAAAAACCAGGGAGAAATGAGTGTACAAGTGGTCTAGCGCAGCACTGGGAGCCTCTGCCTGTGGTGATGGTACCCAAGCCAGCCTGGGAAGCATTGGCTGAAGGAGCTGTGAAGTCCTGTTGCAGTTCTGAAGTGTTCAGGCTGGTTTGCTGGGAGATGTTTCTCTGTTCTTACACTCTTCCCTGGGCATTTGCTGGTGGAGGTGATAAGATTTGCCTGGAAGCTGAATGGGCAAGAACATGCCAGGCTTGTGTCCTGCTTGGACAATGGCTGGGGTGGGAGCCGCATGGGACAGCCTTTGAATCAGCTCTTATAACCTACCTACTAGAAAAGTTGCCAGTTCTATACTTTTAATTTAAGGATAGGATAAATGGCTTTCTATATTGCAGGCTTCAAGATCTTTACTTCTTTTTTTTAAGTCTGGATTGCAGCTGAGCTTTTAATTTGATTGTATTTCTGTCAAATACTTGGCTGTCTTGGTGTTGAGACTCTCAGTTCCTGGTTTCTCTTTCTTGACAGGCACTGCAGCAGTACATGCTCTGGCGTGTCCCTTGCAGCCTCTGGTTGATCCCCATCTGGAAGACAGTCAGATGAAAAGCTTGCAGCTGCTCCTTATCTTTTTGGGCAGAGTGAGACAATAGTGAGCTGGGTAGTTTTTGCAGCAAGGGTCAGTGTCTGTCTTCCTGTCTGCCTTCCAACCTATGGAAGACTTGCTTAGCTCTTTGTCCTCTAAAAGGTTTGGGAGGTAGTGGCAATGGCAGTTGGGCAATCCCTTAGAAAGGGCTGAGGAATGACACCTCCCTTTTGCTACAGGTGAAATGGCAATTGAAGAGCACCTCTGCGATAGTGAGCGCTACTACTATTGGCCTGCCCTTTGCATTTTCTGCATAGTTTCTTCTGTCATCTTTGTAGATGCTGGAAGACACCCAAAAGGCATGTAAAGCAGTCCAGGTATTTATGGTCTGTTTACAGGAGAGTTAAATACTGCTCTGTCTGTGTTCTATCTGCAAGGGCTTACCTGTTTGGGGCTTACTGGTGTGGGGCTGCTTGCATTAGGAAGAGCTCCAGTTCCCCTCCATTCAGCTAGATGACTGCAGTCATTTGTGATTTCTTGTATTTCATGCTGGATAAAATAAAGGAGATTGGAGATTGTTCTGTTCAGGAGAGCAACTTGTTAAAAACTGATAGCCTTTCTGAAAGATTCTGTGTTCAGGCTGGTGCATCCAGTACAATTTCTGCTCATTTTTGAGTTACTTCTCTCAAGATACTCCTTTCAGGTTTGTAGCAGATAAATACTACAAGAATTTTGGACTTGTCAAAGCCCTGATCTCTCAAGGGTGGAATCAAAGGAGAGCTGGCAGCAGGCTTGAGGCCATTTCTCCTGAGAGGGAAGTTGTCTGATTTAAATTCCAAAAGTCAAGGAAAAGAAATTAGAGGTGGCGTTCCCATTAATATTTAAGAACTATCTAAGCACGGTTACTGATAACTCCTCCAATGAGTCACTTATTGTTGTAACACAACAAACACAAGCAGCGCTATGAACCTAATAATAGTCCTTTCCTGGTTAAAAAAATAGTTCTTCATGTTTTCATAGTGACAGCACGAACTGCAGCAGGGGGACTTGGCAAAATTCAGAACCCAGAGCATGGCAGGTCCTGGCGCCTCTGCTCCAACATGACCTGGCCTTTCAGAAGCACCTGGATGGCTGACTTGGGAACTGTAGGGCCTTCACTTGATTCAAGTAATTCTGCTATGGACAGGCTTGCTACCGGGGACCATCCTACAAAAAGCTTGCTTTTGGTGTGGAACCGTATTGCTGCTCTAGGTGAGATGATTTAAACCTGAATTTAGCAATGTGCTTACAAATTCTGTATAGGTTAAATTGTGATTCTGGTTGTTACGCTGGGAGTCTTGATTGGGGTCACGTGTCTGCTGCCTTTGTATGTGGCGTATTGCATCTTGAATCTCACTGTGAGGAAATCATATTGCATGGGTCACTTTTGAGGAGGCGCATTGAAACAAATGAACGCTTTCTTTCTGCTAAACAAAAGGAGTGTCTCCACTGGAAATTACAGTAGTCCTCTTTATCCTAAGGCAAGATCTAGGACATGCTGTCACAGTCCTTCACATGCTTTTGGTATGATTGTTTAGCCAGTCTTGAAAGAACAAGGAATCTCTGGTTATGTGTGTTGTTTCCAGCTTGATCGGTCTGCGATGAGAGATCTTGGCATATCAGGTTCTGTGTGATGGTTGGGTGGGGTTTAATGGTACTTTTGTCTTTTTGGTGTTTACATACTCACTTGAAAGTGAAAGATAAAGTTCAGAACTGAAGGGAAGATAGAAAGAATTTGAATGGCATATAAAACACTTCTTAAGAAAGGGTAGTAGCGAATCTTTGAAGCTTGTGGGACATGTACCTCTTTTTTTGAAATGTGTTAGCCAGCGGGTGCGGTTTTTTGTTTCTGAAATACTGTTCAATATGGTAAGGTGTGTTTTTATGGGTGAGAAATAAGAAAGTGTTTTCTTCACAGTATTTCTTTTGTTTAAAAGATAATATTTAATATGAGTACTGGCACTGGAGCATCATATTTAACTTTGGTTAGTATGATCTTTGAGTAAGCAAGGGGCCTGAAGTTAACTCATGCTATGCAGTCCTCGGATAGAATCATAGATATATGATATATGCCTTTAGGATCTAAGAGGCAATGCTGACTTCATATTTGAAAGTTCAGGGAATAAATATTATACATGGTCTTTGGGGTACTTCGGGGTTGGTTTTTTTTGCTTCACTATTCCTTGCAACACTTCTTACAGCTGCATGCCTTGTCACGTGGAAAGATTCGTTGTGGAGCAAATATTCTCATGGTAAACAGAAGGCTTTTGAGATTTTAAAAAACAAATTCAAGAGGGTTTTCTCCAGAACTAAGCTATTGCTATGTCTTGCATCATAAGCTAACTGGACAATTATTTGCAACTTAATGAGCAGGAAGTGAACGCTCTCCAAAATGTAGTAGATGGCTTGTCTAACGTCCACCTGTGGTGGCAGGCATCAGAAACGTGCTGTATGTTCTCTTCTAAGATACTGCTGGTTTAGCCATGAGCTAATTGTACAAAAAAATCAGATATAGCAAGGGGTAATATTTTATTTGACCAATCAGTGTGATGGGGAGGGCAGGGCGAGGCACTGGGTCAGGCACGTGGGTGCGCACTACTTCTCCAGGTTTCTCATGTGCCTTGAAGCTTGCTGGTTTTCTTCCCCTTTCGATTTTAGTTGGTCAGGTAAAAGCTTTAGTTAAAGAAATGATTGGAGGAGTGGGAGTGTCAAAAAGGCCACACTTGGCCTGTCCAGACTAGTTTTCTGTCTCCATGAGTGTCTGTGAGCAAATACTTGCAGAAAATACCAGAGCACGTATAGAGTGACATTGACCTGGGCATATTCTTCCAGTTTCAAGTGACTGGTTGTTCATTAATTTCAGAGGTGTTGTTGGATCTGGTTTTGTATCTATTTATATTTCTGGCCTTTACACCATCTTGTGGTAATTAGGAGCTGTAGGCATGGGTATGTGGTCCAAATTCCAACTTTTAACCAGTTACCTGATAATTTCACTCTGCTTTAATCCTTGTGTTTGCTAAATAATGAATAATCGTTCCATTCCTATTCACCAGTCTGAGTTTGTATATCCTTTCATCACTTGTTTTCCAAGTCTCTAGTATCTTTTTGCAAAGAAGAGCAAGAAGGGTAGATTCCACTGATATTTTCCTCATTCTTCCACAGCTTTTATGAGAAGGGATGTCCACAGCTACTTCCAGGATTCAGGAGCAGTGCTTTCTGTCATAGTGCATCGATTGTGTATTTAAATGTGTGTCTAGGCAGTCGGTTATTAACAAGTGTAAAAATGAAAAGTGATCTTTTGTATGTGGTTTTATTTGGATGAAGTGTGTGATGATACAGCAGTTAAGACATTGGAGCAGTTAAAACTTACAGGAGGTCTGTAACCATGTAAATGTATCAGTGTATATTACAAATTTGAAGTTCAGTATATATGAAGTTCAGAATATAACTTGAAGTAAAAATATTTTTCTTCATAAACTTGATTTTAAAGCTGGCTGTCTCTCCCCTCTCTATCATGTATAGCAATCTGTACATACTAACAATTACATAAATCTTTTCAGTTGCTGCAGCTTGCTTGTGAGATTATTAACATGTAAAAACAGGGTGAATAGACAGCATTGCAAAATGGGAGAGAAAAAGGGAGCAATGGTCAAATATCTAAATCTTTATAAAGAAAATAAGCTGTCTTCTAACATCAGCAATTAGGAAAAAAGTTACTTGCCTTAATGGGAATTAGAGGTAAAACATCCTAAAAATATGCCTCGCCCCAACCTCGAAGCATCTAATACTACACTTGTTAAAAACAACTGTCCCTGTTGCAATTTGTAGTGTGATTCTGTTATCAGACTAGTAAATTGTATCATTATTACAGCTTCAAGAAACTCATATAAACACGTGAGAGAAGATGACAAGATCTAGATCAAGATCACCACGATGGAAACCAAGGTAAATATTTATCTATAACTTGTGTTCTGAAATGTAGCTCTATTTAAGGATTTATAATTAAGACTTGCATAAAAGAAAGAAAATTGCATCCGGAATTGCAATTTGTAAAGTGTATTTTATAAATTATAATTTGTTTTCCAAACTGAACACCTTCTGCATTTTTTTTCCAAACGCATTTTTTTTTCTTTTTTTTAAGCTGAAGGTTTTAAGGTTTTGCTGTCTGCCAAAAGCCTTGTTCAACTTGCATGTTTTGTGACTTGGAACTACCTTAAGCACAAAATCCAAGCACCAAACTAGTTAAGGTTATTTTTACTCAGGCACCACCTGGTGCACTTAATGTCTGTAACTCACTCCCGTTTTGCCTCTTGGCCTACAGGGAGGGCCAGATCAACTGTTTAAAAAAAAAAAAAAAAAAAAAAAAAACCAACAAACTTCTTCGTTCAAACACCTCAGACGTTCTGAGCCTTTGGGGCTGATCCGCAAATTGATCTTCAGCACAGTTGGATATGCCTCGCAGCATAATGCCAACTGAAAATGTGGGAGTCAGCGCCCTTCTTTTTGGACACTAGCCTAGTAGCATGTGTCGTTGATGTATGTCACCGGAATAACATCTAGGTTTCTTCATGCCGTTAGTTACCTGCCTAATTTTTAGGACTTGCAATGCTGATTTGAGGTGTTAAAACCAGGAGGCTGGAATACAATGTTAGTTTTCAAGAGCTATTAGTATGTAATATGAAACTACTTTTTTTCTGGTTTTGTGTTGTTTTTCTAAACAGGCTAAGTTGTGATGACCAAGGGATTTTGTTAGATAACATGGAAAAAGTGTGCATGGGTTTTTGTTTGTTTGTTTTTAAAAAGAGAAATCCTATCTACTTCCATACTAGACTGACAGTTGTGAATACGTCCTTTGAGTGAAGGGCGGGGAGGAATGCCCAGCTCTTATTAAAATGCAAGCCAGTTAAGGAACAATGTGGGGCAGCAGCAGCAGTATGGGTGCTGTTGGAAGTTAGCCATTATAGTTTTGTGAAGATCTGTGGTTCTGAGCGTGAACTCATGTGCAGAAATGGAGCAAATAGTTATGCCATATTGTACATTTGCAATATGTGTACAAAGGAAGTTACTTCCTCGAATTTTTTCAACTCATATTTTTCAGTACTTTTATTAAGGAGTATCGAGAGTGTACAGTGAGTACTTGAATACAAGCAGAACTGTTATGTCTGGGATTACTTCCTGGTTCTTGCTAGTGGCTTGTGCTGTTTTTTCTTTAAGGAGATTTTGGCTAAAAACTCTTAACAGGTTGGTTTCATTTTGTGGGTGAAAATGCAAAGCTGAGTGATGCAATTGAGTGGATCTTAGCAATTGAATCTTTAATAGCAAAAGCTGTGATAAGTGTGGAAGTGCATATGTACACATGTGTGTACATGTACATACATGTAAACACATTATACAAAAAGACCATCTTTTTCAAACTTGATCTTTTCTGCAGGAAAAAGCCTACCTGTGTGACATTTTAAATAGGATATTTTCATAGAATCATAGAATTGTTTAGATTGGAAAAGACCTTTAAGATCATGCAGTCCAACCATTAACCTAACACTACCAAGTCCATCACTAAATCAGTTAAGGGTAGAGTAATAATTTCATGTTTCCTGGCTTGGTGGCTGGATTATTTTTTAATGAAAGTAAACACTAGGAATCATTAAGGTTGGAAAGGACCTCTAAGATCATCAGTCCAACCATCAACCCAACACCACCATGCCCACTAAACCATGTCCCAGAGTGCCACGTCTACCTGTTTTTTTAACACCTCCAGGGATGGTGACTCCACCACCTCTCCGGGCAGCCTGTTCCAATGCTTGACTACTCTTTCCGTGAAGAAATTTTTCCTAATATCCAATCTAAACCTCACCTGGCGCAGCTTGAGCCCATTTCCTCTTGTCCTATCGCAAACTACTTGGGAGAAGAGACCAACACCCACCTCACTACAACCTCCTTTGAGGTAGTTGTAGAGAGCGATAAGGGCTCCCCTCAGCCTCCTCTTCTCCAGGCTAAACAACCCCAGTTCCCTCAGCCGCTCCTCATAAGGCCTGTGCTCCAGACCCTTCACCAGCTTTGTTGCCCTTCTCTGGACACGCTCCAGCACCTCAATGTCTTTCTTGTAGTGAGGGGCCCAAAACTGGACACAGTATTCCAGGTGCAGCCTCACCAGCGCCGAGTACAGGGGAACAATCACCTCCCTGCTCCTGCTGGCCACACTATTCCTGATACAAGCCAGGATGCTGTTGGCCTTCTTGGCCACCTGGGCACACTGCTGGCTCATGTTCAGCTGGCTGTCTACCAACACCCCCAGGTCCTTTTCTGCTGGGCAGCTTTCCAGCCACTCTTCCCCAAGCCTGTAGCATTGCATGGGGTTGTTGTGACCCAAGTGCAGGACCTGGCACTTGGCCTTGTTGAACCTCAACATTTTTTAAATGTTTTCAGTCAGTTTTGGGGGTTCTTTTGGCATGCAAAGAAAACCTGAAAAGGTTTTCTCTCTTTTTTGCATTTCTTTATATGCTTTTTTTCACCTTCCACTTTTTTCTCTTGGCACTGAAAAAGATAGCGACTGCTTGAGAAGTGTGAAAATGTGTTTAACAGTTGTTTTCAATGTAGTGGAAACTTCATCTAAAACTAAAAATAATCTCATATTAAATTATTTTTAGTTTTAAATGAAAAAAATGCAAAGAGAAAAATGATTGACTTACTGCTGTTTCAAGTGGGTACTTTCACTATGAAAACTTTCAACAGAGTAAAAGTAAGTGTGGTACTCTAGCCACGCAGATGGCACTTTGAATATCTTGGTTTTAATTTTTTTTTTAACCAGTTGATTAAAATTGTGTACTAAACTATACTTCCTTAGGGAATAGATGCTCTCATTAAGAGGCTGATTCGCTTTTATGGGACTACTCAAAGTGGATTTTATTTTTGCTTTAGGTCCTTATCTCCAGCATTTAGGATTCCAGAGCACCACAGGCAAAGGCATGCTCATATTAATTATGACTGTGAATATAAAACCTTTCGTAAGGACCCAAAGAAGCCTATGCCTTGGAGAACAGAAGATGAAAAATATGGACAAAGCAATTCCAGGTTTGCACCTCATGGAAATAACCACCAGAGAATATATGAACGTAGATCACCTTCACCAAACCTGAAAAGAATTCCCATGGAAGATAGCTACAGTCATAAGCCCTACAGAACACATTCATCTGAAAGAACTGAAAGCAATAGGAGATGCCAGTTACCACCAAAATACTCAGAAATACCGTATAAAGAACATGATCGTCCATTTTACCAACACAAAATGGAAGACAGATACATGTTTGAGCACTACAAAGTCACTGGAAATGAAAAAGGAATGAAACCTTTTCATAGACCGTTAGGGGCTTCATGTAAACCTGAAAGAAAATGGCATGAAGATGACTTGAGGCACCAGAGGTTACATGAAGAGAAGTATGGTCAGTCACCCAGAAGAGTTTCTGATGAATTTACGGCAAGGAGCTCTTTACAGAAGAGGTATAGGAATAAAATAATTAAAACCTGGGTATTGTGGTGTAAAGCCTCAAGTGAAAGTCTGTTTTCATTATAGGTGAAGATATCCACCTTGAAACACGTTGGCCACTTTGTAGTTTAATTATGGGCGACTGGTAGTAGTGAAGTATTTGTCTTTTAAGTAAATCGTATTGATGGCTAGAGTATGAAAGGATAATATTTCCCTCTTAAGAGCCCCTGCACATCTGTACGTTGGCGTGAGGGATTATGGGTTAACTTGCCACGCATTCTGCTGTCCAACATTCTGCACATATAAGTTCTCGCTTTCTTCTCTAGTGCAAGTGTAAATTGCTTTATGTCAACACAGGTATCCTGAAGATCACGATTACAGAGAATATGGGCACACGTCTAAAAGGGCTAAAGAAATGGAGAGGTATGACGGTGGAGAAGTAACAAGAAACTCCAAGTGGAAGCAAGAACGTTCTTTTCCACCCTACCAAGAAAAGGAGGAGCAAAGAAATCTGGGTGCCCAGTCCCACCGATCGGCTGAAAGGGAGTACTCAGAGGGTGCTGTCACAAAGATAGCCTATGAGTACAGTCACAAACGGCGCAGGCATCCGGATGGGGAAAAGGCTTTTTCAGACGATAGAGCTCAGAAGTATGTGAAGCAGGAAGACCAGAAATACGGTTCATCTAAGGGTGCCCGGAATAGCAAAGAGCTAGATTACTTTAGCGGTGGAAGAGCGAGACGGACTGAAGAAGGGCACGTCGAAGTACCTGTTAAATATAGTTCAAAGAAGGCCTGCAATGCTTGTGTTAACTCTTCCAAAACGGATGTTGGTCTGAGATCTTTTAAAAACAAACCGAAGGAAAGAGTAAGGAAAGAAGGGGAATTCAGGAAAAAAGTAGATTCCTCCGATAGCCAGCACGATTCAAGTCACACTGTTTCAGATGTGAAAATGTCAGATGTCAGCTGTAGGAGGGAACATCTCACAATCAAAGTGGATATGAAGAAAATGGTGACCAAGTACAGGTATTGGTTTACCCTCACCTCTTCCTTCTTCTGTCTCTTTACAGTTTATGAATACTGGAGGAAAGCACGGTTTCTTTAAGAGGTAACCAGGACAAACTAAGGTTGTGCTTTTTTAATTTTATTTCATTTAAAATGTTAACTTGCCCAGACTGGAAACTTGCAGCCTACCTCTATTAAAAAAACAAAGAAATCCCCCTCGTTCATTTCATGGAGATGTAGTAAGAAGTGGAAAGAGCAGATATGGCTGATACAAACCTGTAGTTCAAAGTTGCTTATGATCAGTAAATGTGTTACTGTTATTTAAAAACAAAGAAACAAGCAGAAAAGCCTAGTCCTGTACTTTCTTCTGGGATATGATGACATTTTTTTGACTGAGTCATCCCTCATTTCTTCTAAAAACCAGATAACCTTTAAATTACATAAGTCTTAGGCATACATTCAGATGTTCAAGATCTCAAGTTCAATAAAGCTGTCGAAAAATTAGAGATCCCTGGATTATGTTGTTTATTGTTGTAACAAATGAAGTGGCAATCTGTTGAAGCATCAGAACTGAAAAGCAGTGGAGTCTGCTTCTGTCTATCTTCCGTGTAATACTTGTGATTGCCTTTCACATTCTGCCCCTCTGCTCACCATGGCTAGGACAAGCATTTAACTTCCTGAACGATAATGTAAGAAAAATATCATAATTGTTGTTGGGTTTTGTTGCAAGCCCACAGGACGATTCCTGTATCTAGTAGCCTCTTGCTGCTGTTTTTGAAAGTCATGCGCAATGGATGTGGTAATTATTTGCAGACTGAAGAAACTACTACATTGATTAGAGCTAATTTCATGTGTGGAAGGTTTGCTTCCGCAGCCAAAAGTGCCAAATACCTTGTTTTTATAAAGATGAGAACAGTAATTTTGCAGAAACTGATGACTGGGAATATTTGTGCTGCCTACTTCAGGCATTTAACAAACACCTGACTTGAAATGACTCAGCTGAGAAGAGTACTTTCTTTATAAACCTGGGGAGCAGGTAGATAATTCAAATCACCTACAATTGAGATTGTTTGGATTCCCTCTTGCATGCATTTATTTCCAGTTTACTGGGGGCAAATAAATGACTTCTGGCACCTGCTAGAGGCTATTTCTGATACAATTTTTGTATGAAAGTCTAGTCTCGTATGCTTCAAATACAGGATGGGCAGGCCCATAATCACTTTGCAGAACGCACAGTAAACAGAGTCTTTATCCTAAAAGATTTTACATGGGCTGTTTGAGTCCTCAATTTATCTTTCCAAATGACAGGCATTTTCTTTGCAACGAGAACAGCAGGATTTTTAAAGTGTTAGCTTCCTTGTCAAAATAATTCTTAAGTAGCAATGCAACCATTTGGGCATAAACTTACTTAGAATCAGTAAAATTTGACAAAAAGAGGCTAAACACATTCTTAAGTTCACACACTGCCACTGGAAAGCTGTTTCACTAGGCTCAAGTGATGATTCAGTTCCCAAAGATGCTGTGGTTTTTTGTGTTTTTTTTTTTTTTTTACATCTCTGAACTGTTCCTCAGAATTGTCTGGTATCTCCTTATAAACAAAGACATACACATAAATGCCTATCTGGAATGATATACTGAAGAAGTATATCATGATCTTAATTTGCCTTTATTTGATAATCTAGATGAATTAAGTTTAAAATTCACAAATTTTGTATTACATACTTCACTGAAACAAGGATTCCTGAGAGTGCAGTTATATATGTTTGTATTCTATTATAGCTTTTCTTCCTTATGGCCTTATGATTTTTTTAATTAAAAAAGGAACAAAATGAGATTTCAGTTTCATCACATTTATTCCTAAAATGAAACTCTTAAATTATTGGTTTGTTCTACTTGTCTGTTTGAAGTTTTCAGATATAGTGAATTCTTTTAAAGTGAGTATCTGCAACTTTTTATTCTAGGACCGCTTCTAGTCATACTGCAGAGAGACAGATGTCCCATGATCTGGTTGCTATTGGCAGGAAAACTGAAAATTTTCATCCGGTGTTTGAGCACATGGAATCTGTAACACAAAATGTTGAAAATGACCCATCAAGAGAATTTACTCAGGAAATAATCACAATTATCCATCAAGTTAAAGGTGGCTGTAATATTTGGGGTATATGTATGTGTTTATATATTTATAATTATTAAAAACAAATCTAATGAATTAGATATGCTGTCCTTGTAAGTCTCGGGTGTTTGCCTTTGGCTTCATTTGTATTTTGGCTTCATTCTGTATTGTTTAAGGAAAATGTAGGTTGAGGATTTAAAGTAGTTAGGTGGAGAATGATTGTAAGGTCTCAGTCCATAATAGAGGCATTATTGTGGAGTGTTAAGGTTGAAAGGATTTTATGCTAGTACTTAAGACTAACTTGCTTGTTTAGGAAACAAGAACAAAGGAGCTTTGCTGTAGTCACAACTTCCTAGTTGTGACTAATTTTTAATATAGTTCCTTTAATTTTTCAGATTAGTGTTTAGACTGCTACATCATGTTCAGTGTTGAACTTTATTTATAGATTCCAGTCATTCCAAGTACTACCATGATAGAGCTGACAAATAGTTATCTTTCTATTGAGCTTAATCTTATTTAATAAGAAGGATGTCTAAGCTGGGCTGGCCTAATCTTTCATTTGTGAATGTTAAACTGCAAGCAGAAATAATTTGAAATTTAATCTCAGAAGTTGTCTTGGCATCCTTAAGCGTTAATCTTTTAAAAGGTACAATTTCCCACTGTGCATTTCAAATGCTACAAATAAACAGTCCTGTATTTAATATCTCTCCACAGCAAATTATTTTACATCTTCTGACATAACTCTACATGAACGGTTCTCAAAAATTCAGGATAAACCAATTGCGAATACGAATGAAGTTAAAATACGTTTGGATCCAGAAATTCACAGGTAATTGATGTGCTTTTTACCTTAGTTTATTTGCATTAAGGTAATTAATCTTCAGTAGACTTTACACAATGTAAAGTGTTTTTTCACTGACTCTAACCTACCTGCTCATAGTCTATTAAGAATTCTGTAGTTGGTCAATAATGCTTTTACTATTTATAGTGATAGCGCTTGTTTTTATGTAATGTTTCTGTGTTCCAGGAGGATTGACATGTCTCTAGCAGAACTTCAGAACAAACGAACTGTGCCATCTGAATCTCCCCAGGTATCTTGATTACTTAACTTTTTTTGGCAAACAATGGATTAAAATGATATGGATGTAAACAACATTTTCCCCTTGCTGTTGGTACATCATTTTACATGCTTTGAAGACTATCAGTAATTTTTACTATTTTGAAAGAAATGCACACTTAAGCATATTTACAGATACCATAATGGTGTAAGAACACAAGTCACCGTGTTCGCTGATGAGTAAAATGCAGGTGTGTTCTCCAGAGTAGCTGGAGCATGGTTATTCCTGCTGCTTGAACCCCTGCCTGTTTTTAAATAGTGTGAGTAGGTGACTGACAGGTGGTTCTTATGTTGCCTCTGAGATTAGAAAAATCCTTAACATTTCTTCTACCCTAATGTTAGAATGGCCCGACATCCATGCAATTGCTCAGAATTCTATTTTATCCCATGCTTTCATCCAGGGACATAAGATTTTCTGGCTTCCCCTTTCAAGCTATACTTACTGTGATTTTGTTACTGTGGGGTTTTTTTTCTATAGTACAGGTATGTGGACATTCAACTTAAGAATAGCAGAACTTCTTAAGATTTACTGGAATTTATGTGAACATTTTTGCCTTAAACTCCATACTGAATTCCAGTGCTCTGTTTGCTGCTGTTTGGAAACTTGTAGAAAGGCAGGTGGTACAAGAAAGGGTAGTTGTTTGGGACTACTTTTTGTTACTATTTTGGACTTTGGATCCTTGGGTTGATGTGCATCTGTCCTATGTGCAGATAGTTGAACTGCATTAACAAGGTTATATACTGGATGCAGCCCCTGAAGGACAGGATCATGTCATTGTTTAGTTATTACTAGCTAACTTGACTTTTAATTCTTCCTCTTAATTAGAACATTATGAGAGTGTTAGAAGACCCAAATGATCTACGGCATGATATAGAGAGAAGGAGAAAAGAGAGATTGAAGCATGAAGATGAGAGAGTGTTTCATGTAGATGGTGTAACTCCAAGGTAATTAGCAAATAACAATCTTGTTGGCCCAAGCCTGTCTTATACGTTCATTTTTTTGACTCTTCCACAGTTATATTCGCAATTGGTGTGATTCTTTTCCATAGTTTGTAAGTTTGACTCGGACTGAAATTCAACAGACATACATTGCAAACTACTCTGTAATGGAGTGTGACCTTGCAAGATGTTGAGCTGCAGTGGGAGAAAATGAAAGGCAAGCTCAAACTGTAGTACTGGAGGGGAAGAAATAAAGACACTTAACTATTTTTAAACTCCTTGATGTGCCATATAGCAACATTCTCTTGGTATTTTGTAGTTTCATAAAAGCATTCTAGGACAAATACATTGCTGTGTTGCCCTGGTTGTGGAATGTCAGCAAAGAATTGGAATTTTTCTGATTCTTGGAGAATTTTATGAAGAAAAGCTAGATTTTTAGAATAGCTTTTTACTGCTATGAATTCCTTCAACAGGTTTGTTAAGGTGTTTGCCTTAGAGGTGTTTTCTAACCTCAGTCATCCTGTTTCACTTTTGATGTTGTGAAGTTGGTTGATTGCAGAGATGACTGTACTTATTTGTGTTAGAAGAAATGTTGATTAAAGAATTGCCAGGGTGTAATGAAATGTATCTAACCTGTAGTCACAATTTGCAGATCGCTTGTAATATGCTGCTGTTTGTTCATTTTAGATGCCGTCTATAGTGGCAAACAGTGGCAATGCACACATATTTGGGAAAACTGACTTGTGAAGCTGCAGAAGAAATATTTCTTGTACTTGAGATTCTTTGAACAAAAAAAGGAAAAGTAACCAAGTGGGGGGGAAAAATATTGAACTGTTGTGTATATATAGCCTTTTATATACCTGGGGCTATGTCTTTAGTGTATATTTGGCCTGATTATCTGGGAAGGCTTTTTTTTGCCACTTCCACAGTTACTGTCTTGCTTACCTTTTGTGTATGCCTCTCAAAGCAGGAAGCACAAGTTTCTCTAGTAAGTGTGGCTGTCCTGGAGTTTGATGTGAGGGGGGGTTATGCTGTCAGAGTAACGTGGACGGTGTAATGTGGGTTGAGGGCAGTAATGGTATGAACGATAGGTAGAATTTTCCTGAGATCTGGGGTTTTCAGTAGTTCACCTGTGAGCTACTGGCAATGCCTATCAGCTAGTCCAGTGTGCCTCTATTTTTGCCTTAGTAATTTATTTTGCAGCTATGAAAATGGTTTCTGTATGTTTTGTGAACTATGAATTTTGATTTCTGGTGGCTACTTTTCACAGTATATGTTTTATTTAGAGGTTTATGGACACATCTGTATTGGCAATGTGCTCAGTGAAAAAAAACAAGCAAGCAAAAGCCCAAACACCCTGCTTGCTGAGGATGAAACTGGAGCACCTGCCTATTTATCTGAGCTTCTGCCGGATTTGGGATTTCATGAAATGGGAAGTTCTGTACAACTTTAAAGATAGTACAGGAGAAAACAACTGCTGAAGTGCAGTAAGCATTTCAACCGGCGGAGGGCGGCAATGCCCAGCCATACAGGCCTAGTGGGGTGAGCCAGGGAAACCTCTTTGCATAGTGAGGATTTCAAGGCGGCAGAGTATCTCTGTTAATTTGTCATTGCAGAAGAGAATACAGCTTGTGATACAATTCTGTGAAACTTGTCCTTGAATTTAGCCAGAGGACTAGTAATTTGTCGAATGTCCTAGAAAAAAAATTACTTAAAAACTGTCACTTTGCACTTCTAAGTGATACAGATGCTGGACTAAGGTCATTTAAAATACAGAGTTTTGATACGCTATGGCTTTAGATTTTAATTGTTCTCTCTCTCTCTCTTGCACATACACATCAGGAACCAGCAAAGCTGCAGTCTTTCAAAATTGCAAAACTCTCAACTTGATGGCTTCCAAAAGCCTATGAGGTTCATTAAGCCACCTTTCAGGAAATTTATTGGGAAACCTCACCTGGTAAGCTTAAATGTAGAATTAGTAGCTTCCGCCTTTGTTGTTCTTACATTTATAATTCATTTTTTTTGCATTGTCTATGCTGATGTAAATTTAACAATCCGTGATGTCTTGCCCTTTTAAATTTCAAGTGAGGCTTTATTATCTTCAGACTTTGCTCAACAATAAACCTGCTCATACTTTAGCAGTTCTAGTGCTGTACTTCCTCAGATAGTTGTTGAAGCATAGATTAATACAAGTGAGCTAAAACCACTTTTATGGCCAAGTGCTGATACAACAAAAATAATTCTTTTGCTTTTGCACACCTGTGCAGTAGTCCATAACAACTTTGGTACTGTTTTTTATAACCTAGTAGCGAGTTGGCCAGGGATTTGTTGTTTCAGCAAGGTAGTTTAGATTGCTATGTTGGGTGAAATCAAAACATTTTTTTCAGCTAGTTCGGAAATAAGGTGGTCAACTTTAGACCTCTTACTGAATAGCAGGAACAGGTCAAACTTAAACTTTTGAGCTAAATCTTAGGTTCAAAATGACTTACTGAAATTAATTGACTAAGGGGCTTTATGAAATAAAAACTCCTATTGCTTGTAGCTTTGTAAAATAAATTTGTACGTAATACTGCATTTCTTCCACTTAATGATGTACTACCTAAACTATAAATTAGAAGGCCTTATTATTGAGCAGAAACCTGAGGTAATATGGAACAGTTTGAGAAAAAGACTACTCTACTGCGTTCTAGCTGTCAGCGGTTGGAAGGGAAGGTCTGAATCTTGCTTTGTGTAGGTGGTATTGTTACTAAAACAGTGTTTCTCCTCATTATGATAAAAGTTCTGGGAAGCTCTTATTTTAAAACCAAATAAAAATGAGAAACAAATTATGGAAATAGAGATGTCTGAAATAATGTTCCTGAGTATGGAATGTTATACAATGGAATAGCTTATCTGTGTTGATACCGTGTTTATCAAAGCTAGTTTGGGCACTTATTCTTTTTTAGGCTATCTTTCTGTGATGTACTTTAGTACTACAATGGGGCAGAGAGTTATATTAGGTTCAGTAGAAACAAATTGGTCTCTTTTGGAAAATTCCTTCTAAATAAAGTCTTATTTCCAAGTGTTTGTGCTTGTTTAACTTGGGGAACTGGTGAGACCAGTAAAGCTTTATTAATGTGTGCAGTATAATTCTAAAACCTTTTTTTTTTTTTTCTGGTGGGTGCAAAATAAGGAGGAAACTAATGTAAATTGTCATTCTTTATATGTTGCAATTAATATACCCTATGGAGAGGGTTCCAAAAGACCATGAAACTTTTGAGGTCCCTCAGAAACAGCTTTTATTTAGTCAAAGTTCTAGCCATCGCTGGAATGTAGCTGCCTTGCAGATACAACAGTGCATCTTTCAGTGTAAAAGAACACAAGTTTTTAATGGTAAAAAATATTACTTATTCAAGGCTAAGATTGAAGTCCCCAAAACAAGTTGTTTAGTCTGGCGAAGAGGAGGCTGAGGGGTGACCTTACAGCTCTCTACAGCTACCTGAAAGGAGGTTGTAGTGAGGTGGGTGTTGGTCTCTTCTCCCAAGTAGTTTGCGATAGGACAAGAGGAAATGGGCTCAAGCTGTGTCAGGGGAGGTTTAGATTGGAAGTTAGGAAAAATTTCTTCACAGAAAGAGTAGTCAAGCATTGGAACAGGCTGCCCAGAGAGGTGGTAGAATCACCATGCCTGGAGGTGTTCAAAAAATGGGTAGACGTGGCACTTTGGGACATGGTTTAGTCTAGTCTACCCTTGATTGGTTTAGTGTGGACTTGGTAGTGTAGGTTAATGGTTGGACTGGATGATCTTAAAGGTCTTTTCCAACCTAAACTATTCTATGATTCTAAGTAGTAATTGCTCATTAAGTAATATAGTAATTGCAAATAAAAAGGGAGTTAGTTTGAAATAGAAACTGAGTTGTTATTGTTAGATGTGCTGAAGATACAGGAAGATTGCATTTTGATATCTAATAGCAAACTACAAACATGCCATTTTTAGAAAGCCCTGCACTGCAGTGAGGAGTATCCATTCAGAACAACAGTAGCTATGGAAGCACAGGTGTCACAAATACAAGGCATCCTAAAGAAGGAATGACTCTTCATGAAGTCAGCCATGCAGAAGCTGGTTTGCAGACAAGTGGGAAGATAAGATACTTTAGTTTGCCATCTACATTTGTCAGTAAAAATAGAATTAATCAGTGCTCACTAACTGGCTTGGAGGGCTTACAGACGTTTTGCAAATGTGTCTGCAGTACATCAGGTGGCACTTCTTAATTGCATCTCCTCTTCTGGTTTTGTGTTTCTATTCTTGCCTTTTGATTCTTATTCTGCTCCCCTTGTCTGTTTTCCCATTTATCTAGCATGTCTAATGTTCCTGTTTATCTAGTATGTCTAATGCTCAATATGCAAAGTAATGCAGAAAGAGGGCAGAGCAGATCACTAACACAGGTAACTCCTCTCTGAGGCAGTACAAATAATTCAGCTGAATAAGCTAGCTCTGGTAGTGTGGCACTTCCTGTGACATGTAGACATGTTGTAACAGAGTTGGTGCTCAAAATGGCTTTCCTTGAAGGAGTTCTTCAGGACTGGGTGTGATTGGAGAAGAGCTCATCCTGGTGGGCAGTAGCTCAAGCTCAATCTCCATACGTGTAAGCTGCTAACACTGCTGTAGCATTTGGTGTGGGAGTAAAGTGGAGTGGCATCCAAGCAGCCAACTGTAATTTCAGCCACATGTATTATTTCTGTGTTGAGTAGGTGAGTAACAAATTCAGAGCTGTGTGACTGTGTTCACTACTACTTTGTTTGGAAGTGTAATATTAGTAGAGTTGAAAGCAGCCTTAGAAACACAAAAATGAATGAAGGTAAAGACCATTTGTGGCTGCTTTCTGCAAGGACAAATGTTTGGAATTCGATACAAGACTCTCTGAATGGCAGAATACTGCAGTTCAGGTGTTAACACTGCTGGGCACCTTGAAAAGCATAAGGACTGCGACTAAAAGGCAGTGTTCAGAGAACAACACATTGGATTTAAAAAGTGTTTTGATGGGTCACCGCACCATTGATGCTGGGTTGACCACACCTTTTTAAATAAGATGCATCCTAAAGTGCAGGATATATTACTGGGGCACAGCAATACATGGTAAAACAGAGGAAGAGTTTGAAACATTAAGCAAGAGCTAAGATGATAGTCATTGAATAAGAAAGTAACATTTTTGTGGTTTTGCTCAATCTTACAGATTCTGGGGTAGATTTGGTTCAGTTGGTTTCACAGTCCAAGCAGAGCTCTCCAGTTCTTGTGGGAAGCTGTTTTATGCTGCAGAAGAGATGTAGCAATAGTACATTGTATCGGCAAAATTGTAAAGGTGTGGGAAAACACATGAAAATGTATGCAATAGAGATCTCTTGCCACTTTTGTTGAATGGATGATACTGGTCATTTGGGTTAAAATTAAACATGGAAATGGTATTAACTTGGTTGCCCTACTTTTGGTATCCCATGATTAACTGACAGGAACTTTCCAGTGCAAGGCATGAGCATATTTTACAGCAGGCCAGTGAAGGGGAGAGCATTTCTTGTGTTAATGTTCAGTAACTGGGGGTTGAGCTTAAACTTGAGAAGTACTTGTGCCTTGAAGGTGCAAATGTCTGTCTAGCTTTGATTGTAAGAAATGTCCATTTAGCTTTGTATCTTGTTGACAAAAAGAGGGTAGCTAAAAAGTTAGATGATCAGAACAAGTACATATTTGTACTTCCTCTCCCCCCCCCCCCCCCCCCATTTAAAACCTATGGTTTAGGAAATTCCTGAAGAGTAGATTGCTGTATCTTTGCATTAGGTAGTTCTAATGTTTCTGTTTGCATGAATATCCTTGAATGTTGAGGGAGGTGGGGCAGTTAATTGAGACAAGCTTTCTTTTAGTTCCCAAAGGCTTATTTTTAACTGTAACAGGAAATTTTCTTGAATGCTTTTTTTTAATCTTGCTGAATTCTCAGCTTTAAGGAGGAGTGTACTTCAACAGGGAGCTTCCTGATTCAATTATGTGTTGTGTGGAGAAAGTTAATTTGATTTCATAGAGTATCTTCATATTCTTAGAATAAGAAGGTAGCTGGGAAGTTCCTGACATGTTTTTTCTTGGAAAAGCCATTTTGACTGCTTTGACCTCACTTCATAAAGTCTTTCTTCCTCTCTTTTTGTTCTCTGAATCCAC
Source organism: Pelecanus crispus (assembly GCF_030463565.1). Taxonomy (NCBI): domain Eukaryota; kingdom Metazoa; phylum Chordata; class Aves; order Pelecaniformes; family Pelecanidae; genus Pelecanus; species Pelecanus crispus. Next base: position 138,999,259 of record NC_134643.1, read on the forward strand.
TCTTGTCAAGGCATGTTAAGAAGCAAATAGTTGACTTGTAGGCAATAATATATTCTTGGGGTGGGGGGGGGAAGCTAGGTTAAATCCCAGGTAAAAGTTACCTTGGATTGTAACACTATTCTGTTGCATTTATAGTGTGTGTGTGTGTCCCCATTTAGTAACAGTGTTAGAAAGCATATCCTAAAGTGTTTATGCTACTGGAAAGGTTTGGTACTTTGTTAGAGAACAGAAATTCTGTAAGCAGCAAAACATGCATTTGCATTTATTACTAGATGTTAGTATGGATGAAATGTTTTATGAGAGTTCTTTTGTTAGGCTCTTTTTAAAATGTATTTGAAGCTGTTAAAATTTCCTTTGAAAAAACAGAGTTCAACAGCACTGGAACACTTTTGATTATTCAAGAATGGACCATAAAAAAAAAAAAAAAGAATTGATTGCTAAGAGTTTGTTAGCAAGTCCATTCTGTCTGCATTAGATTACTTTAATGTAGTATATGCCACTATGTAATGCTTCTGTAAATCTTTATAATTGTATGCAATGATGGAAGAGAATGATACGTTAGCTGTGTGCATCCTCTCAAGGTAGCTGTCAGGGGGAAAAATTGGAAAAGGGCCAAAACACACAGGTAGGACAGTGGCTGGAGGGAGTGCTCTATTTTAGGCAACAATGGCTGTTTGACTGCAGCTGTTCAGTGTGTTGACACACAACAATTTCAATACCACTTGTCTGTGCAACTTGCTTTTGAAATCATGTGTGTTTCTGTGGCAGGCAAGTAATCTTCAAAATGCTCTCCTGTAATACAGAGTTAAAAGGAGAATCTTCTAAGGACCAATGTAACATGCTACACATTCATTATCTGGTTGCTGTGGTGCTGTGTATAGTAACAGTTCATGTGTCTGCTCTAATATATGCTAACCAGGGGTGTGCAGAGCACTAATCTCGTTGCCCTCATTCCTGACTCAAGAGATGACTGCTATAGCAGCCTGTCTGCTACACTTGCTGCATGCAAATTGAGGCATCTGTTCTGGTGGAGCAGGGGTGGAGAACCTCAATTGGGTTTTTACCTGTTTAAGATCTCTCCAAGAGGATGATATTCCAGTAGGATGGTCTGCATCATCTTTGGCTTCTGTGGGCTCTGCCATCACTTCAACCAGCCTGGACTCCAGGCCCCATGCTACTGTTACTCTGGTTCCTTCAAACAGTGTCATTGTGTCAAACACTACAAAATTAAAAAAAGCTGCAATGTTAGTATAACCTGGAAACTTCATATGTTTTCCTGAAAAAATCAGTAACATTAAGCTAATAACTCTGTTTTCCTACTAGAATTCTTACTACTCTTCAAAACCAAGTGATACTTACCCTCACAGACGCATTAGAGGACACCTTGAAAATGCAGGACCCATCAGAAGACACTTTAAGGTACAGATCAGCTTTTATCAGATGTATGTTACATAAAATGGTGATTCGATCTTGTTGAGTTTGGTAACAGGAGACACATTTTTGAAGGTATTTAAATGCCGTGACAAATACTGTCATCATAGCCTAATTGTTTCCATTAAAATAATGGGAGGCTTACCTTTTGGGAGGTAAGAGGGCTGGCAGTGGATTGAGCAGGGTTGTCCAGTATTGCGTCAGTGCGGTTGAAATAAATAAGTTAACTGCAAAGTTGAGAATGAGAATTACAGAAATTAGACAATGACTAGAAAGCTCATCTATCAAAAAACCAAGCTGGTCAGCTTGCTTTCCCTCACCTGATGCATGCGGAAGTCTGAACTATTTCCCAAAACTGTGAGGCATGAATTGTATTGCTTTCAAAATTGTATTACTGTTATTTTCTTAGCCCTTTCATACAGGGATTTCTGGGGAACTAATCTCATGTGTATACACTGTATACTGCTATCTATGCATTAAAAAAAAAATTAAAAAGCTGTGAAGCTTTATTCTCAGTGCCTCAAGATGATAAAGGGGCAGGCAACTGTGCTTCTTCCTGGGGTAGTGCAGTGGCTTTCTAGTGCCTTTTTATTGTAAAATGTATAATGGGTTCAGCAGAAAAACAAAACCCACTTCCTTTCCTGTTGATAGTGTCATTCTATGCATGGATCCAGTTAGAGCTCTTTATATTAGAAAAGTATTAATCAAGTCGAACAATTAATCTCAGTCTACCTTAAAATTACCCCTACTTATTTAACAGGTGTGTCCTCAAGTAAAATAATACACAGAATAGGTAGTCATCTTTCCTATTTTGTAGATAGTGAAGTTGAAATAAAGTTTTGGTGGCTAAGTTAAGTAGCTGGCATTTTGGATGAAATTCTGAAATGGGGGGCAGTGTAGGTGTGGGGTTTGTTTGGTGTGGTGTGTTGGGTTTTCTGGTTTTGGATTTTTTTTTCCTCCCCCTTCAGACTAAACATAAGAGAACTGTTGGATAAAAAGGCTTTCGGGCTCTCCCATTTAGGTGTACTTTGCCAGTCGGTCTTAGTCATATAGCTAAGCTAACACTACCAAAAAATGCTAACTTTATTCTGCTGAAAAAAAAAAGTCCTTTTCCAAGCGTAATCACTATCTCTTCAGTATTGTCAGCCTATAGGGCATAGAGGGATCTTTAGCACTGGCTGCCATATCACTGAGGCAGTGTTGGTAGTTGACGTACTATAAAGAAAATGGAAGGCTGTCTTCATTTACATCAGCCTACAGTTCTGCTGGAGACTTTGCAGGCGTGAAAGTGTCCACTTAAGTTGTCATCACACATGTGTATGAATATTGCTGTATCAAATGATCTGTCACATGGTGCTTTAATATTTGTAGGGAAAATAGCATATGCACTCGTATTGCAGTTTGCATATGTGTATAGCACATTTATCATTGCCATGGAAACAGCAGTGCTGATCTGACTTAATTTCATCAACTTTTTTTTTAACATTTAATTTCCTCCTGTGTAACATAGAGGGTTTTTCCTCCCTATGCTGTTGCTAAAAACAAACATACAAACAAAAAATGCACCAAAAAACCACACACACAAAATCCTATTCCCTGCCACCCCCCCTGCCAACTAATCTCTCCGCCCCTTCGCCCCCTTCCCCCAGCCCCCCACCACATTCTTGGTATATAAAATGGGGGCATTTTAACTTAATAAGTAAAAAGGGCGGGGGGGGTACTTAGAGTGTTTAAAAAAAAAACACATATGGTCTTGCAGTATGTTAAACTTTTGAGGAAAAATATTTTAGAACAGCGGTTTTATAAAGGATCTGGAGAAATCTTATAAAATGACACTTTGCAATGAATCACTAAGCCAACCTTTAAGTGGGTACATGTCAGGTAATCTTAGATCTAAACTTCAGTCACACAGTTTAACACAGTTCCGTGTATTAATGGCTGTGGTGGGTTCACCCCAGCCAGCCACTAAGCACCACACAGGGGCTTGCCTACTCTCCCCTCAGCTCCGCTCCTCCCCCAGCAGGATGGGAGAGAGGATATGAAGAACAAAAGTGAGAAAACCCATGGGTGGAGATTAAGACAGTTTAAGAAGTGAAGGAAAGAGGAAGAAAAAAGTGATGCAGAGGCAGTCAGTCACCACCTCCCACAAGCTGACTGATGCCCAGCTGGTCCCCAGGCAATGGCTACCTGCGCCAAAACCCCCTCCCCTCAGTTTCTGTTGCTGAGCAGGAGGTTACATGGCACGGAATATTGCTCTGTCAGTTGGGGTCAGCTGTCCCGGCTGTGTCCCCTCCTAGCTTCTCGCCTACCCCTGGCCTACTTTACTGGGGGGCAGAGTGGGGAAAAGAGAAAGCCTTGGCGCTGTGCAGGTACTGCTCAGCAATAGCCAAAACACTGGTGTGTTACCAGTGCTGGTTTAGTCGCAAATCCAAAATACAGCACCATGCGGGCTGCTGTGAAGAAAATGAACTCCATCCCAGCTGCGATGGCATGTATTTGCTCATATAGACTTATTTCAGAGCCTGAGGCCATTGGTTCATAGGCATTGTCGTTAGCATTATTTATAAAATAGTCTTAATGTAAAACTAGATGTCAATTTAGCAGATTTTTTTCTTACTTTAGACCAGAAGTTAATGATGTGTTCCATGCTCCTTAATTACCTCATCTTGCTCTAAGCTATATGTGACTGCAGTGCCTATGTACCAAACATATATATAATCTGTTAACTTTGTCTACAGTTGATTCTGTTCTACAATAATAATACTGCTATTCCCCTCCCTCCCCACTTACGGAACATGTAGATACTTGAGTTGAAACTTAAGCTGTGTGTAATCTCACTTTCAGCATCTTGTACCTTTCTCCCCTCTCTCATAGAATCATAGAATCGTTTAGGTTGGAAAAGACCTTTAAGATCATCCAGTCCAACCATTAACCTACACTACCAAGTCCACACTAAACCAGTCAAGGGTAGACTGGACTAAACCATGTCCCAAAGTGCCACATCTACCTGTTTTTTGAACACCTCCAGGGATGGGGACTCCACCACCTCTCTGGGCAGCCTGTTCCAATGCTTGACCACCCTTTCCATGAAGAAATTTTTCCTAACATCCAACCTAAACCTCCCCTGGTGCAGCTTGAGACCATTTCCTCTCGTCCTATTGCTAGCTACCTGGGAGAAGAGACCAACACCCACCTCACTACAACCTCCTTTCAGGTAGTTGTAGAGAGCGATAAGGTCTCCCCTCAGCCTCCTCTTCTCTACACTAAACAGTCCCAGTTCCCTCAGCCGCTCCTCATAAGGCCTGTGCTCCAGACCCTTCACCAGCCTTGTTGCCCTTCTCTGGACACACTCCAGCACCTCAATGTCTTTCTTGTAGTGAGGGGCTCAAAACTGGACACAGTATTCCAGGTGCAGCCTCACCAGCGCCGAGTACAGGGGAACAATCACCTCCCTGCTCCTGCTGGCCACACTATTCCTGATGCAAGCCAGGATGCTGTTGGCCTTCTTGGCCACCTGGGCACACTGCTGGCTCATGTTCAGCCGGCTGTCTACCAACACCCCCAGGTCCTTTTCGGCCAGGCAGCTTTCCAGCCACATCTCATTTGGTCTGGCCCTTTGCTGCTTGTTATACAACAAGCAGACCACTAAGGCCTCCTTTCTAGCCACCTACGTCAAGGCAGAGAACCACAGCAGCTGAGGCGGGGAATAGGAACTTTTAATCTTACCTGTGTTCAGGGGCTTAATCCAGCATTAAAAATTCCCTTCAGTTTTCCCTATGGAAGGCATATACCTACTTAAAGAATTTACTTGCACTTAGTTGTATTGTATTGTGCCTGGACTCCGATACTTTTCAGGAAAGGGGTTAGCATTTAATAGCTTTCTGCAAGTGTCCTCTGCCTGCAAGCACTGTAAGAGTAACCATGGGGGACTGATGGGGCCAGCTGTTTGGTTATTTCCTACACAGTAGGTGGGTGAAATGATTTGGGAAATAACAAAACCTCTGCATTTGCATAGAGGAACCCCTGTTCTGTACTGTCCTTTCTTAGCTGTTCACCAGCAACACAGTGGAAAACACAGTGGAAAAACTGGTACCAAACTTACTGCAATCTCAGAGCATGTGATTTTTTTCTTGAAGTGATCCTTGCTCTGTCAAAAGGAGACTGATTTCACCAAAATAATAGGGTCATGCTCAAGCAGGTCTATTCCTGTGATATATTTTGTTCACTCCTACCCTTTAAAGGTGTTTGTAAAGGATGACAAGAACTTCATATAGTCTGGATGTTTCCTCTTTTTTTTAAGCTGGAAAGCCATTGTTTGTTTAAATTTGGGGAAGGGAAAATCTTTAAATTTAAAGGGTTAGTATATGCAGGAATGCTTTCCGTTGGGACCATGTTAGAAAACCTAAAATGTCAGGACTTGGAAAACTGTGAGAAATTATGATAAATGGGGTTTTTCTTACTCTAAAGATTTTTACTGCCTATTTTGTTGGAGGTCTGAGTGTTTAGGGATGAAAACCTTTTTATAACTTTAACTGCTGTGGTCAGTGTTGATCTTGCTACGTTCTTTCTGTGTATTTACAATGGCATTCACACCTGCAAGCCTTTTGTTACCTCTGTGGCCTCTGCTCCTGGTCCCACACTAGGTTAGTTTACAGTATTCCAGTCTGGAGGTAACAAAGGCATAGAGCAATGAATGTATGTTCAGACTGTAAGTTTTGAGAAACTATAGGCAAAATATATATCCTGACTTCTCTTTGGTATGACTTTTTTTAGACTTACCATGTGTGCCCAGGGCAGACCTGACATCACTGAATTTGTTAGCAACAGTGAGGTGTTGTCTTAAACTTTTCTGTTGATGCTGGTTTACTTTAATGAAAGTTTGAAAAAAATGTTAAAATGTTGTACAATACACTTACTTTTTTCTAAGAAGAAGATAATTTCAGATGTTTTAAACAGTAAGTACAATACAGCAGTTCTTTGAGCCACATGGTAGCTAGTGGTCTGAGGAGTATTAATGGGAAGTAAAGGAAGAGGCTCTGCACTTGCAAATGCGTACTTCTGTTGTTCAGTACTGTAAGTTTTACATGTGTATAACTGTAAATAGAAACTATTGAGTTTTGGTGCCCTCATTTTGCACATTTTTTTTTCTCCTCCCTTCCCCCACCCTCGCAGAGCAACTTTGCAGATGGCCGTTTGCAATCCCATTATAAATCAGGCTTAGTACAGAAGGGTTTATATATTCAGGCTAAGTACCAGCGGTTACGTTCTGTTGGTGTAAGGGGATTTACCACTAATAAATTCAGAGATGGATTTTTGAGGAAAGAAAAGGTAAGTTGGCTTAATTTATTTTTCACTAAGCCATTTATAAAATATGAATATTCATATGATCCATTCCAATTTTTAAATCCGCATGGAATAACTTGGATGGGATTTTCTGGAATATTGGCTCTTTGTACTTTACAGGTAAACTTGATTCTGCACTCTGGCTTCATCCATGTTTATTCCATGGAAACTTGCTGAAACTTGCTTTGGGTAATTGAAAATCAGAGGTGGCCTCTGAGATTCTGCAGTTGCCTCTGTTTCGGTATTCTCTCCTTGAGCTCAGTTGAGCTCTCTTCCTATTGATAAGAAGAGAAAGTGGCCCTTTGCATAAAAATATTGTGTCCTCTTAGGCTACGGTTTTAAATCAATATGAAGGCTATTAATAATTTTTTTACTATGTCTGTGCTTGTCTTTGTTGTGTTACCTTAAACTGATCATGTGCTTTAAAGCACACACTGGAGTGCTGCTTTGAATAAAGCATCCTATACTATATGATGTCTGTGTAAAATGGTTTGATAGGCTCAAGTGGAAATAATTAGGCACATCTGTTTTATGATACCTTTTGATTTGCAGTGTGTATGGGACAATGATAATCTTGAACTGCAGAAGAACTTTTGAACCGTGTAAAATGTTACAGCTTTTGTGATGATGGTAGTTAAAATGCTCTAAATCCTTTATTAGAATTGATCAAGTATGATCAAAGTAGTACGAGGTTACTCATGACATCAGAGAATTGGATTAGACAACCTACACAGCCCCTTGCAGTTCTGTGGTCCTATGCGAAATCTTGTGTTTTGTACTTCCGTGTCCACCTAGCTACCGGTAAATAACACTTGCATAAGCTTTTTGTAGTTGGATTAGAGTTCAGTTCTTAGAGCAGAGAGGCATAGGTTGTTAGAGTTGTTTTCAAAAAACCTCAAGTTCACAGCCCAGTGGGGGGAAAAAAGGCAAAACACCAAAAATCCCAAGCAAACAAACAAAAAACCAGAAAGCAAGCCAAACACTTTGGACAAGGTAAACGGGTCACTTGTTACTGAAGTATACTGGTGAATGGCTTTTACATTTGCATGGACTCTGAGAAGTATGATCTCTGAAGGCTAAATTGAATTGGAATTAGTGGAAAATAGATGGAGAAGGCTTTTTTCTAAAAATTATGACCTTGTAAAAATGGGCATAGAAGTGCCATAATCTTGTTGTAGTGAGCTTTTCCCCAATAATTTCTAATGTTCTTCCATAATTAGATATTAAAGTTCTTGTCTGGAACCTATAAAGTATGCTTAACACAATCTGGCTGCTGGAGATTATGATTTGAATTAGAGAAGCATAATAAGTTCTGAATACTGATTTTTAGGCCTGATGAAGAACTTGACACAGCCATCTTCTTAACAGCATACTGATTGCTGGTTGGCTAATTATTAAAAAACAAAACTGTTCCTCAGATTCTAGCATTTCCCATATTTTGCCTATTGTAATGATTCAACTTGAGATTTCTTAAACTGGTCTGAACATCTTTATTTCACCCTTTTGAAGTAATTATGCATGTGCATCCTTTAAGGTATAGCCTTTACAGTTGTGCTGTTTCAATCCATAACTGAAAGAATCTTGTATGTTACATACTATACAGTACTTAACGAAAGTTGGGAGGCTTTTTTCCATTGTTACAACTTGACAGTAATGATTTTTTTTTTTTTCTCTCTGTAGGGAAATTTAAACATTGCAACAGAAACCTGAACGGAGCTGTGATCCGAAGTTGAAACAGATAACACAGCAAAGGGAGCATCTGTTCATTTTTGACAACTTTGTCAAGACTTAAATATAGGATAAAGGAACTAACCCTGTAACTTTCTTGATTAAAAATAACTTTATTTTTCAGTAGTGGAATGCTGCAGAACTTTTTTACAGTTTTAATAATTGCTTTTAAAGTACAGTATTCAATTGAAACACCGTAGTATGTACCTTTAGTTCCTTTTGCATACCAGTCTCAAGTAAAGAAGTCATTGAAGGGAGTCTTATTTATTGAATACTTTTTTCTCTAAGCATGATGTTACAGATGGAACTTGAGCTGTTATACCCAGAGGTTTATATGTTGAAAGTTTATTGCTTATGTAATAAAAAAAAGGAAAAAAAAAAAGTGCCTGAATTGTTTGGTAATAGCACATTAGCTCAGGATTTTCCAAGTAATGACCTTTTAGGTTGTGCAATAGATTTTACACCTCTGTTCAGTCATTTCTGTGAAACAGTATTTTGTATTACTTTAGTTTAATAATATACTTGGGTTTCTGATGTGTATATACATTTGTAAATTGTTAGAACGTTGGGACAACTTTCAGTATTTGATTAAAATGAATGGTAACAGGCAGGTATGTAATGTACTGTAGCAGTAGCTTATAACTGCACTGAAAGCATGCTTGGGTTTGTTAGAGGATTAGTCGGTCTGCATTCAAAATTACTCTGTCTCATTATATTTTGGTGTATGACATTCTTGACCAAGCCACATGTTCTCTAATCTTTTTCGTCATAAATGACTTGGTGATTTCCTGGATTCTGAAATTGGGGCCTGAAGTATTTAATTACAAGAAAAACAAAAAATGTAAGTTTTTATAAGCATGTCTTCTAACAAAGCTGTTCATAATTGAAACTGCTTTAAATGCAGATAGCTTGTAATTTTGTTCAAAGTCCCCGTAATTCTCTGAAGTTTACTGTACTGCAATATTGTTATGCTGTGTGCAAAACTCAAATAGCTAGACATGTTTCATAAGCAGCTATAAACAATATGCTGCTTATTTCCTGTTTATAGCCTTTGCCTTAATACATAATATATGATAGGGCTGTGTTTATGTATTGCAGACTTTTTTGGACTTTTTATTGCTGGTAAACTAAAGATGCGTAGCAAGTAGTTTTCAGAGAAGTTCTCATTTAAGAAAAAAGTTGTTATGACATATGGAGGCTAATGTATTTCCATCATTTCCGAGATGGCGTTAGCCATGTAGAATGCAGGCTAGTCTCTGTTGTGGATAGTAGATGAGAATTCTAATACTGGGTAGAGGTATGTTCAGAGAAAAGGAAATCTGTTTTTTGGGTGGAAAGTCAGGATGTGATTTCTGCATGCTTTTCTGTAATGTTTTTTTCCACAATGCCTTCAGTAGAGAGTATTTGAAAGTGGCTCAGAACAGCTAAAACAGCGTCACTTTAAATCCTCAATTCATGGTGTGTATTGCTTAGTGTTCATGGGGAATAAGCAGGCAGGAAGTGTGCCATATTAATGGATGTTATGGTCATTCAGCAATAACACCAGATGGTTTGTTTCTAAACTCCAAGTTTTCAGTTTAAATAACAACCATTAATGATTCAACTAGTTTTTCAGTAACTTTGACATGCATATACAAAATGGGAAGCTAAAGGAAAGGAATTCCCTGGTCAAATAGAGGCAGGCAACTTCTGCAGATAAGAAAATGTTTCTTTACGTATGCTGTCAGTGATGAATCTGGCAAAATTGTCCTGTGTAGATTTACTGGGAGATGAATAAGGAATTGAAACAACAGGTTAAGTGAGTCAACCCAAAGCAAATGTGGAGTAGCTGCAGTTGAGCAGCCTGCTGGCAGGGGAGTGCTGCATGTACCCTGCAGATGAGGGCAGGTTTACCCTCAAGCTGACAAGCTATTCACACTGCTCCTGAATGTGCTAAAGCACTGTAAAACACGTAAGAAGTGAAACCATATATGATACAGGACAAACTACTGAAGCTATACTGTCTTATTCAACAGGATGCTACTGTTTCTGTAAGCTTCCTGCAGTGTTCTTACTAAAGCCTGGAAGAGAAGTCGTCGTTGAGCAAATGGGAAAAGTGGATACATGAAGAAACTTCAGATGTGGCAGTTCTGCTAACACTGTTTGGAAATAATGCTGAAGTAGTCAGACTTCAGTCAATGCTGCTTTAATCAGGTTTAAAAGTGTGACTGGCTTCTCTGATTTTGTGCTTTCTTATTTTACCTGTGCATGACTAGGTATCTCTAACTTGTTTTGTACTTTAACAGTTTAGCTTTTGGTTTTTATTTCTACAACTGTGAGCAACATACTACAAACAAGGGTTTTTTGGTGTGTTTACTGACTTCGATCCCTCCCCCCCTTGCCCATCCTTGGTCCCAAGAAGAATGTCATATGATGAAATGTAGTCACTGTTTCAGTTGCTTTAGCTTTTATTTAAGGTGATACCATTTGCTCAAATCACATTCTTTATCGATAACTTCAGTAATTTGGGATTCTGTCATAAAACTCGTACAGAAATTGAATTCTGTGACTGTGTTGGGTGCTAGAGGCATCTACTCTGTGGTGTTATCTGGTGTGAGATATTGCTATGTATATTTATCTCTGTGAATTACAGAGACTTGTGTCTGTATACTCATACACAAATCAGCTTATTTATTCTTTTAGCAGAGAAAAGTTCTTTTGTACTAGAAAATAATGTTTGGCTCAGAACAATGTATTGAAGTTACTGATTGGGTTGTGAAGGCACAAGAGAAAGTGTTAAGTAGAAGAAAGGTCAATTTACTTGAATAACTTGGTGCCTTTCTGTATTGTGACTGCATTGTAGAAAATGCCTGTACAAGGACTTAAGTAATATCCTGTTTATTGCATTGTTTCTAATGGGAGCATGGACTGATAACAGTTGTTAAAATAACCACTTTAAATACGTGTGTAAGCCTCAGCCTCAGAAGGAAAACGGTGTCTGTTGTATTAGTGAAGTCTGTCACTCCATTTGCATTGGAAGAGCAAGTTAAAAATGTGATTGTCTAAGCTTTCTAGCTTTCTGTTTTATACTTTGAAGACATAAATGTGAATTGCCTTTCTTTTGGTTGACTTGAAATGACTGTTAAATGCTCATGTCATATTCTCAATTGTTCACATGTGAAATTATTTTTTAATTGCTATCCAAAATGCAATGGGTTTAATATGACTAGAGTCTTCCTTATAAGTGTCTGAAATAATAGGTTGTTGTGGTGTTAGCATTTATATTGCTGATCCATTTAATCTCTACATAGATTGGTTAGAATCCTCATTTTAAACTCTGTGATGATTGAGTTCACAAGGTTAACAAAATTCTGGGGCTAGTAATAAGCAACACATTGCAAGGCTTCTGCAAGCCTGCCTTAACTCTAATAATTACTTACATGTTTAAAATCACCTTACCTGATGGATTTGGATGGTCTCAAGACCCGGACATAACTGTCTCAACTCAGGTAACTGATAGCGGAGGATGGGAGTAAATTCAGCTGATCACCACTTGTGGTAATGGTTTACCTGCTGCCTTCTCTCCCAGGGCCTCAGGGTGAAATGCTGAGTTTTCTTTACATGAACTTAGTTGCTTTAAAAACAAAACAGAAAACAAGATTACACTTTTGTGGCATTAAAAAAAAAGAAGGGTTCTCAAAACTTGCTTGTTACGCATTGGAAAGTCATTTTCTGCCATGTCTTGGAAATGGATAGTGAGAGTTGCTTGGAGAAGATGATTAAAGATTATAGCAGAGGGACTTGATTTCTCAGTATTCACCTTAGAAGACTGTATATAGAGGGAGATCTTTAACTTCCTTGCTTTCTGAAGGGATCTTTTCCCATGCTGTATAGAAACATGCCTCTTGCCTTTCTTTAAGCATCTGAACAGCCATCTAAAAGTTCTTTACGGGAGAGCTCTCTAAAAGAAAGACTACAGACCTGCATCTTAATGATCTGGGAGGAAAAAAAAAAAGGATATTTCTGCACATAACTCTGGCCCTTGACATACTTCATTCCATTGCTGCAGGATTTGAAGATAGGAGGTTCTTCAGCCTCCTTACAAAGGAAGAAAAAAAAAAAAAAAAAGCCATTTCAAGATCTTTGAAAGCCTACTTGTAACACTTGACTCCTTAACAGACCTTAAGGACAGTGATGAACATTTAAGTGTGTTCTGTTTCAAGCTTGGTGAGCATAAATTTTCAGTGTTAAGATCAGAGAAAATGATTGTCGTAACACCTGCCCCTTCCTTTCATGCCTGATGGTTTTTGTTGTTGGAGGGGTTTTTGAGTAGGTATTTAGCCATGTGGTTTAATAGCTCTATGCTGCCTGCCACTTTAATACAGTTTTCTTCTGTTCACTGTTCATTGCTCTGAATTTTGTTGAAGCAGTCCAAATCTCATGTTGTCTTTTTAATATTTCATTTTCTGTAAATAATGTAGTAGATAGCTTTTATTTTGTGGCTGCCTTCTCTTATGTCTTTATTGTTGAGGGAAGAGACAGGGTGGAAACAGTTGTTGTTCGAGTATACTCTTCATGGACTAAAAAAAGCCTCATTGTTTTGTTTTAGGAATAGCAAGACTTGCCCCCCCCCCCCCCCCCCCCCCAATTGAATGAGGATGTGGACTAATGTCCCCTTCTAAGGAATATATTAATGTTGACCTTATTTATACTGTAGTTTCACAAGGACCATCTAATGTCTGTGTGCACATGTATGTACACATGCAAACACATTAGAAACCCTTTTTCCACACTTAGAAATAATTACATTAGAAATGACATTTTTAAACTACTGAAGATGGAGTTAAATGCAAATGCATTTTAAGTCTGTAGTCTTTGGAGTTCACAATGGTGCTTCTGACAAAGTTATCCCCTATCTAAAAGCCTCATTCATAAGTATATATTAAGATGTAGGCATGTTTATATGTATGTTTAACATAGTTTATATAAAAATCAATGTAAATCTTGTTTTTACAGACAATAAATGTTTTAACAAAATTTTTACTTACAAATAATTCAGTGATTTGATTCAGTAGTTATTAATATTTGGTGAAATTTTCGGAGTATTTTACTTGATCTGTGTATCCACTGAAATTTTTTTATATAACTGTTACTTCTATAACCTCATTTATTGCTGCTTTATGAGAATAAAGTCTTGATCCACATTCTAGGCACACCTTTTTGGCTAAAAGAAGCTCCCTTTCCAAAGACATAAAATATGAATCTCCCCTCATTACTAGAACAAAATAGATGTTATCTAAAAAAAGTTTGAAAGCAGGTATGTCCATCTCCTCCATGGTGTTCAAAATCTTTAGCATGTCTGCCAAATTCCGATTCTTGCCCTGTAAAGGGGCAAAATGGGGGAAGATGCATGCTTGCTTGTCTAACTTACCAAAGTTTACATTCAATAAAATAGCATGTAATTTTTTAAGAATCCCCGTAATACAGTATCATCAGTGTGAGGTGAGAATAACAGTGATGTTAGTTTAGTACTAAGATCCCCTGATAGAGTGGAGTGAGAATGAGGTAAAGCCAGAAAAATACACTTGCAGTGTTTAATGAAAGGAAAAGTTAACTTCCCCATTATTTACTTAAACTTGCCATAATCCAAATATATATTGACCTTCACTGTATGTAAATAATTTGGGGTTTTTTTTTTTCCGTAATTCTCCTGATCTGGTGGTTATCCTTGAACTGGATAGTAAAGCAAAACTCCTTGATGTGTGGTAAAGCTGCTGTGATGTAGAATAGCTACAGGGGCAGGCACTGTTACTTTTTTTTCCCCCCCTCAGGAAAAATGTTTAAATAATACTTGGGAGGACATTATTATAATGCTTCCCAACCATTAGACTATGGTCTTCAGAAGTGCATGTGGCTGATCATGTTCTGAAATGCATGTCGATTTAGATAAAAGTTCCTAATTTTTCTTGATATCACTTTAAAAACATCTCTTTAGTGTTTCTCTAAGCAGTTCCTTAACAGATAGAGGAGTTTATTTTTCTAAATGCCATCATGATCTCTACAGGGTATTCATTCAGCAAAGTTAAGGCATCCGACTAATCCACATACACTGCAATGTTGCTTTGAACCCCCAACTGAGGGTTGCCCATATTGACATAGGCTTTACAGGAACACAAGATTAGTGTGATGTTCCTAAGCCAAAGAATTTCCAATGTGAAGCTAAGTCTTGGAGGTACTAGGACAGTGGCCCCCCCAGTTTACAATGAGGTCCTTTTCCACTTTCTGGAAAGGACAACCTGCTGTACTCTGTTACTGCTTTTCTTGGGAAAGCCAGGAAATTCCCATACACTAGTTCTTAGGAATAGTTGAAAATAGGAATCTGTTTGAGATGATAGCCATCAAATTGCCTTTCTGCTATGCATTGTAACATCAACAGTGTGACATAACTACTTTGTGTTATTCCTTATCACTTTTATTACCAGCCCTTAAGAGTTCTTAAAGAAACAGTGCTACTGGTATTTACCAAGCTAAATTACTCATTATACCATTTACTCTACCTTAAACTACACAGCTAGAGCACTGGAAAGACAAACTTCATATAAAATTACCATGCTAACAACAGAAATATCTTCATTCTTCTCAAACCTGGTTGCATCAATTCTACTTAGTTTGACATTTTGTTCTGATTGACTTGACACTTTCAGCTAGTTTGTCATAATGCTTAAGTAAAAGCTGCTACTTCTCCTTCTGATAATTTTCCAAAACTAATCCTGTAAATTTTTCAGGTAATAGAGGTCAAATGCCCTTGTGCAATGAGGAATTGTGGATAATGGAAACCAGCATTGTTTTATTAAGGTGTGTATGAATGAGGGAATGTTGGCTTTTTGGTAGCATGTGACTGGCTAAAAGATGGTCTGTGTATGTATGAAGATTAAATGCATATTTTTCCATTTTCCCCATCCCCCTCCAGTCTTGGAACTCTCTCGATGGTTTGTGACTTGATGTCCCAGCATTCCTGAAGACAATACTGAGGTGGTTCAAGTCTTTGACCTTTCAGTGAAACACAGAACTGGAGGCTGTCAACACCTACATCCAGCCTACTTCCATTGTATTCCTTTTCATAGTTTAACTTACATTACTTTTTTAGGTGTGTTTAAAAACTTTTTTAAAAATTGAGTGTTATCTCTGTGAAGGTTTTATTGTATCACAATAACTAATTTTTTGCCAAAGATCAGAATCAGAAGAGACCCAACTGCATTAGTCCCAATGTTCCATTGCTGCTACAGTACGTCAATCAGTAACTTAAAAAGGAAGTTTTCATAGCTGTGGTAAGAGGTTGGGGTTTTTTTTTCTTAAAAAAAAAAATAATCAAGAATTAGGAATTCTGTCTAAATACTTAAGCCTCTCAAACAGTTCACCCCATCACAATTTCAAAAATGTGGATTTTTCATAGCCAAGGATGCCACCTGGAAAGACTTCCATTACACACTTAGAACCTCCAAAAAAACCTTTTTTTTTTTTAAAAAAAACCCCGTCTTGTACTTGGGTGGGAGTAGAGGGAGGAGTACAAAAAATCTTACTGCTTGTATTACTGGCGCTTTTCTGTCTTCATACCCAAATTAACTACCTGATGTTCACACAGGCTTTTTTTTGCTTAACCTTTCATTAATATTGAAGGCGCTTGTGCTGTACAAGAGGTTACCAATACTGTATCTTTTATACCAGATTATTTTAGTTTTTAATCTGCTTTTCCCCTCTGCTGCTAGTGTAGTTTTTTTCCCAACGGCCTTTGCCTGTGAGAAGACTTGCCTGTGCAGAAGGCTCCCCGGCCTCATCAGGTGCCTTTCTGGCCAGAAATGTTACCGCTCTACGCGAACTGCTCTCTCTTTTCGCTCAGCTCTCTTGCAGCAGACGTTTCGCATCTTCCTGCAACACCTCAAAAAGAACAATCAGCTGCTCACGTGCGACTCTTTTCCTCCGAAACGCCGCCGCCGCCGCCACCACAAAAGCCGCTCTTCATGTGATCTTTGTGTCTGCCCGCTTTTCTTCCTTCGCTCCCGGCCTCTAGAGCCAAACCTGTGAAGGGTCGGGGGGGGGGGGGGGCTCCCTCCGCTGCGGCCTGGGCTGTCGCCCCCCGCCCTCCCCTCCCGGGCAGGGCCGGGGGGAGCCGAGAGGCAGCTGCGGGGCTGCCGGGGCATTTCCCAGCCTGGAGCCCCGGGGGCAAGGCCGGGCTCCCCGGTGGGGCGGACGCGGAAGGTGGCTGGCAGGAATCCAAGGCACCCACCCGCCCGTCCCGCCGCGGGGCAGCGGCCGCCCGCTCCCACAGACGCTGCCCGGAGCCCCAGAGCGCCCTGCTCCCTCCCCCAGCACCGAAACAAGGCGAGCCCCTTCCCTTTTTCCCCCTCCCCGAGCGCCCGGTGGCTCCCCGTGCCCGGCTGGCGCTTCCTGGCCTGGGAGGGAGGGAGGGAGTCACCCCCTTTCCCCCACCGGGCGTGCCCGGGGCGCGGCAGCACCCCTCTCCCCGCGCCTGCCCCTGCTGGGGCCCGCCGCTCCGCTCCCTCGCCCCGCTCCCTCGCCCCGCTTCCTTCCTCCCCGCCCTCCTTCCCCTGCCGCCGCCGCCGCTCCCGGCGGCCCGAGGCGGCGCAGCGGCTCTGGCGCAGTCTCGCGACACTTCCCGCAGCGCCGAGCCGAGCCGCGCCGCTCGCTCCGGCAGCAGCAGCCGCAGCCGCCCGCGGCGGGGAGACCCGGCTGCCCCTCGCACCGCCGCACGCACCGGCCGGCGGGGGAAGACGCCCACCCCCGCGGCTCGGCAGCAGGCGCCTCTGGGCGCCCGGGCTCGGCCGTGCTTTCTCCCGGGCTGCTCTGTGCCCGGCGGCAGCGGGGACCCAGGTGGCTGGCAGGAGCCGAAGGCTGAGCCCCTTCTCTCGCCTGATTTCCTTTTTTTTTTTTTTTTTTTTTTTCTTTTTTTCCTCCTTTAATACATACGAATACATATGCTGAGGGAAGCCGAGGTGCTGCTAGCAGGACGCAGAATGCAGCCCGGCTGCAGCGGGTGCTGAGAGCGGCGGCCGCCGGAGGAGGGAGCGGCTCTGTCAGCAGCCTCTTCTTCCCGTGGCGGCGGCTCGGGCTGTCCCTCGCCCCCTTCGCCGTGGCCAGCCGCCTCAAACTTTCAGCCTGTTTCCGCCGCCAGGCAAAGCCCAGCTCGACATAAATGGGTGAGTTCAAGCCGCCGGCTCCGAGTTGGCGGTGCTGGGGGGGCCGGCTGGGGCTCCCGCCCGGCCGGTGGGGTGCGTGCCGCTGCTGCCACGGAGGGCCGGGGGCGGCGGGGAGGGAGCTGGCCGCCGCCAGCCTCCGCTCCTCCGCCTTGTGGCTTTTAACTTCTCCTCCCCTCCTCCCCCGGCCGAGTCAATAATTGTTTTCATGTGACAGGCGGAGAGGTCGGGGTTTGCGGCGGCGGCGGGGCGAGGGCCGGGCGCCCATCGGGGCTGCCGCGGTGGGTGATCCCGAGCGGGGCTGACAGGGCTACAAGCCCTTCTCGTGCACCGGCTGGCCGGCCTCGCCGCCTTCCCGCCGGGCACAGCCGCCCCCGGGCAGCCTGGGGTGTGGTGGCGCCGGGCCGGGCGGAGATGGGGGGGAGCGGACACCTCCGCCCCGGGCGCGCAGGTTGCGCTCCTTCGGCCGCGGGGCCGGCGGGGAGAGCCGAGGGAGGGCGCGGGGCGGCCTGTGGGGCCGTCCCGCCCCGCCCCACCCCGCCAGAAGGGGGCGGCCGTTGGGGCCGTTGCGCGGGGGTCGTTGGAACCGTTGGGCGGGGGGCGGTTGCGCTCGGCAGGCGCTGCCCGTGCGATGGCTCCCGCGGGCTTCGGGAGGAGGCTGCGCCGCCTCGCCCGGCCCGGGGTGGGCAGCGCCCGCTACCTGTGCGGGGAGGGAGGCGTGGGCAGCGGGAGGACGCGGGATGAATCGTCCCATTATGCGGGGCGAGGGGGCGAGGCGGCGGCGGCGGTGCCAGGCGCGGGCTGGCTGAGCGGTGCGCTCCGGGGCGTCGCTGGAGCGGCGCGGGCCCGCGGCTCCCTCTGCCCAGCACGGTGCCCGGCGGAAGATGAGGGAGGGATTGGAGGGAACAAAAGAACCCGTCTGCTGTTGGTAGGCAGTCCTGGGTGGACACACCGACCGGCGTCCGAAGGCGGCGGCGAACGGTGCTCCAAAATACCGGCGTTTAGACGTCCTCGGGCCCCTAGCTACCGGTTTTGCTCGCCGAGGCGGAAATGCTGTTGGGCTGTGGAGGAACCTGAGAGCAGTATCGCTAAAACGACTAAACGTAATGCGTTACCTGGGCAGACATTTTACACAATTTTACCTGTTGTGATACAGTGACGTTGGGAATATAGTAGGGAAAAAAACCCCTCGTCCCTTTGTTCTTTGAGAGATTAGTTGGCGGGGTACTATCAGAGCGATGCGCAGCTGCTGTACCTGTACGTTACAAGATTAAGCACTAGCTTTTCAGCATTGACTTTCAGTTAGTTCTCCAGTTCAGGCTGAAATGCGTTCATCCCTATGCAGCTCATTCAGCTGTATTGATCCGAGTGAACTCTGATGCTGCTGACCGTAGGCCAGCATCCCAGACTGCCACATTTAATTGGGTGCGTTGTAGAAGACTCTGTTAGGCTTGGTTTGCCTGCTAACACAGCTCTTGACTTCTGTCTTCTGTAGGAACAGATAAGATTTTAAACATAGCGCTGTAATGAGGTGTAGGGTTTACAACTGCTGAATGGAGCAAAATCTGTTTTCAGTAGGGCATGTCATAGGAAATTGTTTTATTAATGTTTTTTTGTTTTCTTATCCTCTCTCAGTGTGTTTGTTTCTTGTTAACTTTGTGTTGTGATACAATAAGACTTTCCTGATTTCTGCTTAAGCCATAGTCTAAAGGTTAGCCTTTTTTTAGCTTCATGGTACAAAAGATTAAGGAAAGCGATAAAGGAGCAGTGAAGTAACTTGCATTGATAGAGCTCCAGAAAGGTTTTTGAATACCGTTAACTTAGCAGCGAAGGCCATCGTTTCTCCTTTTACCCACCCTTCTCTCCTCTGGGCTGGCCATGATCGTGCACATCTGGCTTCTTTAAAGCTCATTTGGATGATGACTTTCCCAAATCACTGTGATTCAGTCAGACTTTTCTTTGCAAAATAGGAGCAGAAGGAAGGTAGATATGGTTTTGTTGTTGTTCATATCTTGGTAACTGATTCTTATAGTTTAAAAACAAATAGAAGAATTGTACACAGAAGCGAAGATATGAGTAATATGAAAGCAAAATCATTCTAGGCAATACCGAATGAAAACAGTTTTATTAAAAACATTTTTAACATTGTTAGCATTTTTGAAAGATATTTTAGATGCAGAAAAGAATAGGTGAATTCTTTGTGTACTACACTGTTAAGATTCCTAATGTTTTATTTTTAAATTACTTGTATACCTTCCATTTTAAGTGTTTGTATTTTTTGTATGGCACTGCATATTGTTATTAGTCCAACCCTGTGCATGTATACAAATGTGTATACTAAAGTTCAGTGTATGGCCCTAAGCTTTTTTACACCATGTACCCCAAACCTTGTAAGAAACACCGCTTTATTGACGTTCTTTGAACTCTTCTATGACATTATAGTTAAGAGTACCTTAAAGTGAATTAATTTACACTTGGAATGGACTTACCAGGAGAGTTGAGTGAAATAATGGTGGTAATGCTCTAAACGTAAAGGAGGTAAGGCAAAGACCAAAGGTAGTTGTGAATACAGTGGAACAGGCTTGATCCCCCTCTTTAAATGTCTGAGAAATGAAGAGGTGGTGTTTTGTGGGGACTTCTGTGTGTGTGGGTTGCTTGTTTGTTGTTGCTTTTGGGTTTGTTTTGTTCTGGCTTTTTTTAAGACTACATAGAATTGCATTATGGTTAGAGAACTCCCCAGTCTCACTTGAAAGAGCTTTGAATGCCCACACATCAGGCTGTCCTCTCAAAGCTGGAGGTCCAGAAAACAAAGTAAGAAGAAGGTGTGGTAGCTACTTGGGGAAAAACTGGTTTGAAATGTACTGTTTATAAAATTGAGAAAATACAAGAGTACAAGTCTGATTCTAGACAGCAGTGTTTAACTGCCATCATCATAAAACAACTGATGATGTGCAGCTCCTTGTGTCAGTTCAGACTCACCTTCCAACTTCTGCAGTAGAGGAAGGAAGATCCTTTTTTCTGCTATGCAGTCTTTGCTCATTTTCAGAGCACAGACAGTTTAGTGTATTAAATGAGGTAGGGGTTCTATATAATAACACCGCTATGAAAGTAAACAGTTGAAGCCTTCATCATAGTGCTTGTAAATACGAGGTTATAAATAAACACTTTAATCATCAATATTTTTTATCTTAGTATTTTTCAAGGTATTGTTAAAGCTTTTCTATTGGAAAAGGAGAAGAGAGGATACATTGCTTTCATTTATGTGAAATCACGTCGATTACCTCTGTTGTCGTCATAGTTAGGAGTTTGGATCCAGAGAGTCTTGTGCCCTTTGAACCGGTTAGATTACTAATACTGGCAGGCAACTATTGTCTGCATGGTTTTACATTAGCGGTTGAGAAAGATGCTTTGCTGTGTAATACTGCGGCTAGTTTGTACACACCAAAGGAATGTTACACCAGGAAGTAATGTAATCAAAACCAACTGTATCTATGTGAGAGTCTGACTGTTCCGTACCAGTTTCAATCCCTTTTCCAGTTTTTCCCCTTTCTTAATTATCTTTTATTTCCCCTTTCCAAATTCTCCTCGATCCCCTGCCCTCAAGTTCTGCGCTGCTTCCCTCGTAAACCCCTACCCTTTTATCGTTTTTCCCTCTCTCTCTTCACGCGTTTCAGACGTGCCACTTCCCCTTTCTCCCTCTCTCTTATCGAAGCATCAACAGAGGGAGCACTCTGAGCACATTTCCTGCGTGTGGGGCCGCACTGACCCCCAGCAAGCAACAGCTGCGCTTGCATCTAAACCTCTGCTTGGCCCTGTGGTGTAGTGTGGCTGGCGAGTTCAGGAGGTAAACTCTAACAACTCTACACTCCTATGTAAAACAAAGCATTTATGAGCCTTGAGCTTAGCAGAATTTGTATAAATCGCACATGGAAGTGGTAGGTGTGTTTGTGGTTCTTGACTGCTCTTTGACAAATTTTAAGTTCTCTCTCCACAATGGTGGAGATTTTGGAGCCTTTCAGCAACATAGCTGTAAGGTGTTTCTAAATAGGAATAGCATGTGCCATTCCTGTCATCCTTGAAAACAGTTGAACAGTTTCAGCTGAATAAGAAAAAATTGTGAGGAAGATGATTAGCATGATTTTTTTCACTTGGATTTTTTTAATAAGGTTTTAAGCAGCTGTAAAGTGGCTTTATATAGGAAATGTTGTGTAAAAATCCTCCCCAACCTGTAAAAAGTCTTTATTCTCCTCCTTATATGGGGTGTTACTCCTTTTAATTCTTTTATTGTCACTGGTAGGCTTCTTTCTCACAACAAGGCAGTTGCATTGGAACTGTTCAAGATCAGATTTCCAGTTGTTTGGTGACTGCACAGCCTGTGAATGTTTTCATGTTCTGAGTTCAAGTGGAGTTTTCATAAACTATGATAAAATGTTTTCAGTAACCTATATAAAATTTCATATGAAAGTAGCTGGCACAAAGCTTTTTTTTCTCTAGAAATCAAGAGATAATGACATTTCTGTCAGAAGGTTGCCAGAGCTGCCTTCTAAATGGATCAAGATAGGGGTCTGAAATCAAGAAATATGAAAGATATAAATATGTGTGTATGTGTAAAAGATTATGGAAATAATTTCTGTTTGCTCAGTCTCTTTTGTACGTTGGTATCTCTTCTGCTTGCCCCTTTCAAGTAGCTCTTCCTTTCTCAGTGTCTCCATTGTAGTTGGGTTTTTATATTAACTGTTGCTTTTAGATCAGAAGTGTGATAAAGAGGAGAATACTTAAAATAGATAGTTTCTTGAAACAGCAGAATTCTCACTCCTTTTTGTGCTAATCAAAGATGCATATGTAGAAAATTACTGAATCTAGCAGTAGAGTTGCTAGAAAAGGGTTTTTTTCTGCCCGGGTTTAAGTAAGTATATGTAAGAATTAAAACACTTTATTGAGGAGCAGTTTTATTTTGATATTAATGCTGAGCGCATGCATATTTCTGCTTAAACTGCTACTAATGCAATATATACAATTCCTCTGTAATGTTATTCAGATTGCTTCTTTTGTAATTGCTATTCACTAGATGTTAGAGGGTTTGGGGTTTTTTTTGGTGATCATTCTACCAGCAGTGTATAAGAATTCATATAGCAGATCAGCATTGACCTTGCAGATAATGCGTTGACTCCTTCCTGACTTGAAGGGGAAGGAACGCGTGTGTTAGGAGGAGAAAAAGGAGAGCTTGGTAATGTGAAATGAGCAGCTGAAATTTCAGGTCTGAAATGTTAGAGGTCACTGAAGTGCTGAAAGCAGGTTAGCCCTGATGGGATCAAAGGAGAGAAAACAGCCACAGAGATGGTAGCTGTTGTTTTGTTCTGATACTGCTGTTATAGAGCAAGCTCATAAAAAATGATGGGTTTTTTTTTAACTCACAGAATACAAAATCCTGGACCAGGGAGTGGTTGTTTTCCCTGGATCCAAAAGCAGGAATAGATACGCTGTAGGGCATATCTATGTTCTGTATGCTAAGGAGCGATGAAAGAATATATTAGGGGGAGGGGAACAAGAGAGGAGGTGAAAATCAAGATTCAGTAATTCAGCTAATGTAAAAGTAATTGCTGACAGTCTGCTTCACACAGAGAGGAAACACAATAAAAGCTTTAAGTCCCTGTGTGTGAGAGAATATGCAGTACTTCAGTTCAGTAGTCATGGATTGTATTAGCAAATAGAGTTGATGTTTTTCCCCCTTTTTTATTATTCATAATTCAGAAGTGTCAGTAGAAACCAACTCTTGAGAATATGGTGGTAATGTCCACTTAAAAGCTGTATGGTGAGATGGCAGTTGCGATGTCTCAGCTATGCTTTGTTCCTAACGTAACTTTAGCTTAGAGAAAGGAGCATCCTGGATGATGAGGGGTGGAAAGGGTAGAAGGATGTCTTTGTTCTCGTTCTTGTAGCAGTTTGTATTCCAGTGGGGGTGTCGCTGAGAATTTGTGCTTCTGTTTTAGGATGAAGAATTGTCTAGAGTTGTGGGTCAGAAATTATGTCTGTGCTGAAACAATTCTCTTTAGCAACAAGGATAATGCAGTGTGGAAAGCTGAGTGGTTATATGAGGAAAATATCCCTAACTTCTAATTAATGTATAGTGTCAGTGTAAAGAGGTGCCTTTTGAACTCTGCCTTTGAATTTCATTAGAAGTATTGTACAGAAGGAAAAAGTTCCTCTTTATCTCCCCCTCAGTCTTTCATACTGTGCAGCTAAATCACTTCTGATGATTGAAACCAGCTCGCACCAAAAACAGCGTAAGTCTATTAATTTATTTGAAGACCAAAGTCAGCATTGGTGTGCAGCTCCCCAGGGAACTAATGCTTTTTCAAAAATGTCAATATAGATTTGTTGCATGTGTTGCAACACATGCAACTTGATCCCATGGCAGAGGGGTTGGACTAGGTGATCTTTAAAGGTCCCTTCTAACCCAAACCATTCAATGATCTATCAATATTTAATTACGTTTCAGTGGTCACACTGCTCATTTAATAATTAAGTGTTTTGTGTCCCACAAGTAATTTGTAATAAGTGAATTTACGTGACCTGCCTTTAAAAAACTAACCAAAGCCAACAAAAAACCCCCAGCAAAATAGGAATCCCCAGGACTGTGTCTTCTGCTTGCAGTTTCCAGAAACTTGCTTGTTAATTTACAAAGCAACATCTTGGTGCTTTTTATTGATAACAAGGTCTCAAAACAAACACACACACTTCAGGGTGTTTTCCATTTGGTTTTGTGGGAAGAAGTTCTTGGAGGCCAGTGCAACTGCTGGTGCTATTCCATGCTGTATCAACTACCAGTGTCAGCCTGACTCTCTTTGTATGTAGCACTGTCTTTCTATATAGCTAGATTTATAAAGGTTTTAATTAAATGTAGCAGAAGTTTTAGAGTATAAATGTATACATACAGAACTTTTAATTTTTGAGCCAAATGTAAAGCCATTCTTTGAGAACTCTCGTCTCAGGTTTAAATCAAGTATGTTCTCTATCTGTGGTTGCCGATTCATCCTCACTACTGGCAAGAAATATCTTTAATATGCTGGTAACTTGGCAGAGTGGATTTTTTTTTTTTTTCCCCGTGACAGGCTTGTGCAGCATTGAAAATTTGCTGTCCTTGTGGCAGAGATAAAACTGGCGAGCAGCAAGACCTCAGCTTAATTTTTCAGTGTTTTTCTCATTCCTGCTGTTCTTTCTGTGAGGTCTCACTGAGCTCTTATTGAGCTGTTAATGCTCTTCTGTCTGTTTCCCACTATATAAGGGCACACCAGAAATTCCAAAGTGTGTCCAGAAAAGGTGCCCTTATTTTGGGGTTTCATTATGACAAGGTTTAAAAAACTTTTTGCTGTCAAATTCAGAACACTTAATAAAAAGTGTTTTAGCTTTGGCCGTATGTTTCCAAATGTAAGGATTAATGGTTTGCTTTGGAAGAGTGGTGATGCTTATTTAAAAACAACATTTGAATGTTTTATGGATGAAGATTGATTACCTAGATATTTTTCTTTTTCATCAGCCATTTCTTATGAATGTGTCCTTATTGTTACCAACGGCATTATGGAAAAATATCATATCAAGACCTTTCACTGTAGGCAAGACCATCTTAATTTCCTATGAAATAGTCTGGGTACTGTATTTCAGCAAGACTGCAGAACTGCAGTGTTTGTTGAATACAAATATCCAACTTTTCTGCTTAAACCATCAGATTTAAAAAAAAAAAGAACCCACACAAACCAGCCAAAACCCCTCAAACAACTCCTACCGAAAAAAAAACCCCCCCCAAACCCTAGAAGAACCTAACTTTGTTCCCATCAGCTTTTAAATGACTAGGCAGAAGGAGGGGAGGGAGAAATGGGTGCAGAGAGGAAAGCCATCTAGTCAAGCTTAAGCTTGAGAAGCCTTGCCTTGAGTGCATGATCAAGCAGTTTGTGACAATGGATATTTCTGAACATCTGAGAGTGAGCACCAGTACTTCCAGGCAGGGTATGGTCCTACTAACTGGGCAAAGAAAATTGCACCATGTGAAGGCTGGCCTGGTAGCAAGCAATGTGTGGAACTTCACTTGCAGATATAATGGAAATCTAAATTCCAGTTCCAGAAGAGTACAAAAGACATCTGCAAATTTGCGAGCCCTCATGTTATTAAAAATTTTTTCCTTCATGGCATGCGCCACGCTTTATTCTTCAATTTTAATTTTTGTTCAAAGAAACATCAAGCTGCCAACAGTTGTTGAGAGCACTAGCTTGGTAGCTTACAAGGTTTGCTTTTTTAATACCTGTATCTTTAGATTGCTTGCGGGAAAGAAAAGGTTAATCACTATGCAATCTTGACATCTAGAGTTGGTTCAGACTTAATATTTTGATATTGAAGTCAAATGGTTTAAACTGGCTCCAACTAGTAGATTTGAATGATTTTGATACACTTCTGTGCTTTTGTTATGTTTTTGTTTAGTGAAATGGGTAACATTAACTTTGATCACATTTTAACATTCTAAGCCATTTGTTGCATTGAGCTGGTCTTTAACTAGTTCAGTCATTAATCTCAGTCTGCTACTAGATTATTTTTTATCTTGATTTCATTGTTAATTGCTGTATTCTTAATGTTGGAAATGTGTTCTTTGTAGCTATTTTTGTTAGTAACTTTAACAGCATAGTTAATTTTTTCAGGTGAGGCAGAACTAAAACTTTTTGTGGATTTTAGCTAGTTAGCTTATACATTTGACCGGCTTCTCAGTTGCTTTCTTCTTTTTGTAGCAGTCTATGAGTCTTGTTGGTCACAGTGAGCCAAGTTTAACTATCTGTATAAAACTGCACCAACTTCATAGAGGTAGCATGTATTTAACAGAGAGATTTCTGAGTGTAGTCAATCCAGTTTAGTTAACTGCTGTTATTGATGGAAGGTCTTAATATAGCAGAAAAAAGTACCTTCTATGACTTCTTGCTTGCTTGACTGAGTGCTGCTGAAGGCTTGAACTGGGTGTCCTGTGTGATGAAAAGAAATGTACCTTTGAATGGCCAACTAGTTTGTACAAGGAAGATCGGCTCTCTTGCAAGAAACAGTTTTTCAACTAGGAGAGAGATCTTACTGCTACCGTTGCTGTCGACTTTTGTTACAATTGTTTTTAATGTGCATCTGCCTGGAACGCTGCTATTTCTTCCTCTGGCCAGTAATCTCTTCTAAAATGGGAAAGATCTTTATTTTCTTTGAAACTTTATGTCCCTTTATGTCCCTTGCATCTGCTGATCATTTCATTCAACAAATACCTTTATTTAGCTGCATTTAAAAACAGTTGAAATACACTTGTCAGTTTTACTTTGACCACTGAGGTCAGCTTGAATGGTCTTTGTTCTGTTACCTCATACTGCTTTTCAGAATTGCTCACTTTGATTTGCATTAAGCATACTACTTACTTTAAAGACTACAATTTTTGTGTGTGAAGCACCTATAAATAGTGCTTTTGATTAGCTTGACATCTCAATTATCTGACTGTGGTTCATGGAAGATTGAGATAAGATGCCATCTAGTTCATGATGAACTACGGTCTGACAATTCAAAGTTGTCTGCACTGGTTCTGGAGTTATGAGAGATCTATAAATATGTATTCCTCCGCAATATATTCGACAGTTTGTTCACAGTTGTGCAGAAGGCAGTCTTGTTTGTTCCTGTGTGTTTCTCGTTCCTTCACCTCATTCTGCCAGAAAGCAGTTGTTCCTCTTCCTATCACTTGTAGAAATGCAGGTATACTTCTTCCTCCTTGTAAGTTGTGTTTTCTTGTTGGTTTGGGTTGGGGTTTGTTTGTTTGTTTTGTTTTTTAATAAATTTACATCACTCTCACCTGTTTCTCAGGAAAGATGCTCTGCACACTTTTTTTTCCTGTTCAGATACTTGATGCTCTGTCATCTCTTCTTTTCATACACACTTCCTTCAAATTCATCTTTCCTTCTCTTTCATCTGTCTTTCAAGTGCACTGCTTCTCTTCTTAGGAAACTTTCCTATAACTTCACTTACACAGCCTCAAAACTCCCTATATCAAGATGCAAAGATCTACAGAATTCTGAAGACAGTCTGGTGTGGAATACAGCAAAATTGTGGGTGGTCCTTTACAAATTTTGCTTCAGAATTAGGGAAACAAGAAACCTTCAGCTGGTTTCCCATAAATACCATGTCAGGAAGGAGAGGGACTTGCTGTCTTTCAGACACTATTGCTTTAGTCCACTGAGTTTTTTTTCAGAGTCAGAATTAGTACCCTGGAAGGTAAATGCTGAGGTATGTGTTGCCAGCCACCTTTTTGATATTTTCTGATGGAAGAGTGGTGCCTTTGGTGTGTGGAGAAAAATAGGTTGTGTTTTTTGAGAAGAATGGGTTGAGAACTTATGGGTAAGAATTAAGGGGCAAGGTAATATGGGTGACACTGTTGTGGGTGTTTACTACAGGCCACCTGATCAGGAAGAGGAAGGAGATGAGACCTTCTACAGACAGCTGAAAGTAGCCTCAAAATCACAGGCCCTGGTTCTCACAGGGGACTTCCAACCACCCTGATGTGTGCTGGAAAGACAAAACAGGTAGGCAGACACAGTCCAGGAGGTTCCTGCAGAGCACTGATGATAACTTTTCAACACAGGTGGTGGAGGAGTCAACGAGGAGAGGTGTGCTGCTGGACCTCGTACTAGCAAACAAAGAAGGACTGGTTGGGGATGTGAAGGTTGGGGGCAGCCTTAGCTGCAGTGACCATGAGATAGATGATGGAGTTCAGGATCCTGCGTGGAGGAAGCAGGGCAATAAGTAGGATTACAGTCCTGGACTTCAAGAGAGATAACTTTGGCCTCTTCAAGGACCTACTTGGAGGAATCCAATGGGTTAGGGCTCTAGAATGTAGGGGGGTCCAAGAGAGCTGGTTAATATTCAAGCATCACTTCTCCCAAGCTCAAGCTCAATGCATCCCTGTGAGTAAGAAATCAAGCAAAAGGGGCAGAAGACCTGCATGGATGAGCAAGGAGCTTCTGGCAAAACTCAAATAGAATAAGGAAGTTTATGGTATGTGAAAAAAGGGATAGGCCACTTGGGAGGAATATGGGAACGTTGTCAGAATATGCAGGGATGCAGTGAGGAAGGCTGAGGTCCACTTGGAATTAAATCTGGCAAAGGATGTCATGGACAACAAGAAGGACTTCTTCAAGTACATCAGTAGCAAAAGAAAGACTAGGGAAAATGTGGGCCCGCTGCTCAATGAGGTAGGTGCCTGGCGACGGAGGATACAGAAGAGGTGGGATTACTGAATGCCTTCTTTCCTTCAGTCTTTACTGCTAAGGCCAGCCCTCAGGAATCCCAGACCCTGGAGGTAGGATAGAAAGTCTGGAGAAAGGAAGACTTTCCTGTGGTTGAGGAGGATCCAGGTAGAGATCATTTAGGCAAACTGGACACTCCCAAATCCATGGGACCTGATGGAATGTACCCATGAGTGCTGAGGGAGCTGGCAGATGTTACTGCTAAGCCACTCTCCATCATCTTTGAAAGGTCATGGAGAACAGAAGAGGTGCCTGAGGACTGGAGGAAAGCCAGTGTCATGCCAGTCTTCAAAAAGGTCAGGAAGGAGGACCCAGGAAACTACAGGCCAGTCAGCCTCACCTCCATCCCTGGAAAGGTGATGGAACAGCTCATTCTGGATGTCATGTGGAGGAAAATAATGTTATCAGGAGTAGTCAACATGGCTTCGCCAAGGAGAAATCATGCTTGACCAATCTGCTAGCCTTCTGTGATGGCATGACTGGCTGGGCAGATGACGGGAGAGCAGTGGGTGTTGTCTACCTTGACTTCAGCAAGGCTTTTGACATCATCTCCCACAACATCCTTTTGGGTAAGCTCAGGAAGTGTGGGTTAGATGAGCGGACAGTGAGATGGATTGGGAACTGGCCAAACAGCAGAGCTCAGAGGGTTGTGATCAGCAGCACAGAGTCTAGTTGGAGGCCTGTAGCTAGTGGTGCTCCCCAGGGGTCAGTACTGGGTACAGTCTTGTTCAGCTTATTCATCGATGACCTGGATGAAGGGACAGAGCGCACCCTCAGCAAGTTTGCTGATGATACAAAACTGGGTGGAGCAGCTGATACACCAGAAGGCTGTGCTGCCTTTCAGTGAGACCTCAACAGGCTAGAGAGTTGGGTGGAGAGGAACCTAATGAAGTTCACCAAAGGCAAGTGTAAGGTCCTGCACCTAGGGAGAAATAACCCCACGCACCAGTACAGGTTAGGGGTTGGTCTGCTGGAAACCAGCTCTGCAGAGAAGGACCTGGGAGTCCTGTTGGACAAGTCAACCATAAGCCAGCAATGTGCCCTTGTGGCCAAGAAGGCCAATGGTATCCTGGGGCGCATTGGGAAGACTGTGGCCAGCAGGTCAAGGGAGGAGATCCTCCCCCTCTACTCTGCCCTGGTAAGACCACATCTGGAGTACTGTGTCCAGTTCTGGGTTCCCCAGTTCAAGAAAGACAAGGAACTACTAGAGAGAGTCCAGCGGAGGGCTATGAAGGTGATTAGGGGACTGGAGCATCTCTCTTATGAGGAAAGGCTGAGAAAGCTGCATCTGTTTAGCCTGGAGCAGAGGAGAGTGAGAGGGGATCTTATCAACACTTACAGATATCTTAAGGGTGGGTGTCAGGAGGATAGGGCCAGACTCTTTCCTGTAGTACTCAGTGACAGGATAAGGGGCAACGGGCACAAACTGAAACACAGGAAGTTCCACCTGAATATGAGGAAAAACTTCTTTACTTTGAGGGTGACAAAGCACTGGAACAGGCTCCCCAGATTGGTTGTAGAGTCTGCTTCTCTGGAGATACTCAAAACCTGCCTGGACGTGATCCTGTGCAACTTGCTCTAGGTGAACCTGCTTTAGCAGGGAGATTGGACTACATGATCTCCAGAGGTCCCTTCCAACCCCAACCATTCTGTGATTCTGGGAGTTGGCAAAGCCAAATGCTGAAGTTCTAATGTTTTTTAATTTGGAGAACTTAAAAGCAGGACGCTGCTATTTTAAGTAGTGTTTCAGTTCCTGTCTGTTCAAGTCTGTCAGTGTTTCTCTCAAGAACCAAAACCAAAGAGCTGATGTAAATGCAGCCTTACAAGGCAGAGATCTTAAATGCAAGAAATGCTCTTTGCCTCTCTAGACCCTCTGGAATGCAGGATTAGCTTTGGCTTCCAATTTCCTTAGTTCCAAGAGCTTGGATCATTGGAAACCAGGGAAGGTCATGAGAAGGTTTTTCAAATGGGTGGAGCCCAGGAGCCTTTTTCTTAGATGAGGGAGAAGTAGAGCTTTCTGCTTAGCCTTAGAAGAAGTGGTCAAGGTAGATAACATTCAGGGACAACGTTATCTCTGTCCTCTCTAGTTCTCTTGGTTGTATGGCTTTAACCTGCACACTGCCTCCTGGATGCTGTAGAAAGGTTCGGTGCCAGCATCCGAGGAGCTTCTACTCATCTGGAGCAGAATCTGTCTTACTGTCGCTTCCTTGTCCACACGCTTTGTTCTGTTCCAGACAGTACCAGTGTTGGTAACTGGTACTTCTAAGTACCAGTTCTAAGGTGGGTGGGAGGAGGAGGTTGTCGGAAGAATAACTGCTTAGAAAACAATAGGGTTCATTGCCTCTGTTTATGTTTACTTGCGTTCCACAGAGCTCCATCCTGCTGCTTCCTCTCCTTTCTCCCCGCATCCTCAATGCAGCAGTGGGCTCTTCTGTCTAAATGCTGACTGTTGTTTGTGCTTTCACTTCATACGCAGCTCTACTGAGCATTCTCATTCAGCCGGCACACAGTGACTCAAATTCCCTATTGGAGCAATGCTGTCATCAGGTCACAAGCTGTTCTTGCTCTCAATGGAAGTCAGTGACAAACTTTCGGATGTACTTGTTTGGCTTGTATCAGTTTTTGTTTTCAGGATTGTTCTTCTAAGGAGGAGCTCTGTGTATTATCTCCTTTTTGGAGGTTTATTCTAGTTATAAGCATTAAAGGAGATCTCTTGGAAGTGACAGTGAGTGTTTCTTGAGGTGGAGGAGACTTCTTGAGTTCTTTAACCTGCTACCGAGATACCCGTTAAAAGAGCTGTGTCTTCTACTTGCAGCATAGCCTCTGCTTTCTGAAAGGCTTTGCCTTGTTCAAAATCCAGAGAATTTCTTTAAGAGCAAATGAAAATAAAAAATGTTAATGGAAGTGTCTCCTTGCCCAGGCCTAATTGACACATGGGATTTTGAAAAGTACCATGAAAGCAAAATAGAGAAGCTAATGGCTGTGATGTGGGAACACTTTTGTTCATAAGAGCAAAAAAAAGTATGTTAGTTTGTGAATTCCATTTATTGTGGCATCCAGAAGAAAATACCTGCAGAAACTGATTTGAGCTGAGAAAACAGAGGTATTAAAGATACCATCAAAAACGTAGTTCTCCAGACTTGTATCCTGAATTCTAAAATTGAAATTTGAAAGCTTTTTAATGCACAAAGTCAGCACATGTTATCTGATATGATAGTTAATTTTATTTGCCTGAGG
The DNA here is from genome assembly GCF_030463565.1 of Pelecanus crispus. Lineage (NCBI taxonomy): Eukaryota > Metazoa > Chordata > Aves > Pelecaniformes > Pelecanidae > Pelecanus > Pelecanus crispus. The sequence goes on from NC_134643.1 coordinate 139,031,495, forward strand.
GTTGTCTGGAACCTGTGAATCTTTATATGCAGTAATTTCTGTTTCTAAAACAGTTGGGGTTTGGGTTTTTTTTCAGCAGTATTGCTTTTACCACAGTTTGAAGGAGAATAAAAGAACCTGATTTAAAAAGACAAGTTGCTAAGGATTATGAGCAGCAGTCTTATGAGACTTCATTATTAATCAGGAAAAAATATGATATTGATTGGTGGTAAAGGTGTTATTTTAATCAAGTGTGTCCTTTTTCCAAACGCTCCTACCCTACCTTCCATTGTTGCTCACATAATTGAGCAAGTTAGGGGTTTTTTTAACACCTTAGGTGGTTTTTGGCTGGTTTTCAGTATGATCTAAAAGGTTAGTGGAGGTGGTTTAATGCTGGCATGTAAATCTTGTATTGGACCATAGTGGTGAAATGCAAATTACCTATGGTCTGAGCTCTTGCACTTAAGAGCTATGAGCCCCAGCACACACGTAGCTTTCATAGGTCCTGTAATGCCTGCCAATCTGTTGTATGTGGACGCACGGTAGTAAGTGTCCTTTCATTTGGCTTATAAACTATGAAACTGCTGAGGAGTTTTGTACTGGGCCCATCTTTCCTCTAAATGTGAAGTTTTGTAGAGTGAAATGCTTGGATTTATGTAAAAGAGGGATAGAAGAAAAAAATAAAAAAGCTGATTATTTCTGTTCTACATCAAGTCCAGGTTCTCACTGTTGTACAACACATCTCTTTGTGACAGTTTATAATGCATCAGTTAGAACATGGCACTGGTTTGTAGTCTTAACATTTGACAGGTCGAATCATAAGAGCTGCTGCTGGGGTAAATATTTTGCAACTGTTCTCTTAAAAGTAATAGAATTCTATGAAACTGAGGGAGAATGACATAGCTTTGTGATTATTTTAAGACACCGTGTTTGTCTGCAGCTGGCATCATACAGCAAAGGGCTGTTACAGTCCAAGGATTTTGGCTGTATCAAGCTGTTGCTGCCAGCAATCTCTTCTTGCAGAAATTGCCACTTGCAACAGCAGGAGTACCACAACAGGATGTATCTGTGCACCACTTTACAGTCTAGTTACTTAATGTAAACCCATCTTTGTCAGTACTTCAAGCGAATGTGGCTAAGGTGCAGAGGAGTATGTCATATTCTCCCCATCCTCCTCCTGTGCAAAAGAGTTGCTACTTTTGGCAAAGATGGGTGGTGATAGTAACAGCTTAGGCATCTATAGTGAAATCCTCCAAGCTTGCATGAGATCATATTCATAATTACACTCATGCTTCTAGTCTGGTTTTAATGAGACTAGGTGAATGTTACTGTTCTAGAAGCTCTGAAGGTTTAACAATTAAACACTATGCAGTACACAATATGAAGATTGTGAACAAATTGTTGACCACAACCTCTTTTCATGTTCCTGGGAGTTAAATGATGCTACATCATGTCACTGAAAAAGTAGTTGTTCCCTTGCTTTCCAATTTTTTTATTTATTTGAGTTTCCACCTCAGTGCATATCCATCAACATCTACAAATATTATCAAGGCAACTCTGGGACTAGAATCACGTGGCAATTATACTGGACTAGTACTTCTGAGTAATCTTAAACAGCAGTTATTTTCATGGCATCAGTTTTTCTATCCTGCTTGCTTTTTATGGTGATACATTAATTTGGTAGCAATTCTCATGAATTGAGCCAAATGGTAATTTTATATATAGTTCTAGCTATATTTAGCTCTAAGTAATCTTTTTCCTTTTTGTTCTGAAGAAGTAACTAATATCCTTCCTAACTTCTCAGGTTAATGCAGTGCGCATAGTCTATGAATTTGATGACAATGTGAGTCAAAAGTAAGTTTGTTCATGAACACTGTATACTGGCAGCATCTGCTGTAGTTGAGAGGTACTCTGGTTAACAGAACCAGTGAATTACACTAAAATTAATCTATTTCAGTAGCAACGGTCTGATTCTAGCAGTTTGTTGTCCGAGGCAGAAGGACCACTTTGCCCTGCAGGAAAAGATTAATTAATTCATGGAATACAAGTGCTTCCCAGACTGCCAGCCACATGAATACCAAAGATTATCTATGTGTCCTGGTTTTGGCTGGGATGGAGTTAATTTTCTTCCTAGTAGCTGGTATAGTGCTTTGTTTTGGATTTAGGATGAGAATAATGTTGATAACACACTGATGTTTTAGTTGTTGCTGAGCAGTGCTTACACTAAGTCAAGGACTTCTCAGCTTCCCATACTGCCCTGCCAGCGAGGAGGAGGAGGCTGGAGGTGCACAAGAAGCTGGGAGGGGGCACAGCCAGGACAGCTGACCCAAAGTGGCCAAAGGGATATTCCACACCATATGATGTCATGCTGAACAAAAAAACTGGGGGGAGTTGGCCAGGGGGTCGTGGCTGCTGCTTGGGAACTGGCTGGGTATCGGTCAGCAGGTGGTGAGCAATTGCATTGTGCATCACTTCTTTTGTATATTCTGTTATCGTTGTTATTATTTTCCCTTCCTTTTCTGTCCTATTAAATTGTCTTTATCTCAACCCACAAGTTTTACCTTTTTTCCAATTCTCTCCCCCATCCCACTGCGGGGGAGTGAGTGAACAACTGTGTGGTGTTTAGCTGCCTACCGGGTTAAACCACAATACTATGCAATTGTGCTCTTTTAAAAGGGCCAAGGAGACTTGGCCCAATAAAATCTAACATGTATTGTTGGATCCGAAGTGGTACATAAGGGAGCCTTTGGGAATACAGATGTAACTGCTGCCATTTAGAACTACCACAATGATCTTTTCTTTCCTTGCTTACTCCATAGTTGCGTGTGCATGAACATCTGTGATGATCAGATGTGCTGCGGCATATTATTTAAAAAGTTTGTATCGAAGTTATGAGTGAGACATAATAAATTCAGCGAGAGGCAACTATTGTGGTAGGCCTAAGAAAAGCTGAACAAATTCATAATGTTTGTTAGAAGTACCTGCCTGAAGTTGTTTACCATGGAATTGCTATGAGATGCGTATTTTATATGGAAATGCCCCATGTATATACAGAAATACAAACGCACCGACTTACTGTTGTTCTTTTTTACCCAACTGTACATGCGAGATTTTTGCAATTAATTGTAGTCATACCAAATGCCTTAGCTGGAATAGAAAGTATTTCTTGTCCTGCTGGGTAAATTCCACTAGGTGTTTGTGTTTTTTGAAAGCTGGAACCAAGCGTACTGATCCCTCTTTGAAAAACAGAAAACTAGCTCTCCTTTTTTCCTGGAGGACAGCTCAGGCATTATGTCAGCTGGAGTGCCTTCAGCTCTGCTGCTGCCCAGAGAAGAGTCACATCAGGATAGCCCTAGGCCAAGTGTTCATTCTGTCCTTCCAAATTAGGTTTTGGTCGGGGTCCTCTGCACAGCTCCTCTGTTCCTGTGCCTGCGTGTGTGCGTATGTGTGAATTGCACACAATGGGTCTTCCTCTCAAATGCTTCCCATCTGTCCTAAGTGCTCTGTGGCTGCCTACTGTGTTTCCAATGAGTGTGCAGACTGGGTAAAGAGCATTTGTGGCCTGTGGAAGGGGACTGGGACTATAACATAAAAAGGTCCATGTGCAGTGTGACTTACGTGGCCCCGTCTGTAACTGCTCTGCTCTTTGACGGAGTGAATCAGTGAAGATACTATTCTAGGACTATGACCTTTATCTCCCCCCTCCCATTGTTTTTGAAGGGGAAACAGGAAAATATAATGTAAACTGAAAGCTGTTGTCTTAGCAGAGGAGTTGCTGTTTATCATGTAGCATGGGTTTAACCTCTTGAAGATTGAATAGTGTAAATTTTCCTTCCGATATTGGTTTTTCCTCCCCCCCCGAGCTTTTCTTTTTCATGAAGCTGAATCCTTGCAAATACTTTTAGCAGAGGGTATTATTCCTGATAGTAAGTGTTGCAAAAGAAAAAATGTTAAAAAATTAACAAAAGTTGGAATTAATTTTTCAAGAAAATTACAGTTCTTCAATAATTGCTTTCAGTCAAGCAGATACAAAATGTTTCATTTTTTCTGCCACAGATGTGCTATAAAACTAAAAGCTCAAGCTTTCTTAAAAATCCCTGTTTCAATCTACATTTAAACTGTAAAGCTAGTGGTGTATTATTATTATTACTATTTAATTGGGTTTTGTGTACATTTCAGAGGTAGAACGTGGCAATGGGCATTTCCATCTTAGTAGAATGATGCCTCAAAGAGCTATTCAGTGGCTCCTTCATCTAGAATTATAGTGTAGTGACATTGAGAGAGTTGAGTCTTTACAAACTACAGGTTATTTTGTTCTCTGGTAGAAGAGCACTGTCTGAACTCTTTTTCCCAGATGCTAACAACCACGTAGTTAAAATCGTCATAGAGATGTTATAGCTGATGCCCGCAATAGCTGTGAAGATTTTGGATAGGAAGGACTTTTGGAGTCCCAGATGGGCATTCAGTGGTTATACCAGTGCATTCCCCCTTCATCAGTGCTGTGCCATCTGTAATAAATTCTGCCAGGCCTTATATGAATCTATTTGCTGCCTTCTCCCTCAAACACGTTTGTACCACAGTATCCCACATGTGATTCACCTGCCAGCTGCTCAGTGTTCCTAGAGTCCAGAAAACAACAGCCTTGTAGGTCACATTTGGTCTTCAGGCCTGGCCCTCCATGTCTAGGTTAGGAAACTAGTACTCTTGAATATAATGTAGTTTGGGGTTTGGTGTTGTGGTTTGGTTTTTGGGGTTTTTGTTTGTTTGTTTTTCATTTGAATTCAGAATGTAAGTCATGCTTTGTCATTTGGTCTAATAATAGGTACCAATTTTTTCCTTCCTAGTGGCTCCTAATGTCTTACTAAGAGTTTTATTGCAACCTGTTGTGTGGCAAAAATACTATTTCTTTTTTTTTTTTTTTTTAAAAAAAAAGTATGACCATAAGCACTAAAAGTGTAGTATGTTCACCAGCTCATACCTAGGTCTCTCAAACAGAACAGCAGTTCTGAAGTAAGACCTTGTCTAGCAAGTTTTGAGGCAGATGGAATTTGATGGTCAGATTGTTAACCAGTTATAAAATGTACTTATAATGAAAATGTTGATAAACTATTAAGCATTTTCTACCAAATGAATCTTTGTAACTGTTTTATAAGTAAAATGTGGTGTAACAGAAATGTAGTGCATTCCAACTTCTTGATTAATAGGTTTTGATAATTGATCAATTTACTGTAGGCGGTAGAGAACATGAAGCTTACTGTAGTCACTGAGAGCTTCCTGTAGAGGCTTATGCAGAGCGTGACATAAGAGTAAGATTGTTGTGTGATGCCTGTTCATGCTGTTAGTCTTTGTTACTTCTGAACAGTTATCTTTATGCAAAAGAGAAAAGCTCTGTTGCACTCTCTTCTGAGGAAATGTAATTTGAACTTTAATTTAAAGCTTTAGTGTAGAATATTTGAAGGTAGTTTGTCTAGTTTCGGTTCTGGTTTTTGGGGTAAGCCAATGCAACATGTATGTTTATCATTCACATGAAGCTGAGTGACTAACAAAAGTGAAAATATAAAACTTAAGTAGAGAAGCTCTTAACTCTTTGACTGCCATGGTTAACTATACACTAGTTTTAAGGTCTGCGTTTGTGTGTGAAACCATGCTGCTGTGGAAGGTGGCGCTGCCATATGGATGCTGTTACTTGGGTGGAATAGCGCCAAAGACATTAATAACATTTCCATTGTGCCTACACATTTCAGATGTCACCAGAAGCTGATTTAATAATGTAGTTTTTGTTGCACAGTAGCAAATATCTTTCTTTTCTTGATTAATTTCTTGCTTGGAAAGATACTGTACAATAATTGAAAATAGCATAAACTGAGACACTTCTGTCTTCAAATATTGATGGCATTATTAAAGAAATGCTTATATCTGACTAGGTCAGTTTTAAGAGATTAGATTTTACTTGTAATTTAAAATGTGGCAAGGAAACAAACTGATCAATAGGAAGAATGTTTGTAATTGTCAACAAAATCATTTCATGTGTGTGTGTAAGACTAATTTGGGGAATGAAAGGTGGGAATAGTTAAACTTTTAGTCAACAGGGGTTTTTTTCCGGATATGCTCATTTTAAATATAGCTGAGAGGTTAAATTTTAATTCCTGATTCACAGCATTAACATTTCAAATTTTGTATTTTAAATCCAAATGACTAAGCATTAAATTAAAAAAACCTTTGTCCCTGACATTGCAGTAATGAGTTGTACTGTGCCAGTCTCCAGCAGGGTTGGTAATAACTAGCTTTGATTCTGTTTCGTGAGATTTTGTGTTACAGTTTGGATTGATGGTAATGTATGGCTAGGAACAGCTGGGGCAGATTTGACTTTCAGGCATCATGGAGTACAATATTGTGAAGAAAAATGTACTAAAAAGAGAAGCCAGATCTGTCTGCCCCAATTTTGCTGTTTTATTTTGCTTTTGGCTTAAAAGGGATTTGGGTTTTGGCTGTTATTGTAACGAGCTGCTTACCTTGGCAGAGCTGGGCCTAAGGCCAGCCTTTGTTAGTTAACAAATAAAATTAGTTTGAGCTCATTGTCCATGGAGTGGTTTTTTATATCATAAGTCATTGTGCAAACTGGGACACTGTTTTAGTCTAGTTCCTGAGGAAAAATCTGGCACAGCACCTCAGGAATGAGGTATGTTGTACTTACAGATGTGGAGCAAAACTAAGATCTGCTTTTTTTCTTAGCATATCTGGATCAGTGTTGTCTCCAGTATCAACCCAGCTTCCATGAAGACAAAATTTCACCTCAAAAGAGACAAAAAAGATTAAGTTTGACCAGCAGAATGAATTTTTCAAAACACAGTTGGAGAGGGTGGCATGGTTTAGCATGCTTTAGACAATGAGCTTGATTTAAAAACTGCAACTGCATGGAGCTATAAATTATAAAGCACTTTTAGGCTGTCATATGCTCTGCAAGCTTCAGTAGTGTGATAAATGAGAATTTTGAGTGATCTCAGAAGTACCTTCCCGTCAGTTTGTCACAATCTGCACATTTGTTAGGTGTGCTCTTATTCCTCTTTCCAAACTGTGCTCTTGGTTTCCTTTGAAGAGTTTATAAACATCTTGATTGTGTGGTCCCTTTTTGGTGACTGGTATGTCTTTGACAGCTTACACACACTTACATTACAGTAATCAAATTCTCTGGGAGGAGACAGCTTTTAAAAATATTTATATATGTGTTTTAATAAGTGGAAACTTTTATAGACAGAGAAGAGCCTGTACAGTAAAGGGTTTTTTTTGTTTGTTTAATTAAACTTCCAGTAAAACAAAAGTGGTTGAACAGCTGCAGCTGTCTGTATATGAATTAGTGCAAGGCAGACAAACTTCAGGAAGATAACTCCAGTTCCTCCAGCCTACCCAAGCAGCTTTGGAGTCAACTCAGCTGCCCTGTCCTACCTTTTGGTGTCTCTTCATAAGAAACATAATAAGAAAATGAAACTGTCAAGAATCATGTCAGTTTTACAGCCTTCTTAGGGAAAACTGCAAGCACAGCAAGAGGTACTAGAACTCTCTTAAAACATGGGACTTAGAGAGTGGGAGAGTTGTTTGCCTTCCTTCAGTATGTCTTGCTGCAGTCTGAACGTTGAGGAGTGTTTGAAGAATCAGTAGTTGGAGCCAGCCCAAATCCCTGCTCCATTGCTGTTTCCCCCTTACAGCTCTCTAACCACCCCCTGGTTGCTTAGGGAGAACTCGGAGCAAACCAGTATGTAATTGCATCCACAGCAAAATGAGAATAGGATTTAAAAGCTTCCTAAGTAGGGAGGGGAAATGACTTGGCACATACAAAAAGCAGTGTATAAGCTGAGTCCTGAGCAAGTGCATCCTAGTAGGCTTCTTAAAAATGAAGGGTACAGGGTCTTGCTCTCAAAAGGTCTTTCCTGGGGCTCAACCAAATTGGAAATAGCCTGCTAAATAGTCTGAATTTTGCCTTTTTTTTTTTGAGCCTGAGTGCTGTTGTGTTCTGTGGAGATACATGTTTTCATTGGTACAAGGCTTAAAGTAGTGTGTGTACTGGGGTGCCACTGCCTGAATCCAGTAGTCTTTGGAGAGTTATTGTGTAAATACAACTTCTGAACCAACTTTACTGGTTTCTCTGGGATAAAGTATGCATATGTGGATAATATCGATGCTATTTTTAGGGACTTTAGTTCATATTTTAGAAATACCGCCCCCCCCCCCCCCCCCCCCCCGCCCCGTATTCTCTCTAATTGGAATGGATAGTTCAAGTTCAACACATTCTCTAGTTTGTGTAGCAGTTGGCACAGAAGGGGTCTAGAAACTCTGCCAAAGGTGTTTTGGAATGGCTCAGTAGTTGTGGTGGTATGCTGCAGGGCAACTAGGTGGGTTTAAAAATTGGTTGGATGGTTGAACTCAAACAGTTGGGCTTTCCAGATCTTCTCCAAGTCCCTGAGGCTTCAAGAGCCCAAACCCCCAACTTTCCTGAATGAAGGGCAGGTAGAGTCTGTGCCTCTTGGGATGGGATTGGAGACTCCTAGAATGGCAAGTCTGGAAACCTGAAGTTTATAACTTTTGACACCAGGAGGAAAGCTCCTGCTCCACCTCAAGATCTGCAATAACAGAACAGATTCAGTGCTCTCGTAGGTGATGAGGGTGAGTGAATCACCCAAGCTGGCTACATCTGAGCCATGCAGGAGCACCAGGAGAAAGTGGCAAGTGGTAACAGCAGGGAAATGCCTTGCTGTGGGGGATGGAGACTTCCATCTGCTGACCTGACCTGTCATCTAGAGAGGCTTGTTGCTTGCCAGCGACTTGGATCTGGAACATTTGTGGAGAGACTGCCAAGGCCTGCCTTGCCCTCAGATTACTAACCCCTGCTGCTCTTCCATGTAGGCTTCAATGATATTGGCAGGAGTGATCTGGAAAGTATCAGCTGTGACTATATGGCTCTGGGGTCATGGTCAGGGGCATGGCAGCCTGGGTGGTTTTCTTGATCTTTTCAGTGAGAGGGAAGGATGTGAGGAGGAGTGGACAGATCTTGCAGGTAACAACTGGTTGCATAGCTGGTGTCAGCAACAGAGTTTTAGTTTTTTGATCATGGGACCCTCTTTGAGGATTGCTTGGAAAAGATGAGATCCACCTGACTAAGTGGGGCAAAAGCATCTTTGCTAACAGGCTGGCCAGCCAGGTGAGGAGAGCTTTAAAATAGTAATGATGGGACAGGGAGAGAATGACCAACAGTCTTGTGAGGAAGTGCTGGACCAGGTTGGCAAACAAAATGTGTGGAGTGATGCAAACAGCAGGGACCTTGTAACCAACAAAACAGAACTGAACGGGGTCCTTCCCAAGCATGTCCATAAAACAAGGAAGTGCCTTTCAGAATTATAGGGAAAACTCTTGTACTCTTTCTGGGAAATCAGCATGTTTGGTTGCCTCTGAAACGTCTGTGCTCTCATACATACAACATGGGGTTCAAAGAAGAGTAATTACGTGTCTGTGTGCAATTGCAGAGTTATGATTTTGTTGGCATCATGAAGATATGATGGGATAGCTCACATGACTAGAGTGCTGCAATAGATGGATACAGATTCTTTGGGAAGGACAGGCTAGGAAAGCAAGGAAGGGGAGTTACTCTTCATGGAGCTCTGCTGTGGGACAGATGATGAACCACCTGAGAGTTTGTGGGTTAGGGTTAGAGAGGAGACCAATGTGGATGATGTTTTGGTGGGTGTCTCTACAAACCACCTAACCAGGAAGAAGTAGTTGATGAGGCCTTCTTTGGACAGAATAAAGCTGACATTGGCAGGACCTGGCCCTCGTGGAGGATTTCAACCACCCTGATATCTACTGGAGGGATAGAGTTGTTTCCTTATGCCCTGGGTATGAGCAATCCAGGAGGTTTCTGGAGTGTGTTGACTTCTGGATCTCATACGTGCAAACAAGGAAGAACTGTTTGGGGATCTGATGGCTGAGGGCAGCCTTGGCTGTACTGGCTACAAGATGGTAAAGTTCAGGATCCAGAGAGGAGGAGGGGAAAAAGCAGAAAGCGGGATTGCAACCCTGGACTTGAAGAGGGAAGACTTTGGCCTGTTCAGGGTTCTGCTTGGAAGAATCCCACTGGAGACAGTTGTGGAGAAAAGAGTGATTCAGCTGAGCTGGTTTGTCTTTCAGGGATCACTTTCTCCAAGCTCAATAGTTGTCCATCCTGACAAGCAGAGGTGGTAGGATGCCTTCATGGATGAACAAGGAGCTCCTGACAAAAATCAAACATAAAAAGAAAGAGTAGAGGAGGTGAAAGCAGGGTCAAGTGACCTGAGATGCAGGTAGAGAGAATGTCTGTGTGTGCAGGGATGGGGTTAGGAAAGCCAAAGCCCACCTGGAGTTGAATGTGGTGAGGGATGTTGTTGTGGGTTAACCCCCGTGTGCAGCTCAGCCCCACACAGCTGCTCACTCACTCCCCCACAGAGGGATGGGGAAGCAAATTGAAAGGGTACAAGCAATAAAACTCATGGGTTGAGATAAAGACAGTTTAATAGGTAAAACAAATGCTGCTTGTGCAAGCAAAGCAAAATAAGGAATTCATTCTCTAGTCTCCATTGGCAGGAAAGCAGGGCTTCATCAAATGTAGCCGTGACTTGGGAAGACGAATACCATAACTCAAAATGTCCCCCTTCCTCCTTCTTCCCCCTAGCTTTTATTGCTGAGCATGATGTTATATGTTATGGAAATATCCCTTTGGTCAGTTGGGGTCAGCTGTCCTGCCTGTGTCCGCTCCTAACTTCTTGTGCACCTCCAGCCTGCTCACTGTCAGGGCAGCGTGAGAAACAAAGAAGGCCTTGAGGCTATGTAAGCACCCTTCAGCAGTAGCTAAAACATCTGGGTGTTATCAACACTGTTTTGGTCGCAAATCCAAAACATAGCCCCATGTCAGCTGCTGTGTAGAAAATTAACTCTATCCCAGCCAAAACCGGTACAGATGTGAAAGACAGTAAGAAAGGCTTCTACGGGTAAATGAACAGCAAGAGGAAGACTAGGAAAAGTGTGGGCCTGCTGCTGAATGGGAATAAGAGCCATGTCACAGAGGTACTTAATGCCTTACTCACCTGTCTTTGATAGTAATACTGGCCTTCAGCAATCCCAGGCCCCTGAAACCAGTGGGAAGGTCCAGGGCAAGGAAGACCTACCCTCAGTGGAGGAGAATCAGGTTAGGGAATATTTAAACAAACTGGACATGTGCAAGGCCATGGCCCTGGTAGGGTATGTGCTGAGGGAGCTAACTGATACTGGGAGGCCACTCTTGATAGTCTTTGAAAGGTCATTGTGACTAGGAGAGGTTCCTTAAGACTGGAAGAAAGCAAATGTAACTCATGTCTTCAGGAAGAGCAAGAAGCCTCCTTTTTGCTGACAACTTACGGGCTGGTCAGCCTCATGTTGACCCCTTGGAAGGTGATGGAGCAAATAATCCTGGAAGCCATTTCCAAACGTATGAAGGGCAAGAAGCTGGTTGGGAGTAGTCAGCATGGATTTATGAAGGGGAAGTCCGGTCTGTCAGTTGGTTTTCTACAGTGAGATCACTGACTTGGTGGAGGAGGGGAGGGCAGTGTACATTGTTTGCATTGACTTCAGCAAAGCTTTTGACACTGTCTCCCGTAGCACCCTCGTTGACAAACTGATGAAGTGGAGACCAGGTAAATGGACAGTGAGGTGGGCTGAAAACTGGCTGAAGTGCCAGGCTCACAGGGTTGTGATCAGCAGCACGAGCTCCAGCTGAAGGCCGGTCACCGTCAGCATGCCACAGGGGTGGATAGTGGGGCCAGTGCTGCTCAGCATCTTCACTAATGACCCGGGTGATAGGGCAGAGTGCACCCTCAGCGAGTCTGCAGTTGGTGCAAAACAGGAAGAGTGTTTGACACACCAGAGGGTCGTGCTGCCATTCGGAGAGGCCTCAGCAGGCTGGAGAAATGGGCTGACAGGATCCTTGTGAACAGAGGGGAATGCCAAGTCCTGCACCTGGAGAGGAGTAACTGCAGGCACCGGTACAGGCTGGGTCTGAGTGGCTGGAAAGCAGCTTTGGCGAGAAGGGCGCAGGGATCCTGGTGGGCACCAAGCAGGGCATGAGGCAGCAATGTGTGCTTGTGGCAAAGGCAGCTCCTAGCTTCCTGGGCTGCATTAGGCAGAGGATTGGCAGGAGGCAGGTGGAGAGGGGTGATCCTTCTCCTCTTCTCCTTTCTGGTGAAGCACATCTGGAGTGCTGTGTCCAGTTGTGGGTTGTCCCGTACGAGAGAGATGGGGATAGTGGAGCAAGTCCAGCGAAGGGCCATGAAGATGGCTGGGGGTTTGGTGTGCCTGACATCTGAGGAGAGTCTGAGAGAGATGGGAGTGTTTATCCTGGAGAAGAGAAGGCTCAGTGTGATGTTATTGATGTGTCTGAATATGGGGATGATGTGCAGTAAAGCAAATGGAGTCAGAGTCCTCTGGGCAATAGACAGAGCAAGGACGCGAGGCAATGGGCACAAATTGAAATACAAGAAAACCCATTTAAACTTAAGATAACCTTTTTAATCTTAGAGGTGATCGAAGACTGGAATTTCCATCCTTAGAGATACTCAAAACCTGGCTGCATAAGGCCCTGAGCAACCTGTGGTTTAGCTGTCTCTGCTTTGGATAAGGGGGTTTGGTCTACAGACGTGCCTTCCAACCCCAAATGTTGTGTGATTTGGGTAGTGTTTAATGGGTTGTACTCTACTTGCAAGGTGAAAATAAATGGAGCCACCAGGGGCTGTCCTGGGACCTGTTCTGTTTAACACCTTTATCAATTACTGGAGAGCGCAGTGGAGTGCACTCTCTTCAAGTCTGTGGTTGATATGAAATTGGTGGAATAGTTCATGTGCTAAAGAGTGGAGAGACCTGAGGCTAGAGGAACTCCAATTGTCTAGGTTGGAGAAGAGAAAATGGGAGGTCCTAATAGCAGCTTTACAATACCTACAAGGAGGTTATCAAGAAGAGGGAGTCAGGCTATTCACAGCAGTGCATGGTGGGACAAGGCCAATGGATGTAAATTCTAACAGGAAAGGTTCCAATGGACTGTAGAAAGAAAACTTTTCTCCCAGTCAAGCAGTGGAGCAGGGTGCCCTGCCTGCCCTACCTCTGTCCTTGGAGGTTTTCAAGACCCATGTGGAAAAAGCCCTGAGCAACCTAGTTTGACCTCAGAGCTGGTCCTGCTTTGAACAGGAAGCTGAACTAGAGGCCTGAGGTCCCTTCTGGCCTGAATGACTCTGATTTTTCAGTGAAGTTTCAGTGGTAAATTTTTCAAGTTCTGTTTGCATGTCAGCTTGTAAAGTGTGGTGCCACTCTTTCTCTTTTGCTGTTCATTATGTAGTTCAGCAGGCCTCTTGTGAACTGGTGTTAGAATGTTTTTGGGCTTCACAGAAGAAGCAATAGATGAGTATTATCAGCCGTAGCCTTGTGTCTGGGATGTATCCGAAAGTCAGAACTCTCTTTCAGCTATGACTTGCAGGCTCTGGGGGAGGGAGGGAGATGTTCGGCATTGTGCCTCTGTGACATTTTGGAGGTGGAAAAGAATAAGTCTGCTTTCCTGTCAGCTTAATTCAATTTAGTCCTCCGGGCTTCTGTTATTTAGGCAGAACCTTTTTACTGTCTGTGGTGTAATGGTCAGCTTTGCTTTGTGAGCTGTATTGCTTGTTTGCTGGCCACATCTTGCAGGGTTTACATAGCACAGTGATTTGTGCAGAAAGCAGATGCATATTACTAGTTCTCATTTTGCTGTTTCAATGGTTGAAGTGCTAAATGTTTGGTGGAACATCCTGGGGTGTGGTTTTCCACTGAAGAAAACAGGAGTAAGGCTTTACAAATACGACTATCCTTGACCTTGCCAATCTGGCTCCTCCTAGTAGATATTTGACGAACCACTAAATGTAACTATGGCTTCCATATTTGAATACCCCAGGTCTATTATTTTTGATGTGCCAAAGGATTTTTTCTGTCTTTATGACTTCCTTAATTCTCTATAGTGACTTTGTTGTGTGTTTGGTTTCAAGGGATGGGGAGTCCTCCAGGAAAAGACAAAGACACACCATGTGAAGAGGGCAAGCTTATAACACTCCTCTGTTTGATAGCAGACATTCAGAGCAGTAGGAGTATTCCATCTTCGGATCCTCTGATGCATAATCATAAGTGAAAGTAAATTTTCTTCCTTGGGTGAAACCCTGCAAGAGCATGTTCATGCAGCAAAGCTCTGCATTTCTGTATAAACAACAGTGAAACTCAGCATGATGCAAAAAATTCTTGTTAAATACTCTTTAGGTTAATAGTGATGTGTTTAGCAAAGTAAGTGCAGTGGCTTGGGATGCTTATGGATTTGAGAACCTTTTCAGAAATAAAATGCTTTAGAAGTCCTGTGAACAAAAGCTAAAATGTTGTCCAAGAAATAAAAATAAACTTTTTAATTCTGCCAGAGTAGATACTGCTGAACAATCACAAATTAATTTCCTTTACACAGTAAAGAAAAATGCGTGCCATTTGTTGCCTTAACCATGATGGGCATTCCTGTGGTTTTTTTTCCTTTGGCCTCTGTTGTAGCAGTTACCTGCAAAATGTTACCATTACATGTAGCCTGTGTGATGTGTTCTCTTGGTTAAGCTGAACAGATTACTTTCACTGAGAATATATAATTGGATTAGTGTTTTCTTATTCATTTCAAATGCATGGAAACTTAAATGTAGTTAATAATCACGCATATGTGTGTTTCTCTTTTAGTGGAGGCGATAGTGGAGTTTGACTACAAAGCTCAACATGACGATGAGCTGACAATCACTGTAGGTGATATAATCACCAATATCAAGAAAGATGACGGAGGCTGGTGGGAAGGACAGCTCAAAGGCAGAAGAGGTTTGTTCCCTGACAACTTTGTAAGAGTGAGTACAAAGTGGAACTGTTCTTGTGTTGTGTGTATACGTTTTGTGTACTGTGCTGTTTAGGCTAAATATCAGCCTTTATATAATAATATTTCTTAAATCCAAAACCATAATATATTGCAATACAATGTTCTGTTGAGGCTATGTTACAAAGAAAAGATTACTTTCATTGCAAAGGCAATGTAGTTTTGATATCCTGAAAATAAAAGTAGCTGCCCCTACATTTCTCTGCCTTTCAGTGATTGTTTGACTGTGTGGACTGGGAGCAAAGTGCTTATTCTAGAACAACTTATATGTCATGACATTTACAATATTTTCTCTTCTCTGTAACTGCTACTTCTTCTCCGGAGTGCTTTCTTAGGTTTTATAGAAGCTGTTCGTGAATACTTATTCCTGGCTAAAGTAGTTGAGAATAATTAAAATGGATTTTTCCAAACAGTTGCCTATAAAAACTTGAAAAAAAAAAAAAAAAAATCATTACTTTGTATTTCACATAATGTACCAAATAACTTGTGGTAATACTGGTTTAGGAAAGCCATTCAAAGTTTTAGGAATATATATCTTTTTTTACTGGACATCTGTGTGTGTGCACCTATGTCTGCGCATATGAGACTAGCTATTAGCACCTCTTGGCCTCCTTGATTTGTCATTGCAGACCTAGGCTGTTAGTTTCTATAAACCTCCATAAACTTGGCTCTCCACTACGGAAAAGAGAGCAAGAACTGCAATAAATTACATAAATAGGTTTTATGTTAATCTGTTACTACAGCTTCAGAGGATCTTTGGGAGTTTCCCCTTTCCAAGGGTATAAGTATCTTTTTTTTCTTCTTCTAACTGTGTGAGCCTGTTGTGTGTTTAGACATATGCACATAATGAAGTTAATTTTGCTTCAGTAACACTGCATATGTTGAGGTAATTTGGGGAAGTGGTTTGGTGGCAAACTTACTGAGCCTGTAGTGCTGGGGACACATGGCACAGGAGCCTCAGGTGTTCCTGTGGGGACGAATATACTCGCATCCTCATCCTTGTTGCCATTGCCAAGAAGAAACGAGATGAAAGGGAGTGTAGGAGGAAAATGGATACCCTGTTTCTTGTTAACCTCTGAAAATCCACACTTTGGGGTAAGGGGAAGAAACTATTTTGGGACTCATTGATAATTGATATTGATCTAAATATTGATAATATTTTTCTGCTTGAACTCTGAACTGTGAAGTTCTGTGGGACAAAAGCAGACTTCCTCTAAGCTTTCTCCTGGCTGATACTTGAAATCTGCTGCTGATTTTAGGAGGTGTTGGATTTTGTGTCCTAAATAAATGTGGCCTGTGAATTTCTGCTATGAAAACACCATAATCTAAGTATGAAGGTTTGCAAGTTCTCCCCCTTAGTACCTAATTTTTAAGGCCTCTTCTCTCCCAAATGACTTCAAACTGTGTCATCCTGTCACATAATTGAAAAATAAATAGCGTTTTCTCAATAGAAAGTTTTAAAACAACAATAAATGTTCTGGATTTTGTATTCTCATAAAATATCACTACCTGCTCTTTGCTTCCCCCCGGCTTTTTTTTTTTTTTAAATCACCATCCAGTGCTGTTTTCTAACCAGCTAAAAACTGCATTGAATTATTCCCCATTCTCAATTTGAACACAAAGTCAAGTATGTTTTTCATAGTTGAACATTCTCTATCTAAATTAGGTAACATGGTATGGAAGATACAGACTTCCTAAAAGTATAGTTAGTTTGTGAATAACTTGAGTGAAAACCTTTTATTTTTCTTCAGTTTTTCTTGTGTAAATCTCCTGGTATCTGGAGAGCTATAGTCAAACATAACAGCAGTCCCATTAGAAAAATTGTTGAGCATAATCATTCTGTCCACTAAGATTGTAAGTAATTGCAAACTTTCTCTTTCAGTTCTGGAAAATTTTTTATCAAGTGCATGCAGAGTTGAGCTCACCAGCAATCAATTCATGCCCCATTTCGATTCTGTTGTGTCAGCAAGGTAATTGAGAAGCAGGCAAAAAGGGATGCTACAGATGAGTGGTGGGGCCAAATGCAACTCCAAATTCCCACTGCTTATCAGAATTGGTTATAAGAGTAGTTACTTGAGAAAGTTATTCAGAGGTAAAAATCACTAATTAAATTCTTGAGGTATGTGTGTTCTACCTAAAAGTGGAGGGAATAATTTCTTACGGAAAACAGCTTTTCCTTCCTGTGATTTAGTTTTTCTTTTGAATAAATTCATGATGACAATCCAAAGAAAAGTGTTGGGTTTTGCAAAAATTGAATGTTTGGGATGAATTGAAACCACTGAATTAACACAGTAAAGAGGCCTGAGTGGTCTTGGTTAGCATATGTGCATAGATTCTGGAAGTGCAGTTTGAAGAGATAAGAGTTTGGAAGAAAAGATGTACAAATCAGAAATGGAAAAATTAGGGAAATGCAATATATTGGAATATTTATGAAAAAACATTAATACAAAGTGTTATTTAAGAAAATTTAAAAAAATATTTTTCAAGGGAGTACTAGTGTGATGTGAAAAGACATTTGGAGTTGCCTGTAGTGAAAGTGGTTTTAAATTTCATGGAATAAATGCAAATTAGGAGACCATTGAAGAGGATTGTCTGAAGACAGACGTGAGAAAGAGGAAAGGGGAGGTAGCAATGATATTTATGCAGTACATGTGCAGTTATTTTTTTCAGGGGACTTTCACTGTGAAGTTGTATCAGAGGTGCTTCCTGTTCTTGAATCTGCAAAACAACTGCTCTGAATTTTATATATTTTTATACATACAGACACAAAAGAACACAGATTCATACTCTTCTTCTGCTCTGCAATTCAATATGCAGGGTGTTACAGGAAAGGTATTTGAAATTTCTTTTCTCTTTTCATTTTCACTGCCTATTAGTCTGCAGGTACGGTCACTTGGAAGATTTTGTGGGATAAGTTTGTCTAAATGTGAGAAAATTCTTTGGTCCCTCTTTAACATCTAATTTACCTCTGTCAGCCTTTGTAGATATCTACTTTTGTTAGCAATAGTGATGCTGAATTTATCATAAGAAATGTATGGAATGTGTATCAGGTTGTCGTCTTCTCTGTTTTCTTTCAATTTTTCAGGTAGAGGTATAGAAGTATGAGTGGAGAATTATCTACTGTTCCTGGTTGTCTGTTTTACTCCACAGTTACACAGTTGAAAAAGAGGAGGTAGCAGGTGTGATTGCAGTGTAGTTCACTTGCATGGCATAAAGTTGGTCTTTGATATCTTTCTAGGTTGAAAACTTCAACTTGAAATGCAAAATCCTTACTTTTATAGTCAGAAAATAAAGGAAATGTGGATGATGTGTAGTATATTAGTGGGGTTTTTTTAAATGCCATTAGGAGACAGACAGGAGGCTTTTGATTTTTTTCTGGTCTTATTTTAACAAATTCCTTGTCTAACCGTGCTCTGCAGTGTAAAACTGTGTTTGTAAGTGTGACAGCATCTGAGACAGTTAGATTTTGCTGATAGCAGATGAAAATGTAGAAAGCAGGAAACTGTGGTGCAGAGCCACGCTTGCCGGTTTTAATTTACAAACCCAGTTCTATGGGCGATTGGGTAGTGTTATACTGGTAAACTGAATGTACTGCATGTGACAACCTTCAGGCTTGTCTGTTCTCCAGAGGACTTGCCAATATGGCTAGCAGAATTGGGGAGGTAAATTTATTTTAAAATTAGCAAGAAGTGTGGTGGTAGTTAATCTTGAAATTGTGATGTATAGCTTGTTTTAAAATCAGTGAAACAGGACATGAGGTTTGTGTAACTGTACCACTGCCTCAGGTCAGAACAGCAACCTGGATTTCTTGTTACACAAGCAGAAGACAATCTTTAAATAGTGCAAATTAGTTGTAGGATGTCAGGGATGTTCATGCTGAATCATAGGTACGTGGTGGAGATCCTTATCTGTTGTTTGTCATTTAATTTTCTTGTCTATATGTTTTGGGGTTTTTTGGGTGTGGGTGGTGGGTTCTTTTGGTTTTTGTTTTGTTTTGTTTTAATCTTCACAACCAGTCAGAGGCTGTAGAGAATCGTGAGTGAAGCCGAGACCCTTGTGCTTGCTATGCACCCCACACACCCCTGCCCATTCCTATTAGTGCTTTCCTAAAACCTGTCATAAGTCTGGGCCTGTGCACATGCAGGGGCCCTTTACAGCTGTAGTTCAGCTCCTGGGAGGGAAAAGAGAATACTCCCCATGTCCGGGAACACTTTGGTTCCTGCAGTGCTTTCTGCTTCCCCGGGCCTCTGGCTGCTGCTTGGGACCCGTCAGGTGGGAGAACCGACCAGCTCCTGCTGTCCTTCCCTCCGGCTTTGCCACTACGCACTCTCATACTGCTGTGCCCGCCTTTGCTTCAGGGCTTGTAGGTTCCTATCGCCTTCACTGCTCTCCTAAGTACCCTGAATACTATTAATTAAGTGACATCTGGGTCAGCTTTGCCTAAGTAGCCACTTCTCAAAGTTGTGGCATCTGCCAAGGCACTGAGGTTGTATGCAGACTAGGGAAAGCGGTGTGATTTCTGTCTGTACCTGAAAAGATAACTTGCTTTATGGGTCAGTGAATTATTATGGGGGTTTTTTACATACTTGGCAAGAATTTGCAATTCAATTACTGAGCTTTTTTGTTGGAATCTTACTAGAATACTGTCTACGTATTTATTCTTAGGAAATGTTTTAGATTGTGGCATCCTAACTGTTAATGTCGTCTTGGGAATTAGAGCCAGGAGTACTGGTTTCTCATTCCAAGTTCTGGGTATGACTGTTAAAGTTGTTATCCTTATGGTGAAATACAAGAGAATATAATTGATAAAAGAAACTTTCAGATAGGTTCCATCATGTGAAAATGTCTCTTTGAGCTTTTGTTTCTGTCAACAGCAATACAGATTTTGTGGGGCTAAACATAGCATCACTGATATGTTGTTATTTATTATTGCTGTTATTACTCTTACAATAGTGAAAACAAAACTAGTAAAATGAAGTCTTTCTCCCTCTCCCAGCCCATCTCCCCCCTGAAGACACAGATCCACCAAGATGGTCTTGTACTAGTCAATAGTCTCTGACTTGGCAATGTTAACTCTTCAAAGAGAATTCAGCACAGAGCAGCAGCAGCACTCTGGGCTGTCCTGGATGCCCAGGGCGTGATTACAAATAATGTCACGCCTCAACCTGTTTGTCTGGCTTCGGAGGAGGTGGGGGAGCTCCCAGTGAGGCAGCTGCCCTGGGTGTTTGGCCTGGAAGTGATGTGAGACTGACTCCCTGGCAGCTACAGAGGCTTTTTCCCATTCCCTGTCACAGGGAACTGGTGATATGCTCGGCTGAATGGGAAGGGTGCCAGGCTCGTTGCAGTCAGGAGAATGGATCCCGTATGTTTGTCATGGGGGCAAGTGTGGTGTTGGCTGTCCTGTGGTGATCAGTTTGTTGGATATGTTTTGATGCCAGGCTTTGAGGGGGGGATTACTGGGCGGGGGGTGGAAGTGGAGAGGAAAGAAGGGTTGCTGTTTGGGGCTGTCAGCTGTTGGATGTTTTGTGGGAACCAGCATATGAACTATGCAAAAGTGAGAGGGTTTTAAATGCGTGCAGCGGTCATGCAGTGGAGACATGGTAATGTGAAGCTTCAGTGTTAAGGTTTTTATTAGCTTGCAGTGACTAATACTTTATATTGCAACAAGTAAAAAGTAGCCTTCTGAAAAGGCAGTGGCTTAATTGTAATTATATATTGATAGAACTGGTGAAAATTTAAGAGCTTGAAAACAAAATGAACTGCTTTTCATTCTTAATATGCATTGTAATTGCTGATGTTTAAAAAAAGCATAAAAAGAAATATTCTTATTTAAACGCACATAATATTTTGTAAATGCTGATAGAGTTCAATGTAGGTAGTATAAATTGATATACTAAAGAGACTCAATTATTTCCTCTTTTTGCTCAGGTTTGTCTTTTGTATTCTTAAGAAAACCTCAGTAGAGTGCTTCTGTTTAAAATATGCTGTTTAAATTGTAAATAAAAAATAAAGAAATGCTAAAAAGGAAACTAAACACTTCTTTTATTTTTCTTCCCCCTTCCTGAGGCTCCAAGCCGTGAGGAAGAGGAGAACTGAATCAGAGATTGAAACAAGGACTGAATGTGCTATCTAGAAGTTGTATTTTCAAAGATATAACTTCTTTGGAGCTGTAATATCGTAATTCTTCAAAGCAGCTTCAATTTCTTCAGAACTTATTTATATATTATTATTTGGAACTGTGTTTTACGTAGGAAAGTCAAAGTGGTTTTGGCAATAGCCTCTAAAAGTAGTTTCCATAAGGGTTTATGGAATTCACAGGATTAGATGGTTGACAGTGTTTCTCTAACCTGGTCCTGAAAGGTTGGGAGGCAAAGGGAAGGTATCCTGACCTTAGACTTTCTCTTCCTAAAGTCAGTTTCTTTTTTTTTTTTTTTTTTTTTTTTTTCCCCGGCAACTTTCCAAGCTCCGGATGTTTTTATTTTCTCTGTAGCTTATTTGTGTGTGGGTGGGTATGTTAGTAATGCATGTATTTTGGTCTGATTCATTTTTACACTTGTTCTGGCAATTGTTTTACTGTTGGAGCAGGCTGCTGTGACAGAAACTTCTCTGTAGGTGAAATCTGTAGAGGTGCTTAGCAGCATTTGCATACAAATGTCTTGCAAAAGGTACTTTTACAGTTTTGGATTTACAGAGAGTACAGCTGTGTATCTGATTTTTCCCTACAGGACCAAAAACCTTGTTAGAATTCTTAAAACACAGTAACAGAGAACACAAGCTCCTAGAAACTGAATTGCAGTTCGGTCCTGCTGCTGTTTGAAGCTAGTGTGAGAATACTTGTTGATATTTCCACCTTTCTCGGAATTTAATTACATAGCCCTGAGATGGATTCCCTCAACTTCAGGAAACATTTGATTTTGATGTTTTTAATGTTTGTTTGGAAAAAAAGGGTATAAGAGAAACAGTATTCTGGATGCCTGTGGCGTAACTACGGCATTTAATAATCATAATTGTGAAGGGTTGTGCTTGCATTCAAGCTTAGTCTGCCAAATATTCCATTTACTCCATTAGAATGATCCAGCCTGTGTCCGGACTACATCTACTGGTTGTCTTTCAGTTTGTATTACTTAAATGTTAAGTGACATTAACAGTAAGAATGGAGATGAGAGCAAGAGGGACATGTGGGGAAAAAGAAAGCTGTTGGGGATTGTAAGACTAGCTGTTCTAACTGCTGCTGTCGACTTAATGATACTGTTTACTTCTGAATATTCCTGTCTTGATCAAACACTATAATTTATTAACAGTAAGTATATGTGCGTGTGTGGGGGGTTGTTTAGTGGTGTTGATTTTTATTTGTTCAGGTTTTCTTTGTTGGTTTTGTGTTTCACTTCTATGTATAGGAGTGCTGGTTTTTCTGCATTATCCTGTGTAGACCATTTAAAAGCTTTCATATAATAGCTTTCATGGTTTTATAAAGTGCATATCAACTGGAATAGCAAAATATTTGCTATTGGAAGTAGTATTTGACTAATTAGATATCTTTGTATTCAGTGTCTGTAAGTGCTGCAATTCCCTCCTAGAATCTTTTGGGAACTGTTTGGGAAGCTGATGGTGGAGACAGAGTCCTTAAAGGGTCCCCCATTTCCTGCTGTCACCTAATTATTTACTCTACTGGAATTTCACTGGCGCTGTTAGTAAAAATGTAATATGACAGTACATTAGAGCAGTTTAGGTTTGTGATCAGCACATGTTGTTCTCTTCAGAGTTGGAAAGAGATGGGTATATGTGAGTCTCTTAATCCTCATTTTTTGGCTCTGTTACAGCCATATGAAATATATTATTGTTTATATATAGACACTGTAGTCATTCAGTTACCCTTGGAAAAGACAAAGGTGCACGTAAACTACTATCATGTAATAGGATGAGTTACTTACTGACTCTGACTTCAGAATCCTTCAGTGATGGATACTTAGTGCCAATGGTTGTGACGGGAGGTGGTGAGGAATGGAAGGGAAGAAACAAGTAGAACGTACACTTTTAAAAATAATATTGGTACCTCCCACCCAGGAATAAGAAACAAGGCAAACCTGTCATTTTTACAGAAGGTGGTAGTGACTTCTGCTTTTATTGTTTTGGGGTTTTTTTGACTGGGAATATTGAGAGAGATAAATGTATCACAAGTCATTCAAGACTGTGCAAGGTGTCGAGTGTATGTATCTGCTGCTTCACAAAACCTTGATTTCTCTATTTCCTGCTGCATGGGGACTCACTGCACCCTTTGAAAGATTAATTTAGTACTCGTTCTTCCAGAGAACTTGTATTCACCTTCCCAGAGGCTATCGGCCAGTATTATCAAAAACCCTGGTTAAAAACACCTTTCCAACAGAAACCATCTCTAAACCAGAAATTTCTTTCATAACTTTTATGATTGCTTATGGTTACAAGTTATTGCCATTATTTTGGCTGGTTCATGATAACCAGCTTAGCTAAGCCTTGGTTTCCCTTTTAGACAAGCTTAGGTGAGTTTAGGTGGTCTAATTTATGTTTCAGTATTTACTTATTAATTGATAGCACAAAGCAAATGAAACTCCTTTTTATCTTTTTGGCTGAAAATTATTCTCTTTCTACTTGGCGCCAAGAGCATCGTGTCGTCCAGCTTTCCTTTTGCCACCTGTGTTTATCAGTTTTTTTGTTGCTTGAAGGGGTTTTTTTGTTTTTTTTCTCTTGCCCCAAGCTTTCTTATCATGATCCCCCAGGACCCTGCCAGCATGTGAGCAGACTGCCCATCTTACTGCATGTTGCTGTCATGTCTGCATTACGTGGCCATGGTACTTTTGGCAGTGGCTGATGACAGTCTCTAATCACTGGCCCAATGAACACCTAATAACTATAGATAGAAGAAGGTAAGATGCAAATCTTAGTGTATTCTTTATCCTTCCCTAATGTCCTATGTCTCAATTTTATTGTACTATCAAGCACAAAGACAAAATGTAACCTGTTCCTCCTTTAAAAGTCCTTCTAAGATGACCTGAGTTATTCTCCTTCCTGGGTTGAATTAGAGAAATATAGATGGAAAAATGCCTGCAATTCAGAACTACCGTATGAACTATCTTGAATAAAAAATACCTAAATTTAACCCACCAAAAAGCTGCATACATGTTTCAATGTAGCTTTCAGCAAATTTTTTAATGCTTCACTTTCGTTTTAGAAGAGTCTACTTCTAAAATTTAGCTGAATATTTTCTACACAATTTGTTTCATGGAAAAAAGTGCTTATAAGTGGAAATACCTGAAATTTACTGTTGCGTGTGTACAAAAGGGCATATGCTCAGTTGTTTTCCTCTGTTCCCACACCACTCCTTCATTTTGCGACCTTCAGTTGATTCATAATGCTCTTGTGTACTTTTATCTATTACCTTTCTTTGACTCTGTGGGATCTGTACTTTCAAACTGAAAGCACCTGAAAGCCTATGGTTGTGAATTTGAGTTGATCAGTTCTCATGAACAGGTTGTCACAAATAATGACAGTTAATTCAAAACCAAAAACTGGTTTGTTACTGATGTTTTGTAAATTGACAGAATGCTGAAGCTAAACTAAAGTCCTGGAAGGAGTTAGGATTTGTGTTAGCTTGCTGTGAGTGAGATATGACCAGTATTTTTCCCTGCAGAAGGAAAGATCATACGTACGTTAAAACCTCCTTAACTGAACAGGTAAGGGCAGATCCTTTAAAAACTGTTGTACAGAAATAAATTCCCTATACAAGTACTTCACTGAAGTTGATGGAATGACTAGGAGGATACAACTGTTTACATGCACCAATTCTTGCAGGACTGAGCACTGCATTTCATAGTCCTTAACTGGTCTGCAGTTGGTTCTATGTAGAAAACTTCGCAATTTCTGTATTGTCAGCCCACATGTTTCTGGTGGGTCATTTCAACTTCTGCAGCCTTTCAGACAATGTGAACATTTTTCAGAGAATCTAGGCAACTGTCTGGTGGACATCAGAGGAAAATGTTGAGTAAGTGGAGGGAGAGGAATGCCTCATTAAGCTGTAAAATAAAAGCTCTTTTTATATATATATATAAAATCAATTTCAAAATGTTTTCAGCAATATGCATGGGTGCATGTAGTAGATGCGCATAACGTATGTGTGTGGTTTGCAGAAATAGATACTAGGCCTAAAACTAGAACATACAAGTTAAAGTATCAGACATTATTTTTAAAGCGACTTTTGTTTTATAAAATAGAAACAAAGGAAATGTATTCTCTGGTCTCATTCATTAATTCAAGCTTTTTTCCTTCACTAAGCAATTGTATAATGCTGATCTTTTATATCTGAAACAGTTTTTACAAGGAAGTAGTATGTGTGTTGCTCGCCCTTCTGAACCTTGGTGACACTTGACCCCATTTCTTTGTGCTGGGGTTTTCACCTTTTCATTGTTTTTCTAGGAGTATTCAGATATTTAGAAAAGGGTAATTTTTGTTTGGTCTCTTTAAAGTGAGTATACTCTGCTCCCCAGGCTCATGTGTTTCCATTAGAAGCTGCCCTTCTCTTCCCACTCCCCCACCTGGCAGCTTCTGTGTGGGTTTTATTTTCTCATGAAGCTGAAACTGGGTGTACAACTTACAGGGCTGAAGAACTCCTTCAGGGCTTCCTTGCTCATGCCTGGAGTTACTTGTAATGTGTTGGTAACCCGCCTCTCCAGTCTCTGTACCATGTCCTACTGCTGTCAAATTGCAGCTCCATCACTGAGCACTACAAAGAATGAGAGAAAATATTTATTTTAGCTGTGTTAGAGAGTGTTTTTTATTTGAAGACTGGTTATATTACTGGAGGCTTTCTTGGTCATGCCTTTGAGCCTGTCTGTACTAAAATGAGCTACTCTACTCCTACCATTGAAGAATGCACGTGGAGGGACAGACAGGGAGATGGGATTTGAGTTTTAACAGCCAACACCACCAGCATTTGCTAATGAGTGCTAACAGATGTATTTGTTTCCTACTGATGTTTTCAGACGTTCATAAAGCTAAAACCAGATTTACAGGGAGAGGCTAAATTACTATCTGTTACTAGATTGCGTTGTTGGAAAAATTGACTAGGCTCCCAGACTCAATATCCCCTCATCAGATCTGGCAACAAGCAACAAAAAGATAAATACTGGCTACAGGCAATTACTCTTAGTTAAGGCCAATTAATATTAGCTTGTTAGACTGCTTGAGCGAAAGGGGAAGTTCACATCATTGGAGCATGATACATAGTAGCAGGAAGAGACCTGAACTTGAAACAGCATTATTACTGCTGTGCTGCCATTATACTGATACCATCATTTTATTGAACTTCACCTCAAAGTAGTAAGTTTTTTCATTCCTGCTACTCTCAGGAAAATACACATAAACAGGGCTTGTGAAAAAATGTCACAAATAATGATTCGGTGAAAATATAGAGTGATTAGTTACAAGTGCTTTTTTAGGTGTACAAA
Source organism: Pelecanus crispus (assembly GCF_030463565.1). Lineage (NCBI taxonomy): Eukaryota > Metazoa > Chordata > Aves > Pelecaniformes > Pelecanidae > Pelecanus > Pelecanus crispus. Next base: position 139,057,916 of record NC_134643.1, read on the forward strand.
AGAAATACATCAACGTAGTAGTAATTCTCTGGTAAAGATCATTTGGTGCCACCAATAGAGCTCCTTGACTTTTGTGGTGTTAACAGTGGCCACTTAAAGTATTTTTGCTTTTGCTCTGAATGTGTGTGCCTTCCAATGAGGACATACCATGGTGTAAATATTACCTGCTGCCAAAATACATAGCATAAGATAATAAAAACCCAAATTGTTCTTTGTAAATATTACAGATGAGCAGCCTCACTTGCGATAGGAACTTGTGTCTCTTTTGCTCTGTCTGTACCATTGTTCTTTCATGGTTATGAGAGTGTTAGTATTATGTATTGCTGGAGAGTTGCTGTGAAGCAGCAATACAGCGAAGCTTTGCTTCAGGGCCATCTAGTAAAACCCTGTACAGCAAGCAAACAGGATGTACCAGTAAAAGCTCAATCAGTTAAACCAGTTTAGCTAGTTTAATTAAGTCAGTGGTAGGGGCTTCTGCTAGTTCAGTTACAAATGACACCTGCCCATCTTCTTGCCCCAGCTATGCTGGCAGAAGTCTGCAAGTAGGTACTGTTTTAGGAAATTCCAGTTTGGTTGTTTCTAATATATATAGCACATTGTTGCAATGTAGTCTCTTCCTTCCCCTTTTTGTATCTTTTTTTTTTAACACCCTTCTCTCCAAGGAATTTACAGCTGTGCCTCTTAGTTAAATGTAACTGCCCTTGGATATAGTTATTAGCCACCTGCCTCTCTACCTGATACATTTTTTGCACTCTTGGAACACAGAAGAGAAGTTTAAGGTTTGAATTCTGTGAGTAGAAGAAACAGAGGCTAGTTAGTATCCAGATTTTATTCTCAAGTGAAAGGGCTAGAATAATGGCAGATATGCAAGTTGTGCAAGATACTTGGACAGTATTTAAGATCCAAATAACTATTACTTTGTCATAAAACACTAGCATTAACTATTTTTGTATTCAACTGTTAGCAGATGAGACAACTAGAAAGGAGTGATTGAACAGTTTCTTTAGTGGTTTTTAAGTGAAAGGGATACCTACAGGGTATCTGGAAAAGATTCTTTAAGATGAACCCATAGTAAGCTAACTCCACTGTACGGACCATCACAGGAAATGTAGCTAGGGCACCAAATGACATTGTTTAAAATGTTAATGAAGTATTTCCGTGCACTGCAGAAACCATAGCTATGCTAGCACAAAACTGAAGTTGTGTTCAGTGGTGTGTTGCCTTGCAGCTCCTCTCTGCTGGGTGCACTTAAGTGCAGAGAGAAAAGCTGTGCAGCTTGCACTGTATTAGATTGCTTTCATGAGAAGTAGTAAGGATGGTATGACTAAGCAAAGGTTGAGGAAGCAAAAGTTTGGTCAGGAAAGAAGCAGAATAAATACAAAAAGACATGGCAGAAATGGGCACAGGACAAACCATGTAAATTCAGGCATCTCTGACAGTGTTGGAGAAAGCAGTGCTCTAAGATCTGCCAACTACGTGGTGGATTACATGGCAGCTTCTCTTGAACCTTGTTCATACCCTGCTCCTAGCCTGTATCATTTCCTTCCTTTTGCTGTTTCCAGCTTAACCTGTTACAAACTGTTCTCAGAAGTTTTTCAGCATAACGTCTATACCTGAGTTTAGGAAAGATAACTTCTGAGGTATCAATTCTGTCACAATGCCTTCTGTTAAAGGTTAGTGTGGACAGATTATGGTTCTTGCCAAAAACTCTGTAATAGCATAGTCCTCACAGGAAGGTTGGATGCTCTTATTATATATGGGCACTTTTTTTAATTTTAGCTGACAGGATGTATGTATGTTCTAAAGAATACATTTTAATCTGAAAGGTGGCATTTTAGTTAATCATGTCTGTCTGAGTGTTGGAATTGCTTGAATAGTTATGTCCTACATGGCTTTGTTTCTTCTCCTTGCTTTCACATGGATTCTTGGTCTGTCTTATGATTGATCGCAAAAGTAAAGATAACTTTATTTGCAGTGTTTTGGTTTTGGGAGATCTGTTTTATTCTGTCAAATGTCATTCAGTAACTCTAGCTCATACTTGTTTCCACAGTACAAAGCATTCTCCCTGCTCTCCATCGTTGCTGCAAGCCAGTCTGATATCTGAAACAGAAGTGTTATTTTCATTCATACATCATAAAGGTAGAGTAGACAGATCTGCTCTAATGCCTAACCCAGAAGAAAAACTCAGAGGAGATTAATTCCAGAGGAAAAGTTGATTTTTCTCAGAAGGAACCTTGGGGGAGGCTCTTAGGTACTAGCAGAAAGCAAAAGTTGTTCATGTTTTCAGGAAGGAAAAGAACAACTTGAGTTTGGGGAACTCAAGCCTCGCATTGACCTCCTGGAAGCCATTTCCAAACGTATGAAGGGCAAGAAGCTGGTTGGGAGTAGTCAGCATGGATTTATGAAGGGGAAGTCCGGTCTGTCAGTTGGTTTTCTACAGTGAGATCACTGACTTGGTGGAGGAGGGGAGGGCAGTGGATATTGTTTGCATTGACTTCAGCAAAGCTTTTGACACTGTCTCCCGTAGCACCCTCGTTGACAAACTGATGAAGTGGAGACCAGGTAAATGGACAGTGAGGTGGGCTGAAAACTGGCTGAAGTGCCAGGCTCACAGGGTTGTGATCAGCAGCACGAGCTCCAGCTGAAGGCCGGTCACCGTCAGCATGCCACAGGGGTGGATAGTGGGGCCAGTGCTGCTCAGCATCTTCACTAATGACCCGGGTGATAGGGCAGAGTGCACCCTCAGCGAGTCTGCAGTTGGTGCAAAACAGGAAGAGTGTTTGACACACCAGAGGGTCGTGCTGCCATTCGGAGAGGCCTCAGCAGGCTGGAGAAATGGGCTGACAGGATCCTTGTGAACAGAGGGGAATGCCAAGTTCTGCACCTGGAGAGGAGTAACTGCAGGCACCAGTACAGGCTGGGTCTGAGTGGCTGGAAAGCAGCTTTGGCGAGAAGGGCGCAGGGATCCTGGTGGGCACCAAGCAGGGCATGAGGCAGCAATGTGTGCTTGTGGCAAAGGCAGCTCCTAGCTTCCTGGGCTGCATTAGGCAGAGGATTGGCAGGAGGCAGGTGGAGAGGGGTGATCCTTCTCTTCTCCTTTCTGGTGAAGCACATCTGGAGTGCTGTGTCCAGTTGTGGGTTGTCCCGTACGAGAGAGATGGGGATAGTGGAGCAAGTCCAGCGAAGGGCCATGAAGATGGCTGGGGGTTTGGTGTGCCTGACATCTGAGGAGAGTCTGAGAGAGATGGGAGTGTTTATCCTGGAGAAGAGAAGGCTCAGTGTGATGTTATTGATGTGTCTGAATATGGGGATGATGTGCAGTAAAGCAAATGGAGTCAGAGTCCTCTGGGCAGTAGACAGAGCAAGGACACGAGGCAATGGGCAGAAATTGAAATACAAGAAAGCCCATTTAAACTTAACAAAAAATACTTTAATGTGAGGCTGGTCAAACACTGGAACAGGTTGTCCGGAGATATTGTGGAGCCTTCATCCTTGGACATAATTAAAATCCAACTGGGCACAGCCTTGAGTATCCTGCTCTCACTCGCCCTGCTCTGAGCCAGGGGGTTGGATGAGACAATCTCCAGAAGTGCCTTCCTGCCTCAGCCATTCTGCAAGTCTGTAAAAACAACTGGTTTGAGCACTGTACTTTGGCTCTATAGGGATCACTCAGCCATGGAGTAGTAAAGAGGAGTGTTAGTTGAAGTATGGGGGATAAGAATCTGGGCCCACCTAAAGGCTGTATCTTGTGAACAAGTGATGCCTTTTCTTTATAATCAAGTGAAGTGTTGGTTTTAGTTTCCACTTGTAATTATAACTACATATTTTTTCTTTCAGTGAGAAGCATTTTTCACACTCCAATTAAAAATATGATGCCTTTCCCACTGCTTACACGCACATGTACTTATGTCTAGGATAACGAAGGAGGTTTTAGCAATATGAAATTGTGATTCTTGAAGCACTTGAATAGGCTGAGTAAACTCCAGTGCCTTTAGTTGATTTTTTTTTTTTTTAAATCCTAGCTTTCTGCAGGCCATACTTTTCTGCATACCCCTTTCCTTGCCTCCTTCTTACTCCCCATATCCCACAACTTCTGAAGTGACCTTTAACTGTGAAGAAGTGAGGTGTTAGCTTATTACAAGTCATAAGTAACCCTTTGTGAAAGTAGGCAGCTACAGAGAGAAGAGTATCCACATTCTGTGAAAGACAGCAATATGAATTCCAGGCTTGTCTGATGTAAAAGAATCAAGGGAGGAGAGTGCTTGGAGGGAACTGCTGGAAGAACTTGCATACAAGAAGGTACAAATATCAGAATATTATTCAACCACAAGAGACAGAGATGTTACTCTGACTAGCTTCAAATTACTCGGGGGGTAGAAAAAGTGTCTGCTTAACATGGGGGTTTGTGTGTATATATATGGATTTTATTTATGAATGAGAGCAAGAGCTTGAGATGAGTTTGGAAAACATCTCCTAGTTCATAGTTCCAGTCCCCTTACTCTTGCAGGCCCTGTATTTCACATTTATGAAGCTTCAGTGTGTTGTTACTGTGCCCAGCAAATGCTGCTTGAGAATCTCTTTGCTCTCATGGTTAGAAACATTCCTTTACACATTATCCTAAATTTATTAATGGCCAGTTTTTATCACTTGCTGTTGTGCAAGCACTCTCCTTGTGAGTTAAGATGGCTTTTTGGTTTTTCCCCCATGGTGTTTCATCAATCCTGTTTGCTCTTAAACAGCCATTGAAGGTCTTCTCTTTGCTTGAGATACTGATGTAAGGTAGGCTGTCATTCTTTTGAGAATACTAGCAGCACTTCTCTGTATTTTATTTACAGCACATGTTCACATGCTGAACAGACACAACATGATAAAGAATGATACATAGTATTCCAGATTAAGCCTCAGTATTGCATTGTGTATTGACTTTGACTCATCTGTTATCCATTTAATAATTCCCTCTCATTACAGTAACCTGTAAATCAGTTCATGGACCTGTATTTGTCAGGTGGACTCAAAACTATATGAGAAACAAAATCTGCATGTTGTTTTGAAAAACATAGTAATTTTTAATATCTTTTTCTAGCTGGTCTGAATTGCTATGACTTTCTCTGAAACTCATCTCGTAAGTTGTGGGGTTTTTTTGTTTTTTTTTTTAAGAGCTGTACAGTAATGATTATTTTGGATTTGTTCATGCCATCAAGATTGCTCTTGTCTCAGTAGCTACTAGACATATAGTTTGGTCTTTTCTCCAAAATTGCTTTTTACTGGCTTCATTGTGTGCCTCTGTGTGTTAATTTGTGGACTTTATCTGTCAGCCAGTGAACCACCTGCATGCTGTCTGGTAAGCTGGGATGAGTTTTGCTGAAGAAGTCACACACTAAAGTGAGCACCGTGTTTTTCGGTTACCTGAAATAGCCTCCATTTCACAGTTCCCATAGAGCCATCTTTTCTATACAACCCTCTTTCTTTTACTGCTAATTATAACCTTCTCTTATGAGTTCTTACAGTCAGAGAATTCCCAAACTGTAACAAGAGGAAAGAAGGATTTAATAATTTAGAGAAAAATTGAGTGAAAGGGAAGAGAGAAACGATTGTGGAAGACAAAAGTTGTGATATGTATGGGGCTTTATGTGCCTTTGTGGAACGATTGAAATAATTTGGCTGCCAAATGAATCACACTCCTCTTTTGTCATTCATGGAGGGCTCTGCTAAGATCGAGCCTTTGTGTGAACAAGATCTTTTCAGATTAGAGCATTTGAGCAGCCTGTTCTGTCTTGAAGTAAAATTTATTTTCAGCAGCCATATTCTAAATGTGTTGTACCTGTGTGAGGGAAGTACAGAAAGCAAAAAATCTTGTGGTAGAATTTTGTCCCTGAGTTCCATGAAACTTGGCAGAGGCCAGGCCAAGATAGAAAATTATCTAGATTACATTTGGAAATGGAATATTTGCCTCTTGCATTTGTAAACCTAGGACAAACTTGTGAGAAACTGGTATTAGGTTGGTATTAGATTTAACTCAGGAAAACAGGAACAGGGAAATTATGGTAGAGAAGTTGAGGGAGAATATTGTAATGACTGGGGCATGCTTGCTGTTCTGAAGGGTTAAAACTGATGACTGCTGTTAAAATAGGTAGAAATAACCAAAAAAAGGATAAAAAAAGAACAGCATGCAATGTTAAGAGTTCTGTTGAATTGCTAACAAGGGCTGAATTTGAGAAGGGTTATTGAAAGGGATGGGGTTGGGTTGGAGTTAAAAGGATTGGATAGGGCACCATAACCCAGGGTAATATGCTGGAAAATGTAAGTGCTGTAAAAAAAAACAACAGTAAGATGCAAGTGGACTGGAGGAAATGCAGAGTAATGTTCAATCCCAATATAGCCTCTGCTGTGCTTCCTTTTGTGTTCTTTTGGGTTTTTTGGGGGGTGTTTTTTCTTGCATCTTCTTCCTCAGTTATCACCGCTGTTATTAAGCATGCCCCTGTGGCTTTCTCTGCAGACCATAAAGAGTGTCTGTAAACCATCTCTACTCCACCTGTTTCACACAGGTTTAGTAGTAAGACAGAGAGGCAAGGCGAGTGAGAGTTGAGGGGATGCGTAGGAAGTTAAGAACTGGAGCACTGAGGTTAAGCAGAATGGCTCTTAGGAGCCACCCACGAGGGCCCTCTGTCTATCTGTACGGAGGATAGCAAGGTTTAATACAAGCAGTGAAGAGACCTTGGATTAAAAAATCACATTCTGTGACAATGTCTACTGGCAAAGACAGACAGCTGTGTTTGTAAGATTTTTGTCCTGTAGGGTTTTTAAATGTGCCATGGTGACTTTATATTGATTTCCCCCAATTAGCCTCCTTTGAAACTGCAGTCAATGATGTAATCATTTGGTTTTGCTTTTGGGGTTTCACTTTTGACAGATATTCATGGCTTCTCACAATAGGTACTTTGCATAGCTTTGTTTTATGGAAACATGTATTATTAGTGGTTTGTAGTATTAGTTTCATAGATTTGATCCAAAGCTCATGTAGCCTGTTATATGGCTCTTTTTGGATTGCACTGCCTATTGCCAATGATAAGATGCATTTTCTTTAAGCTATGCTTTTGCTTGAAAATTTTAATGTATAGCTCTGTACATGTGTGTGTCTCTTATCTCCAGACCATACTCTGAGTTTTCTTGCAGTCTCTGAGCAGGAGCAGAAAACACTGCAAACTGCATGGACCAATGTTGTGACTTAAAATGACATATCTATGGGGTTTGTTTATTTTCTTTTTCTTTCTTGAAACCTCACTCTTTTAAATTATATTAATAAGAATTCATTCTAATTGTCTAAGGACAACACTTTTAAAGGTGAATCAGTAAAATCTGTTTTGTTGTATTAAGGTGGGGTAGCAGAAGGTAGCCCTTGCATCTATAACCTTTGCAGAGACTGAGTGTCATTCTGAATTCTCTTTCCCTCTCTGTGGCAAGAGTGTATTTCTGTTACCTTCCTTGGGTGCCTCTAAAGATAGAGTTAGTTATGACTGCTGTTTTGGATAGGCATCTCTGCAAACAGTACCCTTGGAACCTACTGGAAACACTTCTTGCTCAAGCTGATGAATCTGTGCTAGAGCAACACAGCATGCCTTTGTTCCGTGGCTAACGGTAAATACTTAAGGCCTTAGAGCTGCAAGTACTCTGCATGTTAAGAACTGAACACCTGCATTAATCTAACCTTCTTTCTCCTGACTACCTGGCTAATATCTAATTAATGACTACATTATTTAAAATTGTTCATGTATTTATGTAACTTTGCCTCTAAAACATTTAGTGATACCTCTAATATTTGCTTACAGTAAAATAGATCTGAACATTGAAGAAGGACACTCACTCTGAGCTTTTCCTAGCTGTTTAATGGCTGCTGTAGTGGCTTCTCTGACACCAGCATTTAACCAATCCGCTTAATACTGTTTGGTGACACTTTGAGCATGAAAGATGCTAAATAAAGCTTAATGTTCTGCAGTACGACACTACCAGTGCAGATGGCAAACAGCAATTTCATTCTTTGTGAACTTGGACTGCTTGTACAGTGTTTGCATAAATTCAAACACAATCTGATGCAAGGAGAAGTAACATCTAGTTGTCTGTTTTTGGAGCGGCATGCCAAAAGCAAAGCCTGTTAGTGACAATATGTTTCTGATTTGAGTTTCAGATTTTTTTTTCTCTTTTTGGTAAAACATGAATGATTCAAACAACAACTTGTTTGTATGAATATAGTGTCCCTAAAATGATCACGTAAGTAGTGTGATCAGAGGATCTACTCTGTTAGCTTTGTGGAGCTTGTGGACGAACTTGAGCTTTTGGTAAAGAAGAAAATGCTACTTAATACAGAAATTATTTTACCCTTTAAAGTGGAATTGCAGCAATTGGAATGACCAACAGCTAGGAAGAGACTGTCCTACTGAATTCTGGTCCAGTTAAAAAGAAGAGGTACTGTTGTCATTTTGCTGCCTTCTTGCAAACCTTGTAACAAGAACTATGGAAAGAAAGGTGACTGCCCTCTTTTACTGAGAAGGTACTGACAAAAGCAACAAGGGTGAGGTAAACGCTGCAGCAGTTTATTGCAGAAGCTTTTTCTACATCAGTTTTATAGCCAGTCTGCTGAAATGGGAAGCGTAACTATTGCTGTAGTTTACTGTCACAAAGAACCTAACAGCTCAAAGAATGCAGCATAATGCAATGAAAGCTGGTAACTCTTGAGATGGCAAGATTCATCATATAGTGTGACAATTATCATCTTGGATGAGCATCTTATTTTCTGTAGGGATTCTTAGAAGGTACCTTTTGTCAAAAGCAAGGCTCTCTTCTGTGGTCCTTCATTTCTTCTAAGGAAAAAAGGCATTTCTGACTACTCAGATGGGATGACCAGCTGACCACAAGAGCATGAAACTTTACTGTGTTTATTCAAATATGATAGCCTGTCATATCAAACACAATTTCTCCACAGCATATTTCTACTTTAAAAGATCTTTAGTTAAGTAATCAGTTTTGGGGTTTTTTTTGTTTTTTGTTTTTTTTTTTTTAAAATGACAGAGTTCATGAAGAAAATTATCTATTTGCTTTTTGAAAACAGAATAAATCTGGAATAGATGAATTGGCATCGCTAAAGCCTGAGGCGTAAGTTTAATTAGTTACTGGCATAGCTTCCACTACAGCTATTATGCAGTACATACCTCAGGGAATGTTTGTCTCAGTGGGTTTATAATGTCTTATGCTGCATGGTTTTATCTTACCAATGTTAAAGAAATGAGAGGAAGTGTTAGGGAAACTTCTTTCATTAATTTCTGAAATGATGTTAGAATTTTTAAGCGTGTAACTGTGGCTTATCATCTCCATACTTTTTGCACTTTTCTAAAAAGGGCTTTTGAATCTTTACAGACATTAGGGATTGATTTATTACACTTCTCAGGTACCAGAGCAGTTGTTTGTTTTCAGAGGAAGTATCTGTGTCTGTGTTAGCAGGAACATAGCATGGGTACAAAGCAGGAATCTGGTTTTGTGTTGTTTTTAACAGCGAACCTGAGTTTTTTAGCTATTCTGAAACATGTTAGGTTTTATGAAATTTGTCCCCGTTGTGGAATGGCAGCAGTTACCCCTGCACTTTCTTGGGTCTGAATGTGTTTCAGTGTTCAGAGGATGACTGGGAATTTGCTCCAAAAGCAGGCGTAGTGACCTCACTTACAGTCTGGTTCCTGAGCACCCTGGTAGGCACAGGCCATGGGGAGTCTGGCTGGCTGCCTGGGACCCTGTCTAAGCCCTTCAGAGGGCTCCTTCTTGTGCGAAGCCGCAGGTCACGTTCTGCATCTGCACCCTAAGGAAAATAACCACTAATGAGACTGGAGGAATGGATTCTGTAATGGATACTGCTTTATCAGCACAAGGAAGCGTTCAGTCTTCCAAAAAAATTACATTTCCAGCCCAAAAATTCAAACTTAATTATAAAGAAAGTTTTGAGTGCCTGTGGACAATGTTAGAGTCCTAAAACTGGAAGTTGTAGTTTCAGGTCATGCCTGTGATGCCAACTTGAACATATGAGAAAACAGGTATAAAGTTTCCTATCCCTGGGACAAAGGGGAAGATGAGATAATGTTAGAGAAGCCTGTGGATCTTACCGCACTGGTTAGAAGGGGTCAGTGAAGTAAAGTATGCTCTCCCTTCTGATTTGGTAGAACATGGAAAGCTACTAATAGTACGCAGTATTGTGGATTTACTTTTCCTTATTTTGAAACTCTTTAAAGCCAGCTGTGAAGAAAACATCTTGAAATGCATAGTTTTGGAGATATGTGTTACTTCCATGGTTCTTGAATTTGGCCTTGATTAACTAAGAAACCTCATGAACCCTGGAAGCCACCTGTTTGCCCCTTCCTTCTTTTGGACTGTTTGGGTTGCACAGAAGTGGCAAACGTCTGCAAGTCCTCAGCTACTCATAAACCTTTCAAAGGGTATGCCAGAGACTATGATGAAATCTAGGTGTAAGGTGTGTTACTAACTACACTTAGGTAGACATAGCCCTTTCAGTGTCTTGGACACCGCAAACAATTTTGGCACAACTTCTTCTGCAATCTGGCTGCTTTAATCTGTGTTCATTCAAGGAGCTCAGACAGTTGTTTGTTCATCTGCCACTCTTTTTTGGACTCCTGAGTAGCAGGTGAAGGAGTCAGAGTTGTACGTTTCTTGTTTTTAAAATGACTGTTCTCTTGCTCATGTTCAAGCTGAAGGTGCTCTTCAGAGATCGCGGAAGAGACACGGGTGAGTCATTCTCCTCCCTCCCTCTGCACTGCTGCAGAAAGTTACTTGTGGCTGATGGCTGAGCTCCTGAGACTAAGGGGGAGCAATAGGAGGCAGCTGGAGAGGCTGTCTTTTAGAACTGATTGGAGTACTTAAGTTTACCATCAATGAAAATGATTTAGGAAAAATGACATTTTTAATACATCTGCTGTTAAAAGCCACATTTTTAGAGCACTGAAGGGCTAGGAAATAATGGTTCAAGTTTGGGGATTATGTACTAAGGAAGACAGGATCTCTCTTCAGTCTGTGAAATTGTTAGAAACGTGCTTCCAGGCCTGGGAAACTACTATTTGATATCATGGCTGCCATCCTGAGGCTCTAGATAGGAGCAAGCCTGTATTTCATCAAGCCTTGCGAATGGGCACAATCACATCACTCAGTGAAAGGCTGATGGTTTTAAAATAATTGTCAACAGCCCTGTGACCTCATGCTTTGGTGTGAAAGAAGCCAGGAGATTTTTATTATTATTATTATTCACTGTTTTTCTCTTAATGCAAATAAAACAAATTACAAATATTTCAACATGTAGATGAATAAAGAAATGCTAAAGATTCAGGTGAATGAAGAACATGTGGAAGATAAAAGTAGAAATAAGCATAGTCTTGCCTGTTGGCCAGCTTTGAATGCCAGTTCTGTCTAGTGACTGCCACGGTGGAAGGAAGAGAGAATAGGAAAGAGAAAGGTAACCTGTAGATGTCTCGAGAAATCCTCAAAGAATCTGACATCTGTAACTATTATACAACCATACTTGTGACAGTTGGTCTTTGGGATAGAATTTACTGTAGGAAATGCCTTTGCCTGGTTTTATTACTGCTGTAGACTAACCACTTCACATACTAAAAACATAACAATTTAAGCTGTACAAGCATCTTTCTAAAATGGTCACATGTGCCATGTATGGTTGGTATGAACGACTCTCCTTGGCTAGCCTTTTATAACCACTGTAATTTACAGCTAATGACTGCGGTTCCTGCAAGAGGAATGCCTTTTCTCCCTTGCATTTAGGGAAATAATATACATTTTAGATTGATAGGAGTTCCAGGAAGCTCAGACAGCATGTCTAGGTGTTGCCACAGGAAACGGAACTTGGACTTTAGCATTTAAATGGATCCGGCTTGGACCCTGCCAGCCTTAGATGCTGCCCGCCCACATCTGTGTGTCCAAGGCAGTGTTCCTGAAGAGTCAGTGCTGTGACTGTGGTGGTGGGCAGAGAATAGGCGTGCCTGGAGCACTCTCATGCTCCTGTTGCCTTCCTTGCAGGAATTGTGAGCCAAGCCTGATGGCTTTACCATGTTTACTTGACCTTTCAGCATGGTACTTTTGCTTGGTTTAAAGGTTAGTTCGGAAGTTTGTAGAAACTCCCTGAGAGTGTTACCCATGAGGGTTCCTTGTCTTTGCTTCTTCCCCTTCTCACTTCCTCCTCCTCCTCCTCTTCTGCTCTAGAGAAACCACTTCATTGGGCAACTGTTTGAAACCCATTCAGAGTGGTTACCTCCAGCTAGCTTGTGCTCAGCGTGGGCTGTCAGTTAGCTGTAAATGCAGAGCAGTTTGAATTGAACTTGCAGGGAGAAAATGAAAATACAGCCTTATGATTATCACAGAAGAGATGGAACGTTTGAATGGTGCTTGTGTTATATCGAATATCTGTACAAGAGAGAACACTCTGGTTCCTGCAGAATGGGAATCTAACATACCATGATTTTTTATTTTCTTCTTATTAATTTACCTACTTGATACACATTTTCATATTTTTCTTAAAAAGCAGTGCAGCAGATAAGAGGTAATGGTGGTTGAGACAGGGATAAATGTACAATTAGATTTGGAGCTTTCAGCTGTGTTTTAAACTGAACCATGCTTGTAGAAAAGTGTGCATGTTTTCAATTTTTTTTGGTCATGTCATAGACAAATCAAAGTCATTTCATTGATGTTGGGAAGCACGTCTTGCTAGTAAGTTTGAGTGCACGTATTTCTATTATTTGCCAGGGAAAGGGCCTTTTGGAACATTTGAACATCTGAATTTTTTTTTTTTTTTTTTTTTACATTTCTGAAGAAAAGAAGCTATACTAAAACCTGGTCAATGGTGCACTGATGCAACTGAGAAGTATTGATTTAAAAAAAAAAAAAAGGTGTGGGGGAAGTCAACAGCGCAGCCACTGAGGATGATTTTACTCAGCCTAGTCTTTCAGTGTAGGAATGTTTTACAGAAGGTGGGGACAGACAGACAGTAGATGCCAAAGCATTGTTGCTAGGGCATAGGACCTTGTGGTGCATTTTAAAGGATTTAATCTCATTTGGAATGTATGGAGGACTTATGCAGTCCATTCACTATTCTTATCAGTTATTCTTACTCATTCAATTCCATTGTTCTTACAGCGCTGATCTGGTTTCAGTGTGCTCACACAAGAGGTGGAAGCTGCCCTGTTAAAGGAGGGTATCTTCGTGGGTGCAGCTGGTCTTGTATTCTTCTCCCACCCTCAGCCTTTGTGGAAGCGATGTATTGGAAAGGCTTCAAGATCAGTGGAAGTTCATATTAACCTATGGCAAAGACACATGACTTTTGAGTAGCCTTTGTCAATGTGTCTGTATATGCAGGCAGACGAAACAACTGGTTAAGATGGGATCATGTTTTCAAAGTCCTCTCTGCAGAATGAAGAAAGGAATGGTCAGTTTTGAACAAAACCTGAGATATGGGTGTGATCAGAGCTGAAGTCTATTGTTTGGGGTTGTAGGGCATCTGTAAACAATCTGACTTTAATTGAAAGTGTTTTTATTTTAGACAGAAATAACATAAAATACCCTGGATGTCTGGGAGTCGAGAGTTAGGGCAAAAAGGGTGATAGGTATGTGGGTGGGCTGGAGTCTGCCTGTGTTGGAAGATGGATTAGCTGGAGTTTTTACTCCCATTTAAATATTTATTAGAGGTCCTATAAAGAAGACCTTTTGAAAATAATTATGCAGGCTAAAAGCATTCATTACAATACTACCCACAAAATCATAGAATCATAGAATCATCTAGGTTGGAAAAGACCTTTAAGATCATCCAGTCCAACCATTAACCTACACTACCAAGCCCACTCTAGACTAATCAAGGGTAGACCAGACTAAACCATATCCCGAAGTGCCACATCTACCCGTTTTTTAAACGCCTCCAGGGATGGTGACTCCACCACCTCTCTGGGCAGCCTGTTCCAATGCCTGACCACCCTTTCCGTAAAGAAATTTTTCCTAATTTCCAGTCTAAACCTCCCCTGGCGCAGCTTAAGCCCATTTCCTCTTGTCCTATCGCTAGCTACTTGGGAGAAGAGACCAACACCCACCTCACTACAACCTCCTTTCAGGTAGTTGTAGAGAGCGATAAGGTCTCCCCTCAGCCTCCTCTTTTCCAGGCTAAACAACCCCAGTTCCCTCAGCCGCTCCTCATAAGACTTGTTCTCCAGACCCTTCACCAGCTTCGTTGCCCGCCTCCTGAACACGCTCCAGCACCTCAATGTCTTTCTTGTACTGAGGGGCCCAAAACTGGACACAGTATTCCAGGTGCGGCCTCACCAGCGCCGAGTACAGGGGGACAATCACCTCCCTGCTCCTGCTGGCCACAGCATTCCTGATACAAGCCAGGATGCTGTTGGCCTTCTTGGCCACCTGGGCACACTGCTGGCTCATGTTCAGCCGGCTATCTACTAACACCCCCAGGTCCTTTTCGGCCAGGCAGCTTTCCAGCCACTCCTCCCCAAGCCTGTAGCGTTGCATGGGGTTGTTGTGACCGAAGTGCAGGACCCGGCACTTGGCCTTGTTGAACCTCATACAGTTGGCCACGGCCCATCGATCCAGTCTGTCCAGGTCCCTCTGCAGGGCCATCCTACCCTCGAGCAGATCGACACTCCCACCCAGTTTGGTGTCATCTGCAAACTTACTGAGGGTGCACTCGATCCCCTCATCCAGATCATTGATAAAGATATTGAACAAGACTGGCCCTAAAACAGAGCCCTGGGGAACACCGCTCGTGACCGGCCGCCAACTGGACTTAACACCATTTATCACTACTCTCTGGGCTCGGCCACCCAACCAGTTCTTTACCCAGCGAAGAGTATGCCTGTCTAAGCCGTGAGCTGCCAGCTTCCCGAGGAGGATATTATGCGAGACGGTGTCAAAAGCTTTGCTAAAGTCGAGGTAGATGACATCCACAGCCTTTCCATCATCTACCAGGCGGGTCACCAGGTCATAGAAGGAGATCAGGTTGGTCAAGCAGGACCTGCCTTTTGTGAACCCATGCTGGCTGGGCCTGATCCCCTGGTTGACCTGTACTTGCCTGTGGAGTTCGCTCAAGATGAACCTCTCCATAATCTTCCCCGGCACCGAGGTCAGGCTGACAGGCCTGTAGTTCCCCGGGTCCTCCTTCCGGCCCTTCTTGTAGATGGGCGTCACATTGGCAAGCCTCCAGTCATCAGGGACCTCCCCTGTTAACCAGGACTGTTGATAGATGATGGAAAGTGGCTTGGCAAGCTCCTCTGCCAGCTCCCTCAGTACTCTCGGGTGGATCCCATCCGGCCCCATAGACTTGTGAGCGTCCAGGTGGCATAGCAGGTCATTAACTGCTTCCTCCTGGACTATGTGGGCTCCATTCTGGTCCCTGTCCCTATCCTCTTGCTCAAGGGCCTGAGTACCCTGGGGATGACCGGTCTGGCTGTTGAACACAGAGGCAAAGAAGGCGTTAAGTACTTCAGCCTTTTCCTTGTCCTCGGTGACAATGTTCCCCCCCACATCCAGCAAAGAATGGAGATCCTCCTTGGCTCTCCTTTTATTGCTGATGTACTTATAAAAGCGTTTTTTATTGTCTTTTACAGCACTGGCCAGATTGAGTTCTAGCTGGGCTTTTGCCTTTCTAATTTCCTCCCTGCAGGACCTAACAAGATCCCTGTACTCCTCCTGAGCTGCCCGCCCCTTCTGCCAAAGGCGGTAGACTCTCCTTTTTTCCCTGAGTCCCCGCAAAAGCTCCCTATGATGATACACCTACTTAAGTCGAATGGCTTTGTGCTTTATTTCACCATAAATGTGCCCCGTAACTACTGAATGAAACATACAATTAACCAGCTGTTTTGGGGAGTTCTCTGTTGTGGGGACCCGTGTGTCTTTTTTTCCTCATAGCAAACAAATGATGAATTACTTGTGGTTAATTTCTAGATCATTTTGCTAAAAGGGAAGTCTGGCTGTTTTGGAACCACGTTGGTTAAATAAAAATTAGATGTTTTCAGTTGTGGTGTATTGTACCAGCTTTTCTCCTGAACGGAAAGATTAACCGATTATAACCACTGCATTCTGTAGTTCTAAGGTTTTTTTGTCCGGAGTAAAATCCTGGTCTCCACTCAATGCTATAATTCTTATTTAATTCAATAGAAACAGGACTTCACCCTTAAATATGAGTAGATCTACTCTAAATGTGAGTTGGATGGTGATTAAACAGCAGTTAAAAACAGAACAAAGCCTCTTGTCAAAGTAGGTAATGTGCATGTGTGTTATTTTTGACTTACACT
Source organism: Pelecanus crispus (assembly GCF_030463565.1). Lineage (NCBI taxonomy): Eukaryota > Metazoa > Chordata > Aves > Pelecaniformes > Pelecanidae > Pelecanus > Pelecanus crispus. The sequence continues at coordinate 139,074,262 of NC_134643.1, forward strand.
GGATCCCAGAATAGATCCAGAACTCTTCTTATTTCAGTTTACAGGTCGTTCAATAAAATATTTCTATATTACAAAAATAATTCAGCTCATGCTCCTTTCTTTCGACTGCGGAGTTGCACACAGAGATTGTCAGAGGAGCATTACAGATGTTTCAAAGTCAGACAGAGCACAGAGCTTAAAAAAAAAACCAACCCAAAACAACAAAAAGCTGTCTTTGTGTGCTGGTTTCAGTAAACCGTGGTTCGCTGGCTCCCTGCTTTTGGCTGTAGTCATTGGAAATTAAGAGGCTAAAAGCAAAGCTGGCAGAGGGAAGAACCACGTGTGGTTTTTGTCTGGAGCATGTTACTGGCTCTGGTGCTGTCAGGAGGGGGAGAAGAAAGACAGCCCCAGCGTTAGGCCCTGTTGGGCAGGGCCTGCAGGTGAGGGGCCTGCTGCTCCTGCACACCTCTGAGAGCTCTTCTCACCAGCTCAGCAAGTTCAGTTCTAAAAGATTTAAAGGTGGTGGCGGAGGGGTTTTTTAGAGGAAGCGTTTTGGCTTGTTAGCTCGATAGGGCTTTGGGGTTTTTGTACATTTAAAAAAAAAATGTTCTCTTTGCATCTTTTCAGATGCTATTCAAGATACTGCTCTCATGATTTAAAAAAAAAAAAAAACAAACCCCACACCAAACCTCCAAAACCCCCAACCACCAAAAAAACCCAACAACAAAAAACTTCCTCCCTTGTTCAGCATAAAATTATTCCTGGCAGAGCTTGGCTCATTTATTCTCATGATTTATATTTCTGATTAAATAGTTCCTTCCCTTCCTGTTATTTTACTATTCCTTCCTCTCTGATGTATTTTTAGAGAGCAATCGTATATATTTTCAACCTAGCAAACAGGCCAAGCTCTTTTGATTTCCCCTTTCAAGTGTCCTCTCCTTTCACTGATCCTCCCAGCCCTTTGCTTTACCTCCATAAGCATGATTAGTCCTTTCTTTACTGCAGAATTGTATGCAGCACTATAGGAAAGGCCAGCTTACCTGGGACCTAATATTTCTTTAGCCTTTGATAACATGATAACAAACTATTTTTCTACAAGGCGCCTGCCTTGCTCCAGCCTTTTCTTTTTTTATTCAGGCTCCTTATCTTGTTTCAGTTGCTTTCCTTCCCTTCCTCCTGGCTCTTTCTACAAGTAAGCTTCAGCCGTTCTTGATGTTCCCTTCCTTGTCAGGTATAACTGCCCCTTACCTGCTCCCACCTCTAGGGCTTCTTAAGCTCATCATCTTTTTTCAGCGGGGCCGGGCCTCCTCCTCTTTCCCCTGGCTGTGTTTCCTTCCCCTGTCCCCCTCCTTGCATCCTAGGTCATCACCCTGAATTTGCTCTGCTTCACCCTCCACTCTGCCCCTCATTTCCTTCCTCAACAAGTTTTTGATGCAGATCCTTATTTCAATATATATGCTTTTCCTCCCTCACTATTTTTATATGATCTTAGAAGCCCTTTCCAATCTTAATGATTCCTAGTTTTCACTTTTATTAAAAATGATCCAGCCACCAACCCAGGAGGCATGGGGTTGCTACTCTACCCTTAATTGGTTTAGTGGTGGACTTGGTAATGTTAGGTTAATGGTTGGACTGGATGATCTTAAAGGCCTTTTCCAACCTAAACAAATCTATGATTTTTGTTCCTCCAACTTGGTCTTCGATGACTTCCTTCTGCTGCCGTACTAGCATGGGACTGCTGGATGCACAAGGCTTACTCTTGGTGTGAGTTTCTGTGCTGGGCTTCAACCCTGCCTGGCACACCTGAGAGCTGTTGTGAGAGGGAAGTTCTGCCCTCCTTCTTGCAGCCTTGTGGTAAATGTACTCGAGGATCCCAGCATGTTGTGGCGTGGTTTGCTTTAGGATTGGATAGAGGCTCCAACTTGGTCAGTGAGGATGAAATCTGTGGAGATCTTGGTAACTATTCCTAAATCTGTCAGTTGTCTACTCTTTTTTTTATTTTCAAATTATTTTTTACAATATTTGTCAGATTTTTATCTGGATACCAAAAAGCATATTCCTTGTGTAAATATTACCCATTGTAATATTTTAAGGCATGGCATATTAAAATATGCCTCTAAGTGTGTGTTTTTCAAAGGTTTAGGATTTTAGGATAGTTAAAACTACTTTGACCTAAGCTTGTTTTCTAGTAATAAGTTCTTGTTAGAAGTAAAAAAAAGGAAGACTTTGACATTTCTCTTTCTAAATCTCAAACATTTTATTATATAGATTTTTTAAAAACTTCGTCAAGATGATAACTAGATAAATATAGGTTTTACAATAGGAAATAATGGAGAGTACTACTGGGAACCTGTGCAATTTGTACAAGGATAAGTTACATTTTCAAAGGGACAAAAGCAGGTCAGTTTTGTTGTTGAACTTGTCTTTTAACTTAAAACATAGCTTTAGACAAATAAGAACCAAAGAAAAAATAAGTATTTGTACAAAATAATTTTTCCCTATTCTTAATTCTAGCAAGCTATTAAAAAACCATAAAATTTTCATTGCTACATCAGCCAAATTGTATAGCTTTGTTTTAATCCATGATGCACAAAATGAAATAAATGAAAAGAAAAAAAAAAGAATAGGTTCCAAATACAAAATACCAACAAACAATTAAAGGTAAATTGGATTTTTAGCTGGAGATTTTATTTATCTGGTATAAAGCTTATAACTAGTGACGGGCATGATCTGTGTCCACATGCCAAAGAGTACTATATATTTGGTTAATAACTATTTGCTCTACATTTGATTCTTTTTGTCTTATATTTATGCTGTTGGCTGCTGTGAAGTAAGTAAAATCTTACTTCCTAAAAATATTATAGTACTACTGTTTATGATGTATTTTTTCCCTAGTTTGTGCAGCATCATGTATGTATTAAACCATGAGCTCTTGAGTACTAGGGGTCCAGCTTGAAATGCAGACAATGATAGTTCTGGGTTACATTTTTTTTTTTCTGGAAGGAAAAAGAATCATGAAACAGCAGAATGTATTTTGTTATACCCTACCAAAAAAAAAAATCTCCTGAGGCAACAATTAGATACAGTATTGACTGAAATACCTAATATCTGCTTATTGCTAGGCAGAGATAGTACTGAGCCACCCTTGCAACGTTTGTACTGTTCCAGAGCCCACTAAATAGATTTAGAAGCATATAACAATTATGAGGGAAGTAATTGCATTACAGATATCCTGCTTACTCCTTGGTACAAATGGTTTAAACATGTTATAAAGAGCAGAAAAAGCAATGAAAGCTAAAATTAGGAATTTTTATGTGTTTTGGAAGTTCTTCTATATTATGAAACCAAACCTTTCTAATTGCAAATAAATAAATGTGTTAGTGTTAAAGGTAAACAAACAAAAAACCCTGTAAACATACTTGCTTGCACAGATGAAATCTTTCTTAGCACTTTGGGCAGTATTGTGAATCTTTTTTTGTTCTTATCAGCATGGAGCCTAATTCACCTGTTTGCTTGGGCATCACAAGGAGTGCTATGGCAAGGGGACTTAGGGATCACTCTATGCCTTTTCTTTATGAGGGGATTCCCCTTTGGGAAATGAAGGCATATTTTTATTTTTAATCTTCTTTTCCACTCCAGCTGACAAACTGTCTGACCTGGCAATAGCAAGGCCATGAACTGTGTCTTCATTCAACCAGCATTGTTACTGCTGGATCCTTCAGCTGGACTTGGAGGGAGCGTCTGCATGTTTACTAGAATGAAATGGTGCTAACTATTTGGGGTGAGGAGGTGGGAATTGACTGGCTTTTTGGTGGTGGTGATAGGAGGCTTGTTTTTCTCTTGAGATGGTGAATAGGTCTGAATCACCATAATAAAGTGCTTCAGGGTTGTTTCACAATCTGTGGTTGCTCTCTCATGGCATATGAAAATAGACATTATTGTTGTTTCCAAGTTCTTACAGTTTCTCAGGAGTCTGGGAATGCATTTGTCGTCATCTGCACTGTTTTCTTCCCTTCTTTTTAGTTCTGAGGCATAAGAGGTACTAAAACCCCCACGTTTCTTTAAGCCTTCTGCAGTGGCCTCTGCCACCATCTTTGTCATTTAAAACAGGGTATGTAAAATCCTCCATAGAGTGCTCCAGAGAGGGAACGGAGAATCTGGGTCTGGGGGGGCAGAGGAGTTATTCTTGCGGTAGCCCAGTTGAGAGCTGAGGTGTTATCTCATGGAGCATCTTAGTAATGGGGGAGTCTGAAAGCAGAAATCCTTTGCATCCATATGGAATCTTAACTTACCAGTTTAACTGGAAAAAACACCAAGATAACTGTGTCAGCACTAGTTTTTTGAGTAGCGTAGGCTGGTGTTATGACCTAGTAGGTTAATTCTATTGTGTGTTACTATTTACAGGGACATTTACAGTGTATTTAAAAATAAAACAACCTATAACCAATGTAAGTTGCAAAATGCCAATATAAAGTGTTACTATGTTACATACATGTAACCAAAAGAATTACAATGTACTCTGTGCCCCAAAGGACCAATTATTTCTCATCCTGTGGAGTCTCTGATGGCACTGGAAGGACAGATGAGCTTTTCTTTCCAAATATTTTCTGATTCATGTAGCAAAGCCAAAGCTAATATGAAGAAAGAAGTGGCTAATGTGTTAGCTACACACACACTAGTCACCCTCCTGAAAACTTCCTTTCTACTCTTCCTGTTATTTGGGAAGGGGTTGCTGTGTAAAAGGCAGAAGTAGTTTGGTCAGCAGTTTGCTAGCAGGCTCACTGGGAGGCTGGTGTCTCTGCAGAGTTGGTGTTTCACAAAATGATTTCTGCCCTGCACTTGCATTCCTATTCCCGCTGCTGTAGCTCAGCCAGGTAGCAGCTGCGGGGCTGAGATAGTGTGGGAGACTTTCTCCAACATCCTGGATGTGTACTGGGTATGCTGATGGCACACGTGAAAACTGCATTGTCACTCGTGTCGCTTTATGGGCTAGGCATATTAAAGTGGTTCAGGCGTGCTGGCATGTGGTATATTTTTATTCTGTGAGACTTTGAATGAAGGTAGTATTTGTGGCTGTGGTGGTATGGAAGCTATGACACTGCAGAATATATAGTAGGGGATGAAGAGGGGGAGATACACTATTTAAGCTGCATAATTTTTCCTTCATTTTTTTGGAATGTTCTTCTATATTATGAAACCAAACCAAACCAAACATACTACATTCCTATCACTTTAAACCAAGGAAATTTGTTAGGAATTTTGAAGAAAAGGTTGCTCTACTCCTGAACAAGGAAAAGTTTGTAGTATTGAAATGTTTGTATGGATATCTTAACCAGTCTTAAGAAAAGTATTTTCATAATTTTTACATGTGCTGGTTTTGGCTGGGATAGAGTTAATTTTCTTCCTAGTAGCTGGCATAGTGCTATGGTTTGGATTTAGGATAAGAATAATGCTGATAACACACTGATGGGTTTAGTTGTTGCTAAGTACCGCTTGTGCTAGTCAAGGACTTTCAGCTTCCCATGCGCTGCCAGGTGCACAAGAAGCTGGGAGGGGGCACAGCCAGGACAGCTGACCCAAAGTGGCCAAAGGGCTATTCCATAGCATATGACATCATGCTCAGTATAGAAACTGGGGGGGGGGGGGGGGGGGGGTTGGCCGGGGGGCAGCGATGGCTGCTCAGGAACTGGCTGGGCATCGCTCGGCAGGTGCTGAGCGGTTACATCACTTGGTTTTCCTGGGTTTTGTTTCTCTCTCTCTCTCTCTCGTTGTTCTCCTTTTCATTACAACTTATTTTATTTTATTTTATTTTATTTTAATTATTAAACTGTTCTTATCTCAACCCACAAGTTTTCTTACTTTTGCCCTTCTGATTCTCTCCCCCATCCCACCGGGGGGGAGGGTGAGTGAGCAGCTGTGTGGTGCTTCTTTGCCAGCTGAGACTAAATGACAACATTACAATTATATATTTCTAAAATTTTGGAGTTGTCTGTTTACTTAACTAAGATTCATTACTCTGAAGAAAACTAATTTGCCTGTCTTTGGGACAGTATAGAAAGAATCCATGATTCACCTATTAGGCATACTTCATGGTATTTCTGAAAATAATTTAAAAGGAGGAGGAGGTCTACCTGAAGCAGCCTACTGTTAACTGCAAAGGTCTCAGAAGTGATGTAGCTGAGCAGGATCTGTCAAAGCTGTGATGAGTTAGTAGTGACGAACATCAGTGACGAAATGCATTTTCTGTTGGTTGGCCTTTTAAATTATTTGATATTTCTTCTAGCGTTATTTTTAAATGATCCTTCCTTGAAAATACAATGCCAGTATCTTCACTTTGTTTCATGCCACCTTCACCCATTTTTAGTTTTAGATCCCCCTCTCCTCTCCTTTCCTTTTTTCGTTTCTTTCTTTTTTTTTTTTTTTTTTTTTTAAAACATTTGTCAGGTGGCTAAGTGCTGGCAGGATTATGAAGCAAAAGCAGTGAGATGTCCCCTGTCGTGCCTCAGATTATTCGAAGTAGAGTAATTGAAGGGGGGAAGAAATGCGATAATATCCTGAAATATATCTTAAGAACAGCCTGAAAGGATGGGCCATAACCTTGGTATCTTCTATGCTTATTTCGGAAGGGTTCTGGAAAGTCCATATAGTTAAGCTGCAGGTGATTGTCCATGTGAGATTCCTCTTCTGCCCACACTACAAGTTTTTCCTTTCTCTGTAACTAATTAACTCTATATCTGGTTCTATACATGGTGGTGTTTACAGCCTGCAGAGTTAAAACTCAGTTAGTAACCATGGCAGCTAACAATGGTCCCGGGTGTCTGGCAGCCTTTCACCAATTCAGCACATTTTTTAAACTGTAGGATTGGGTTCCTGGGTCTGTGTTAGCAGTTTGATTGTCCCCACAGCTTCATTCCTAGTGCAGAAGGACAGCTTAGAGTGCATTTCCTAGTGGATTTGGAATTTTTTTCTGTGTGGAGTCTGAACCTTCATAGCTACTAATAAAGGTTAAAAAAATGCACCCCAGAACTGCTGAGTGGACAAAGCCTAGCCCAAAACTTTTTGCATGACGAGTTGTGGGTTATGGATACCTTGAAGACCAGCAGACAAATCTCTGCGTATTGCTTCCTCTGTATTACAGCCTTGCTGGTAAAGTATGGAGATTCTTACTTCACAGACATGGCTAAGTTTGGGCCTAGAGGAACCTGCTTAACACCTCATGGAAGAGAGAAGGGCAGAGCTCTTATTTTGACTGCTACATGTATGCTTGAAGAGCTTTGGCGTGATGGAATAAGAAATTACTCTGCAGATTTTGAAGGAAGCTTAAAAATATATGTCCTGGTTTATGGCTTACATTTCATCTGTTGTGTTGCTTAAGCAGCTGGAGAAGGCAACAGCTATTAGATCTAAATGCAAAATCTCTGGTTAAAAATACATATTTGTTTTCCTTTCTTATGCCAATCAAAGTTCCTTTGTATGTGTAATAGAAGGGATTGTACCTCTTCTATTTAGCACAATGATCTCAGTTCTCACTTTTTTCAAGCCCATTTTGAAAAGCAGAGGGCTGCCCTAGCTTTTAAAAGGCTTTGGCAAAAGGGCTGAAACTACTCAGGTAACAATTGCATTTTTGCTTAAGGCTTGCATTAGCCAGGTTGAGTAATAGGACTGCCAATGCCATGGACTTGCTTTTTTGTAGGTAACCAAAGAAAGTACAGGTTACTTGCTTCAAATCAGTGCGTGTAGGTGGTAAGTACCATCATCCCTGTGTGAACACAGAGGTTACACTTTAAAATGAAGGAGCTGCTGTAGCCGTGGTCTGTCTTGTCCAGCGCCCTGTTTCCAGCCCTCAGCAGTAATGGATAGTTGAGAAGAACTGGCAGGTAGACTCTTCTGAATTAACTTGTCACTTGGGGTGTTTCTTGTTACCTGTCAAAATGGGAGTGTAAAACTGCCTTTAAACCATTTTTCTGTTGTTTTGTATATGATACTGTATAACCTGCCAGTTCTGGGCTTGATGCTTTGAATATTTAAGTGCTTTGAATGTCTACTTCCAGTGCCCATCTTGCTCTTTGTTATAAGCTGTAACTGCATTGGTTGAGTAGATATATGTCATGTCTCCCATTTATTTGTATGAAAATTTGGTTGTGATCTAATCTCGCTGACTCCTTGCTTGATCTCTTTTGCTCAGGAAGAATCTTTGTGAGTTTTTAAGAAAAGAAAGTCCAAGCTCCTCTGCCTTGTTCAAATTGCCTGTTTTCTTTGTTAAATTAGGTTTTCCAGCTAAGCTGACTGTCACGTATAATTTAAATGTGATTGAGGAGGTGGATTTTTTGACCGCTGAACTGCATTTAGCTTTATTACCTTAAGAAACTGTAGGACAAACCAAAATCATAGTGATGGTTGGTTGTTACAATCCATAGGGTGCAGGAGAAGGACAGCGTAACATTGTGTCTGCCTTTTTGATTACATCATGTGGGAATCACGGAGTTGATGTTTCCCACAACCTACCTGTTAGTAACGCAAACTTCTAAAATACTGTAATTTGGATAATCATTTGGTTTCCTGAGCCATGAGGGGGGGGAAGTTAGATGCGTATTACAGTTTGTAGGTACATTTTACAAGTCTGTTCAGAAGAGCTGCATTTCTGTTATTGAAGGGGAAAAGTGCTATAGAAAGGAACAAATTACATTAGTGATACTGTTTAGAAAGTAATAATGTTAACACTAGTTTTCCCAAGGCAGTTTAACTATTTTTGACTAAGTGTGCAATATATGTTGATAGAAGAAATGTACAGATAAAAGTAAAAAAAAAAAAAGAATGCCTCTTGAAAAAACAGTTTTAAAAGAGTGAGTTTAGTGAATTAGTAATGCAGATGAGATCTTTAACACTGCTTGGCCTGATAGAAAGTAATCTATGCTGCCCACTATATTTCTTAACTCCCTGTACCTTTGTTTTCACAAGTTATCACTTACAGAAATTATCTATACATTGAGAATAATCTATGTGTATTCCTAGGAGGGAAATGCTGTGAAAATGCCTTTCCTGCTGATTGCAGTATTGTGCTGTAATGGTGTTGAGCTTTCCTGTATTTACCACTCAGAATCCATATGTACAAAGTTGCAAATGCTAGTTATTTTTCACAAGAAAATATAGGTGCTAACTTTAACTTGCTGCTGTCACAGAGTGCTGTAACTGCTGTCCTTCAGGAGCAGGGACTCAGTGTCTCAGGAAAGTGACTGGGCAGAGGTAGAGGTGGAACAGTTTATAATTTGTCCTTAGTGAGCAATTTGTATCTTATATGTCTTTTTTATAGCTATCATTCTATTTATAAAAAGAAATAAATAATTTGCAAATTCATTCCCTTCTTCCTCAAAACTCCGAGTTCATTAAATAATTGTTAATAATACACTGGGCTTTAGTCTACCAGTGCCCACTGACCTATGTGTTCCTGCTGTTCTAGACCCAGTGCTTGGTTTGCTTGACTTCTGTTAGGACATGTTTTGTATTTAGCAGCCTAATCTATGGGCTGACTTGATTTTCAAGGGAGAGAGGGAAGGATTTTCCCTTTGCACAGCCAGGTCTTTGACTGTAGCTGATCCCCAACCGGCTGGATTGTTAATCCCCATTTCAAAGTGTCCAGTTTGTTTATCATTACTCGAGTTCTTTTCTCCACTTTCCCTCCTCTAAGGTCTTGACTGTTATAGGAATGGTCAATTTCAGTGACAAACACTTTTGCTTTTTCTTCTCAAGTACCACATGTAATTAGGTGAAACTTATTGGCAGGACCATTTTCAACATGCCTGTTATTGTAGGGTTTGTATTTCTTCCCCTTTCATCAGCACAGCCTCTTATTGTCATAATGCATACTTATTGGCTGGAAAGGGGCTGTTATCAGGGTGTTTACAGGACTCTGCTGTAGGCTAAGGAAATTCAGAAAGGCTGGTTTGCAGCCTGTCCCAATTGCCAGCCTCTCTGGAAGCTTTCTTGCATAGTTACTCTAGCTGTGAATTTACAAAAGAGTACCTCAACACGCCGGGGAAAATACTGAGCAGGCTCCATTGGATATGAGGAGGATACTACTTTGTACAAATATTATGGTGGTGTTCTCAGTCTGTTAGACTTGAATCTCAGACATTTTCATTGGGTTTTGGATCTAATTCAGCATATGCATTTCCTTTTAAAAAGAAACAGGACGGGTTTTATTTTCTTACCAGGTAGCCTCTGTAGTTTCAGAGGGTGGAAGGCAGAGTGCTGTGTGGGAAGACAGAACACGTTTATGCTGAAGAGTTCTTTACCTGCACTTCATGTTGCTAAGTTTTCTTTTTCCCCTCATTTCTCTCCATTCCTACCCCCTGCCCCACCTCCATTTTGAGGATTCCTCTGCTTTTTTGCTTCTTAACCAAAACCTTCCAGGCTTTGATGGCTGTCCAGTTAGCCTAGCAGAGCTGATTTCACTCCCTTTAGGGCATCTAGCACTAAAAGGAGAGTTGCACAGTGGGCTTTTCTTCTGCCCCCAAGCAAATGGGATGGGTAGAAAGTAAAGTTTGATTACATACAGGCTTTGGAGCTGGGTCTAATATCTTTGAACTCTTAATTTCAAGCTGTTTGTAACAAAAATCTGCTTTAGAAATGATCATCAGCTTGATGTGGATATATTGTGAATAAAACCTTCATCTTCAAACCCGTATCTCAATTTTTGAGGCTTACTTTTTTGTTGACAGTCTGTACAAAATGCTAGTGGTAAAAAAGTGTCTCATGGTGGTTTTAGTGCTTACCTTCCTGAGATTCAGTGTTTCAGCAGGGTACACATCCAGCATAAAAGGTTATAAAGATAATGACTTGATGAAACTATGCTGATAAAGGTGACATCACTGCAACAGGCAAAAGTGACATCTGGCCGTGGTCAGATACACGTGCTCTTGGGTGTTGTTTTTTTGTTTTCTCTGATGTCTGGATGGTGCAACTCTGGGTTTACTTCCTTTGAATAGCAAAAAGACAAGTCTAATGTGCTTTTTCTGCTATGAAAGTCCTTACAAATATATAAAGCTAACTTTTCATATGTAAAGTGACAGGATGAGAACTACCAAGCAGTTTTTCTTGCTACTGTTAAACCGTGTTGTATCATTGCTCTTTGCCCTTCAAATAGAAGACTTCTCAACTCCTTCAGCCAGGCACTGACTGTTGTTACTGGCTGGTTGGAGTTACAGGTGATGCTTGTGATGTCAGTGTTGCTACTTCTGCTTCAGATTGGATCACACAAGCGTGAAATTGAGTTCAACATGTAAAAATCCAAATAGCCATTTCCATATTTTGTAGCACTGAAACGGGATAGCTTTTTCAAGAAAAAGATGTGAGAAAATCTGGGCAATTTTCACAAGTTTCATGACTCACCTAGATTTCCCAACTTTGTCTTACAATCCATTTGGAGAGAATTTCTACTGGTCACTTTTAGATGATGTTCATTTTCTAATGTATCCAACAGACACCCATTCAAGCAGTGACTGAGGAACAGGATTGAAAGAATCAGAGTGTTCTTTTTTAAATAATTGAATTGAAGCATCCACTTAATTGGGAAAGATTAGGTTTATGAAATAAAGCTCACAAAATGAAATGGAGTGTAAATGAGTGTCAATTGACTACTGTCTTGCCTTATACATTCTCAAAAGGATTTTGCATATACTGTGGCAATTTAGATTTTTTGTTATTTAATACACTGAACAGTTACACAGTTTGGCATTCATTTATACAAAATAATTTCCTAAGACACTATTCACTCTAGAATAGTGATGCCTGGAAAATATTTGGGATCAAAATAGTCTTCAGGACATCTTTACTTTTGGACATCTCATGTTGTTAAAATAGGGAAATAAGTTTAAAAAATGTGACTTGAGAAGAGATTGGAGGTAAAATTTAGCTGTGCTCTCCAGAGGGTACTTTCAAAATTGCTGATGTTCAGAAATGTGCTGTGAAGATTGATTCTAATTTTCTCTGGTTTTATTCAGTTAACCTTGTTGCGTATGAGATACATATATGTATATGTGTGTGTGTGTGTGAATTAAGAACACAAGACAAATATAGTTATGATAACTCTTGTGATTTAATAGAATTTTCTCCATTGTTTTAAAAATGTGCTATAAATTTTGAAGAGCTGGTAAAAGTATTTGATGAAAGATTCTTACTGAAACCAGGTTTAGTAATGTTTTTATAATATTTGGAAAGTGTAATTTGTGGCCAACTGCCACAAATTTTGAGTGAATGAAAACAAATTTCCAAAGACAAGGACAAAGTTATGATTTTGTGAAAAAGGAATAGTATGCTTTTCCAGCTTTTGTTGCACACTTCAGAAATCTGGATAAATATTTTTGAGGTGCTTCTGATTTACCAGGAAACCTGCATAACTAAAATGAAAGACAGTCTTCTTTTCTGGCCTTAGAAGCATCTTTGTATAGAAAATGACTTTTGAAATTTAAATTCTGAATAGGAAGAACTTCAGAGATAAACTAAGACAAATAAGTAGATATATCGAGTTCCTTGAGAATTGCATATATGTATCTTGTAAGTAGATCTGCATAAAAAGAAAATTGGAAGTATGAGAGGGAATTTCATGTTATTGAAAACTGAACTGCTTTATTTTTCATCACTGATCAGTGAAACTGTCATACTGAAGACAGTGTTATGAGTACAGGAGAACCTGAAAGATGAACAAAATACTGTGCCATGTGATAGGGGGAGAAGGGAGAAGCCAAAATACTGTTTTTGATTACATGTGTCTTCAGCCTTTGTTTTCCAAATGGCGAATGATTTCCCATTAAATTGTCAATGATGTTAATGTTAGGGTGTACTTGGTTCTGTTTAAGGATTTGTGAAACTGTGTAAATAAACGGAGACCAGACTATTCCTTCTGGCCTGTGTGTGTATTTAATAAACATTTAAGAATTCAGGAAACATGGAATTGACCAGTACCTGACCAGCACAACCTTAAGTATACTCAAGCTTCTTTTTTGCTTTTTTATGGCATCTTCCAGTTATCGCACGTTTATTTGAGTGGGTCTGGCCACAGTGAATGTGAGCTAAAGCTTATCTAGCTGAGGAAGGGAGTGATTTTTTTTTAAAAAAAGCATATTAAGTAATAATGGTAAACATGATTTTTAAGGATTTAGGGTGGTTTAAAATTGTTGATTTAGGAGCTTCTTGTAGCTGGTAGAATTGCAGGCCTTAGCAGATTGACTAGTAATTACCAAACATGTTTGACCATACCCATTACTTCATTTCCCCCTTTATAGATGAAGGCCCTTGCCCCAGCACTTCAGCTGTTCAGTGGGCACATGTGACTCTTGTCACTGTTCACACCCTGTTCAGTACTCTGGAAAAAATGAAGTCCAAAGCAAACAAACTCTTTCCTTGTGCCCTGTAGTCTGTGCCAACTTAAATTTAGTGATAGCATAGATGGTAGGTAATGAAATAAGTGTTGAAAATGCCTAGGTCTGAAAATACCTGCAAATACTTACAAATTCAATGAAGTAGTCACTGATTGTCAAAACTTATGTGGTGGAGGGAGAGAAGACATATGAAAAGTGGTCAGCAGCAAAATGTAGGATCAGCCAATTCTCTTTAAAGGACTGAAGGCTAAATTGAAATAGTTATAGGCATGTATGAGTTTCACCTCCTTAAATAGGTAGCGGCTACAGCATGCCTAAGTTTGTTTTCATCACTAGCAGGTATACACAGGCCACTGTCCCTAAAGATCTACTGAGGTACTACCCGCCTTTCACATCTTTACAGTTACCACCACTTATAGGTTAGTGAATGTCACCTTTACACCCAAGCACTTGAATGTTGTATGGTACAGCCAGACACATCCAAACTAGTTTGTGTAGCACCAGCTTACGATTGCCTGTCCACCTCTGCAGCTCTGTGTGGGGTTTCCCTTCAGCTGTGGACTTCAAGCTGCTTGCTAGACCCTTGGGTCTAATGGTTGCTGCTTGCTTGCTCTGCATTCATGTTCCTCTTTCTTTAGCAGAACATCCTCAACAGGCCTTGTTTCTGCCCAGTGTTACGTTGGGATTGAAAGGGATCTCTTCTCCTTTTATGCTTTTCAGTGTAGTGTAACGTGTATTTATCCCTATTTCCTTTTCAGAGATCTCTGTACCAAGTCCACTGCTCCTATGAATTCTGGGAAGTGTCCACCACAGGCCTTGCCTAGAGTGGTTAATGACTTCCTGAAGTAGTCTGTTAGTTGATTTGTGATTATAAGTATAATGTTAACAAAGCAGAGCACACCTATGGTTTTAGCTTTTTTTTTTTTTTTAACTGTGCAGGTTCTCCTAGATAACTTTTAAATATTCCTCCATCTGGTCTGGATCACAGAAGGGGAGGAACAGGGCATTCGCAGTGTAAGAAGTGCTGACAGGTTTCGGGTTTTTCCTGAGGAATGGGCATTTAGATACAACTTGTTCAGTACAGATTTCTTAAACCACAACATGTTCAGTTTCTTTTACCAATGATGATCTTTCAGGGCCCTCTTCCACAAATAAATGAGTTTTTTTTCTTTTCTTTTCTTTTTAGTTTCCCATACAAGAAGAATTGGAATCATACAACTCAAAGTTATGAGTGATACACTGAATATGAATTGTAATTTGCAGTGGTCATTACAGCACTTGTAGTATAAATATTTGCTCCTTCCTAAATGTTTTCTAATCAGACAAGTTTTAATAGGCCATCAAAATTAAGTTGGTTTTGTGTGTGTGTTTCAAATGCTTGAATGTTCAATAAGTTTCAGTACAGTCTATGGAGAGTATTTACATACAAGTATGTAGTATCTACCAGTTATCTCCAGATACAGCTAGCAAAGGGGGACAGTGAGGGAGGTGGTTTCATGGCATGTAACAGCTACATCTTAAAATGCCAGTGATTCTGTATTTTCATTAATGTTTATATAGTGCGATTGGGTGATTTTGCTATTGCTTGTCAATAGCCAGCCACTTTTTCCTCATTAATTATTATCCAGAAGACAAAGTGTTACTAGGTTTTGTGTTGTTTCCAAGGGGCAGAGGAAGTTATCCTTACTTAAAATGCCTAAAAAATTTTACTGCATGATGACGCCTGTTAAAATCACTAGGACTACCTGTGTGTAAAGTACCCTTCTTGACCTGAAGTAAACATGTCAAGAAGGGCTCCCAATGAGAACAGAGGAACCAAGTGGTTTCTGCTCTGATGTGTCAAAGTTAATATTGTAAAGGTAAAAAAAAAAAAACCCTACACCTGAACTTGAAGCTGTTTGTGGTTGAAGGAGTTGAAATCTAAATACATCTGGGATATCCTGTAATTTCTAGAAGCTGTCAGAGTAGGTGGGAGAAGGAGTGTTGTTTTTTGCCTTTTCACTAAGAAATACAGTTCAGGGACAAGATGGATAGAGAATCCTCTGGTGAATTGCATGGAAAAAAACAAGTCAGCTTTGACTGCAACTTCTTGAGTTCAATCTTTGTCACAAATGGAAGGATACTCTCCTCTGCTAAACGAGATTCCTCCCTATTTTTTTCAAGAGGTGTTCATATTTATATTAATTACCCAATTATTTTTCTGATGGCTTAATTTTCTCTGGTTTGTGTCTTGCACACAAACACATTTATCTTTCACAGCAGAGAGCTACTTTCAAGGTAAGCTGCTGTATAGAATCATAGAATCATAGAATTGTTTAGGTTGGAAAAGACCTTTAAGATCATCCAGTCCAACCATTAACCTAACACTACCAAGTCCACCACTAAACCAGTTAAGGGTAGAGTAATAATTTCATGTTTTCTGGCTTGGTGGCTGGATTATTTTTTAATGAAATTAAAAACTAGGAATCATTAAGGTTGGAAAGGATCTCCAAGATCATCAGTCCAACCGCCAACCCAACACCACCATGCCCACTAAACCATGCCCCAAAGTGTAGGGGAACAAAAGCTAAGTCATGTATTGTCATTTTTCCTGTCTTCCTGAGAGTTGTGCAAGTTGATATTTAGCAGAATTTCAAGGCACAGTTCTGCACATATATAATTGGAGACATAGCAGTTTCATAGTTAAGGTTACACTAAAGTCTTAACTGAAATGTAGGTGAGCCCTCTTCAACACATAGGAGTAACACTCTGTGTCTTCCCTCAGCCTACAGCACTCAGAGACCAGGAGTGTATCAACTATTTTGAAATGTGTTGTTCTTTTCTTGATAAGTTGGTCAGCAGAAAGGCTGATTAAAAAGAATTGCTAATAATTCCACATACAGCATATGCACCTTTTCCCTCTTGATTCTTGTTTAAATGTAAAAATGAAAACTTATGTATTAAGTTTTTATATGAAAAAGTACTTAAAGGCAATTTCTCTAAGAGTTTGTGGCTGCTGAAATCTTCACGTTTCTGCTTGGGAGTCAGTCTACATCATCATTTGGTGATGCTCAACCAGGTGAGCAGATTCAGAGGAGTCAGTCCTGGAGTTCCAATATATCTTTATATATGGCCAGACTGCACCATTTCTTCATCCTTGATGACTCCTATGCACCTGCTATCTGCTTGCTTTCTTTTAACTCTCGTCTTCAAACTTTCCTTTCCCCTCAGCAGAACTATGTAATTAGTACTTTTCTTTCACCTCTGCCTTATTTATAAAGCTGGAGTTTTAATAGCAGTGAGCCTCATGCATACTGGTACCACATGTCACATTGGGAAACACCATAAAATGGCTGTCTCTGCTTGGAAGGAGACTTATCCAAACAAAGATCATACTTCCTCATGCAGCTCTTCTTATCTGTAAACAGAAATCCTGCTGAGGGTGCTAGCCAGATACACATCAGTTTTTCTCATGTGGACTTGACCATAATATGTCCTCTACTTTTTTTTTTCTTTTAGTACAAGCCAGTGAGTCTTTGTGGCTCTGGTATCCATGCAAGTTTGTTTAAAGTTTCATGCTGGCTGAATAAACATTAGGTTGAGAAACTGCAAAGGTAGTTTCAGTATGATGCATTGGTTCAAAGTTAACGTGCCAATCTCTTTTGCAAACATTGAGTAATTATGGGATTGAGTAATTTGAGGTGAGGATCGTGGTCACCAAATCTTCTCGCATCTGAGATGCCAGGCAGTGCCTCTCCTATGGCATATCAATATACCAATGGCATATCAAACTCTCCCAGGCAGTTGTAGCACTCATCACACCTTTTTTAGTCTTGAGCAACACACTTTGCTGTTCTGGATCACTGTCGAGCATGGTTATTCCTACTGTTTGCATTCTTTACACCTCATTTCTCTTAGATAAGACCAAAATATAGAAGGTTGTTCTGCTTGAATAGATTGACCCATCCATCTCTTTTTGCCTGCTTGTTCCTTTTTCACAGCTGTAGAAGAGCAGACAGAACATATAAAGGGCCTAGAGGTTCTACCATGAAAAGGTTTGTCTGGAGACCTCCACTCTACTAAGAGAAAGTAGTCTGAAGTATAGAGGACAGCTGCTGCATTTCTCCATGTCAACCAGGGAATTTTTGAGAGCTGTTGTTTAAGGTTTGGGTCAATTTTCCCAGCCCTTAAGACTTTGTGAATAGGGCTATCTTTTCTAAATATCAAGTATTTAGGATTAAGTTTAACACCTCCAAAGAAACATGTGACCTACTTTATAAAAGCTGATTTCCATGGTTCCGGGACATCTTTTAATGGGGATTATTAAAATTCTTGCTCTGAATCTTTTCAGTTCCATCTTTTTTTTTTCTTTCTTTCTTTCTTTTCTTCTTTTTTTCTTTTTTTCCTTTCCCCTAAATGACAAAAACTTACCAGACATACTGGAAAGAGAACCACCACTGGAGATGAGCATATCAGCAACATGCTGGAACTCAGAAGGCTGTACTAGACAAAAAGGAATCCACAAGGTGTATGGCCCCATTCCAAACTCACATGAATTAACCTGTACCTGCTGTAATGTGTGCAGGAAGCAAGGTCAGATTAAGAAGGAAAATAACTAAATAGCAAATTTTGCTTGACAGCTGCAAGGGTTGTAGGACTTGAGGAATGTGGGTGTCAGAAGTTCTGAGGAACAGCTGCCTGTGCCGTAAGTTCCTTCTTGAAATTGTTGGTGCTTAGCACCAGGAAAAACTGTAATCATAGTACATTTTCTTGTGAAGCTGTGGCAGGTGGGTGCCAGCTATATTTATGAAGAGACCTCTAGCCCTGAACTGTCAGACTGCAGAAGGAACAGTGTTAAATTCTAATCTCTGATTTACACGTCTGGCAGCGCGTACTATTCACATGGTGTGTGGTTTGAATAATGATGTGTCTACTCCAGATCTTATTAACCCTGATTTAATCCAGGATCTTATTTCATTAATGCCTGCTAGCTTTCATACTACTGGTTACACAAACAAACAAAACCCTAAAAATCCTGTAACACTGTATCTATCTTTCCAGATAAATATTTTCATGAGCCCTTTTTTCTTCTTGAAAAAAGCCTCAGCTTGTCTGAGGACACTGGTAAAATACTGGTGCTTCTTCAGGAATCTCGATTTTAATTTTGTGTGCAGTAGAATTACACAACACTTGCCCTGTCTGTGTAGGCGCAGTGGACTTCCCTGCATAACCTTTATAGCTGTATGCTGTAGAGGGTTGAGTAATTGGGTTGATTTAATAGAGTAGCATGTATTTGAAGACAGGTCTATCAAAGAACAATAGCAATCTACATAATTTTCCCAAACCTTTTTATGTCACAGTTCTTTGTTCTGTAATGTAGAATTATGTGATTAAAGACTTCTATAGGAATTTGTATAGTTTTTCCTGACTTGTTAGTTGGAAAGAAAAATAGCTGTTTGGACCATCACCAGGGTTTTTTAAGTGTGGTTGAAATGAAATTTTTGAAATTCTGAGCAGGTGTATTTTTTTTGTATTATGTATGTTTTGGGTAGTACAGTGACTTTCGTTCAGGTTTGGGGTCTTTTTTGTTTTGTTTCTTTTTCACCATACAACATTATTATTTAAAGAAGATAAATCCTTTCACAAAAAAATTCTTCCACTTGATTTTAAACAGAATGCAAGACACTGAATGAGTCGGTTAATGTTCTTATTGGAAAATCCTGCTGTTAAGGATCATCTGGTGTGTGATAAGATTCTGCATAAAGGATTTGTGCTACTTAGTCTCTCTCTGAACCTGTCTGTGTCATATAGTTTATCTAGTTATCTCTAACACATTACAATTTGTGATAATGTCTCTCATTGCTTTTTTCTAAGAAAGTATGTTGTCTCTTTTTCTGTATTGGTCATCTGTTTCAAATTGTATGGTTGTGAGAAGGAACAAAGATACAACCCTGGAAATTTATGGATTCAAGTAGTTTCTTGTGTATCTTACGAACTTTGCATTATGTGGTAATACGCACAGAGCTTTTTATACTGACAGCAGAAATATTCTACTACACAAAATACCCATTTATCACCCTCTAAAACTGTATTCTGTTACAGCAGACCTTTTTAATATGGCCAGGTGTCTGTGGGGGGAAACTCTTAACATGCTAAATTCTGGCATATCCCCCTCTGCTTGAAGAATGACATTGCACTTTCAAGCAAAGTAATAATGCTTCTAATAGTTGGATGAAAATGGAGCCTTTGTGAGAAGAAACTTAATTCTATTAAAAAGTGAAATTGCTTGAATAATTTCATTCAGCTGGAGCTGGACTGAGGAGAAGTTGGCTGAGAAGCACCTTTTGTTTTGTTTTAGAGTCTTTGGGTTGCCATCTCCCAAGTGCCTCATACATGGGTGGCGGGATTGTGTGCCCCTGTTCTGGTGACAAGGTGACAAGTTCTGTTTTCCTCACCTCTTTAATAAATTTATAGCAAGCTTCTGCTTTTGTACTTCTCACCTACCTGGGAAACCTGCACATAAAGATCCACAAATTTACTTGCTGTCTTTCAAAGGCTTCCGTAAAGCTGTCTTGTCACAGCGGTTACAAAATGCTGGTAAATGCTTATGCACCTGGCCTGTGCTGATCACTTCTGTTTCTTCATGCTTCCTGCCTTCTGCTGTTTCTGTTAATCAGCCATACTTTTTTCTTGCACCTAGATTGTAACATCTCAGAGAGAGGTACTGAATTTTTTTCTGCCACCATGGTGTGGGATCCATAGGTGCTGTTAGAGTACCTGCTAGAGAGGAGAGCAGGAACAGGGAGCATCAGGCCTGGACCACTCTCCCCTCAGCATGCCAGTGTTGGGGTCAGGATGAATTGAGTGGCTTAGAACAGCATCCAGCACCCAGCATAGCATCTTTTTCCTATTTGCCTTTTTTTATTGCTCTAATTATCATTTTCAGCCTTGGTCTGTTAAGTGCATTAAGATGTAATGAATTGCTTGTCCTGGTGGTAATGAAGCTAATCACTGCTGTAGCCAAGCATGTCTCCAAAACCCAAACCACAATGAGCAGAGGGTGTATTCTTTTTTCTTCCTGACTTTCTCTGAGACAATTGGCGTTATATATTTGGTACACATTTTTTAAAACGTGCTCCCCATTTTTCTTACTGTTGTATTCCTTGCTGTTTCTCATAGTCTCCTTTTTTTCTTTCCCCTTTCTTTTATTATTTTCTTTTCCTCTCTTTTTTGGTAATTTTTTTAAAAAAATGAATGGTATAGGTGAATATGAGCTGTCTCCTTTTGAACTGAAGAAGTAGTCTGAGGCTAAGGGCATGGAACAAGGAGATTTTCTTGACCTGAAAGGACAAAAACACACTCATGTTCATATAAAAACAGAGCTGAAAGATTGCATAAGACTTAACAAATCTGAGAGTTTTGTTAATTTTACTAACACTCAGCTTTCTAAAAGCAGAAGGCTTTCTATATAGGCAAGAGTGTGTATCCTATCCAGAAGATTTTTTATGATCAGAAGGATGTACAAAGGACGTAACAAAGCTGTATCAAAACAGGAAGAATGTGGAGGTTCTTTAAGAGGAGCTTCAGTTTGCTGTAGCACACTAGGCGTTGGTGTGTAGGAGAGGAACAGAGGAATTCAGGTGTGGCAGTGTGGCCTCCTTAGAGCTGTGGTAGGGAGGGTATCATAGCATGGGCATCTCAGGCTGGGGTAAACAGGGAGTGTTCAGACATGGCTATCACAGAGAAGTTACCAGCAGTTTAAGCAGGAGCTGGTTGCACTGTGCCTCCAGTGGCACAGTATTTTTGCAGTTATTGTAGAATACATTGGATGTAGGAGTTAATTTTCTTTTGTAACAACTGTTGCTTTGTCATTTCATAGTAATTTTGTTTGATGCAATTTGTTTGCACTAAATCCAAACTATTAATTTTTTACATGGATGTTTTCATGTGACGCAATATATTGTCCCAAATGTTTGAGGTATTGTCTCTATATTAAGTAAAGTTTATAAATAAAATTGATAATAAAATTAATATTTAAATGCTGCAAGAACAATGCACATGACAGATGGGCTGTTGAAGCCTTTACTTACATCTGTGTAATGAATTTATGATTAAATAAAGGCTAGGCTCTAGATGCGTATGATAAATAGCTGAGCAGTGTCCTGGCAAGAAGCTTTGCAGTGTTCATAAGGCCTTCCATCTGAGAAGCAAGGGCAGCACTGTGGGTTTACCTGAGCAGCCATGCAAGCAGCGCTTCTGACTGTACGTGGATGGCGTTCAAGAGTTTATTTGCGCTGGGAGAGAGCAAAACAGAAGATTGCATCTTTTTTATGTAACACAACAAGAAAAAAAGGAGGGTAAGGCACATCAGAGCCTTCATCCTTAACGTGCTTTGTTCTGCATACTGCTACTGTTACTGCTGGAATAGATACACTGTTCAGCATGTAAAACTCAGTGAACAAATAACGCTTTTCTCTATCAAGCTGCAAATCAGATAGAAGTCATGTGAGCCACAGAAATAAACTCGAAGGCTAGATACAGAAACCAAAGAACTCTTTGAGAGAGGCTTAGGAGGCTGTGGTTTAGAAATAACCCCAGAACTAGGCAGTACTAGCACAAACCAGAAGGCTTATGAACTGTAACCACCCCCCCCCCTTTTTTTTTTTTTTTTTTTTTTTTAAAGATTGTGTCACATGCCTGACAGGCAGTTGGGAACATGTTTCCTACAAACTTGGTATAAGCTGAGAGTGAAACAGGAGAGAGGATGTGGAATCCTGCTGTAGTGAAACAAGAGCATAACTTTTTTCATGAGCTGAGATCATGTGTGCAAGAGCAGCATGGGATCTATGCAGCTGTTAGAAGCTGGCGGTCTCTGCTGGGGAAGCGCACTCTCCAAGCTGTCCTTCCCACTCTACTTGCTGACAGAGCCACTGATAAGTATCTCCTGTCATGACCAGCTAATGGAGAGATCTCAGTCTTGATTGTGGTGCTTGAAGGTCCCATGTTCTGCCTCTGTGTCTTGGAGCTGATAGTGCCCTAGAAAGGAGAAGCCAAAGACTAATGAATCTCAAGTGATGCAGAAGCCAGGAAAACAAAAGCTAGGTGGTTTCTTTATTGTCTCTGGAACATTGTCATTCTGCTTTTTATGGAGTTTAAGGCTAGTACTATGAAGGCATACTTGATCTTAGTGCTGCCACCATCTTTCTCATTGAAAATAATTTTCGCATTGATGCTAGTTCAGTTGCTGGGAAGGTTTGTTCCAACCTCGCTGCTGGACACGTTGTTTATTTCACAGTAGAACTACAAGAGTCTTGACAATATCAGAGTTGCATTTATTTCTGAGCATATTTATAATTATTCAATAACTCTTAACTACTTTTAGTGAAAATGTCACAGGAAATGACTCAGGAGGACTAAATACTGCATTGATGTACTCTGCAGCAGCATTATATTTTGAGGTTTTAACATAAATGTGTAATTGAATTCATATATTGTTTGAAGTTGCAGACATTGTTTGCAGGAAATCATGGTGGCAGTTGTCTCTTGAAATTGAAAGCATGGTTTTTGAGAAAAGAGATTAAAGGAAAAGCATTCTGTATCTCAGAGGGGTCAAAGTGCTCCTGACATTTCCATTGTCATTTTTTGATAATTCACGTGTTGCGTGGTTTTCCCCCTGGCTGCACACAATTCTGGGTTCTAATTCCTGTTCCCATATTTGGCTTCAAGCAATGTACAGGCTGTAGATTTTTGAATTGTGAAAGCCTCATTATTTCTCAGCTTTTAACTCTTTCAGTATACATGTGTCTTGTTTTCAGAAAGCCTTGATTTTGATTAAACGTCTTGCTTCCAGTGTGCAAGAACTGTTTTTCCCTTTGCACATGGAAGCCATAGATAAATCACCTTGTAGTCTGATAGTGATTTTTCTCATAATTTTTCATGGCTCCCAACAACTATGAGGAATGAAGTGTTGCCTGGAGCATTTCCTACCTGCACCAGCAGAGAATAGCATTTCATTGCATTTACAGTCATGGAAAGGGTTGCAGTAATTTCATCAAATGTTTTCAGATGAGTTTCCCGTAAAGGTCAGAACTGCTAGAGTACAAAAAATCTTGAAACTTTGGTGTAGTGAAAATGGCAGAAGTTTTTGTACTTTCCTTTAGACTTGGTAACAGATAGTAACTGTAACTTTTGTGGCTGACCTCACTCAAGCATTTGCTATAAATTAAAGGAAGCTTTTTGATAGATGTGGAAACTTCAGCATGTAGACACACAGACAGAATAGACTTTTTCCTTGAAAAGTAATGAATGCTGAAATTCTGAAAACAAGGCCAGGTCTTGCAAACAAAAGTAGAAAAATGGCAGGTGAGCCAAAGACTTTTCTCTTTGAAAACTTCTAGATTTTATAGGTTGAATTAGCCATTTAATAGGGTACAGGTACACTTGAATATGTTGTATTTTGCTATGTGATGGAGTTTCATCACACTATATAATTTGTTGTTAGTTAATACTTTGTCACATTGTAAAAGCTCACAAGCTTATGGAAAATGTCTTACAAATTTTCTGTGGCTCATAGTGATGTAGGACTGGATTAGAGACGATCCAAATAAAACCAGCTCAAGTATTGTCTAGGTTTTTATGTTTCTTTAGAGAAACCATGTTTCAAAGTTTGCTAGAAGAAAATAATCTTTTCATGGTGATGGCTGTTGGCACCTATGCAGTGTGGTTGAAGCCTAGTTACAAAAAAAATGGGTTTTTTTAGATATTAAGGGCGTACAAAGTGTAAGACCCTTCAGAGTACTCTCAAGTATGTTTATGTTCCCATAATATCTTTGAAATTGTAATATTTCATCAAATCAGGATTAAAGTTTATTTTTAAAGTTCACAGCGACTTTTTTTCAGAATTTCTCAGCTTGAGGATGCCTCTTCCCAGTAAGAACTGCTTATCATATTGCAATCACTCTGAAACCCACATACACGAGAGGTGGAAGCTGTCTTAGAATTTGTGGTGTCAAGAGGGCCTGGTTTAGATTTAGTGGTTGAAATGTGAGGTCATTTATTTAAGGGCTGGGTGCCTGAGACATAGCCCCTTGAAAATGATCTGCTAATAACTTGCAATTATCTTTGTGTGGGCTAGGAAAAAATGCAGCATTTTGACCCATGAAATTTATACCAGGCACTGCCCCAAAATCAAGTATCAAATAGTACCAGAGATGAGATTTAGAGATATTTTTGAAGATGTTAGCACTGTGAAAGCCTTCCTCTTTGCAGGTAAGCCCTGTGAGTGAGACAGCTGCTCATTCTGCAGAAACATCTCAGTATTGGAGGAGTAGGCGAGATGCTTGTGGTGGGGTGAAGAGCCAAGTGCTGCACTTGGGATCCCTTTGAGCCCCTTCTCTTGAGGCTCTGTGTGGGGCTCTCCATGGATATTTGTCTTGTGAACTTGCTTCTGGAAAGGGCTCTCTAGGTTGCTGTGTCTGGTCTGACTAGTGTCACTACAGGGATTCCTAGCGAAGGTGCTCACACTGTGTTCTTCTGAGGAGACTCGACACACCGCAGATGTCCTGCAGTACCTGTCCAGTCCCCCTTGTCCTACTCAAGAGCAGATTGGCCTACAGTGAGTGGTGGTTGTATCTAATCAGGGTGTGAGTATATTTGCTGTAGTTGAAATACCACCAGAAACCAGTGCAAGAATCCTAGTCAGGAGGTACACTGAAGTCCTTGCTGGGCAGACAGCTAATTCTAGGTTGATTCCCCTGCCTGCCCCGCCCCCCTCAGTATTCTAGAGCAGTATAATATAGTAAAGTCTCTTACCTCTCTTGTTTCTCCTCTCTTTTCATACACAAGGCTTCTTCTCCAAGGAACAGCAATCCCTGAGCTCATAACTGGATTATTAGTTTCTGTTCATCCTCTGTTAGCATTTACATTCAGCTGTTTCTGAACTACGTGTGGCAGACTGGGGACTTCTAACTCCCACCTGTCCTAAAGCTTGCTTTCTACTTCTTTGTGTACATGGAATTTCTTCTTTAAAAGAAATAATATATACAAACTTCAACTTGAAACCAGAACCAGAAATGGATTTTGTCATACACTGGGGAAAGTTCCCAAAAGCCACCTTTGGTACACGTGGGTTTGGAAGCTTGTTTGCTTACTCTTTCCTTATGTGGTGGGCTTCTGCTCCATGCAAATCTAGCATGAATGGGTTACGTAGAGATATTTCTATAACCATCACTGAGGAGCATCAAGCTTTTAGGGCCATTACAGTTGCATCATTTACCAAACACGCAAGATAGTCACGTTCAGTGTATTTTTTGCAGTGACGTAAATTGAACTGGCTTGGTATACCTATGTGGCCAGAGTTGGTTGTGTTTGTTTTCACTAAGTTTTTCAAGCAGAAATGCAGTTTTCAGTAGGGCATTATAGGGTTTTAGAGTAATAACTTTTTTTTTTTTTTTACAGCATGTAGGAGTGGGGATAGATATAAATGTCAATATTTCTGAATTTGACAGCACTAGGCCCCCTTTCTTTTTCCTGAGGATAAGAGGCACAGCTCAACTCGCGTGGCAAAAACCTATGTCCTGCCCTTCCTCTGCACGTTCACCTCTTCCATGCTGCCTATTGGGAATAGCCTGTGTACTGGGTGTGGTGGTTTGACCCTGGCTGGATGCCAGGCACCCACCAAAGCCGCTCCGTCACTTCCCTTCTCAACTGGACAGGGGAGAGAAAATATAATGAAAAAGCTCGTGGGTCGAGATAAGGACAGGGAGGGATCACTCAGCAGTTACTGTCATGGGCAAAATAGACTCAACTTGGGGAAAATCAGTTTATTTTATTACCAATCAAAACTGAGTAGGAGAGAGGAGTGAGAGCATGTGTAGGGTAATGAGAACATGTGTAGGGTAATGAGAAATAAAACCAAATCTTAAAACATCTTCCCTCCACCCCTCCCTTCTTCCCAGGCTCAATTTCACTCCCAATTTTCTCTCCCTCCTCCCCCCAAGCAGCACAGGGGGACGGGGAATGGGGGTTGGGGTTAGTTCATCACGTGTTTTCTGTGCCGCTCCTTCCTTCTCAGGGGGGAGGACTCCTCACACTCTTCCCCTGCTCCAGCGTGGGGTCCCTCCCATGGGAGACAGTCCTCCACAAACTTCTCCAGTGTGGGTCCCTCCCACGGGGTCACAAGCCCTGCCAGCAAACCTGCTCCAGCCTGGGCTCCTCTCTCCACAGGTCCTGCCAGGAGCCTGCTCCAGCGTGGACTTCCCACGGGGTCACAGCCTCCTTCGGGCACATCCCCCTGCTCCGGCGTGGGGCCCTCCCCGGGTGCAGGTGGATCTCTGCTCCCCCGGGGGCCTCCATGGGTGCAGGGGCACAGCTGCCTCACCAGGGGCTGCACCAGGGGCTGCAGGGGAATCTCTGCTCCGGCGCCTGGAGCACCTCCTGCCCTCCTTCTTCACTGACCCGGTGTCTGCAGGGTCGTTCCTCTCACATATTCTCACTCCTCTCTCTGGCTGCAGTTGTGCAGGCATTTTTTTCCCCCCTTCTTAAATACGTTATCCCAGAGGCGCTACCACTGTCACTGATGGGCTTGGCCTTGGCCAGCGGTGGGTCCGTCTTGGAGCCAGCTGGCATTGGTTCTGTTGGACATAGGGGAAGCTTCTAGCAGCTTCTCACAGCAGCCACCCCTGTAGCCCCCCTGCCACCAAAACCTTGCCATGCAAACCCAATACGGTGGGTTATTTGCTGAGCCATGCCCAGGCACCATGTGGGAGAGGGCTAGGCCATATGGACCAGGAGGTGTGTTAGCAATGAAACAGATGGTCATGGGCAGGGCCAGTGTCCTGGCTCTGTTTGGGCCACAGCTGAAGAAAAGTCCTAAAATCCTAAGGTCCCCAAGGGTGAGCAGTATAGAAGAGAAGACAGTGCAGAGGCAGAAAGAAAATACTAGAGAGAGGGTTGAGGACAGAGGATATGATATTGGCACTAATGGTTGCCGCAGGCTGCAGTGGTGAGGCTGCTTAAGGTGTGGGGCTTTTGTTTGGGTTTGGTTGTATGTTTTTAAGTCTTGTGCTGTAGACTAAGACCAGGAATTGAAAAGGTGTGCAAGTGGCTTAAAGCTGGCATAACTTCTCTACTGCAGAATGTATTGTGAGCTGCTTAGATATGGGCTTCCCATAGAGTATTGCTAAATGTGAGTATGTTTCTGATAAGATTTTAGCTTAGTAGAACTGGCTTGGCTTTTCCTTGATTCGTTTCACTATTTAGAGAATTCTCCACTTTTCCTTTCAGTTCCCTGTTAGGTCTGTAATTTCACGCTGCTGGGGTTGATCACATGTCATGTTACTGTGGGCAGTAGCTATGAAAAATTATGACCCTTCTCATGAGCATCAAAGGAAACAGGGATGAAAAGTAGCCCAAACCAGTACTTAGAAAGGTAGGAAAAAAGCAATCCTTAGACAAATTTGGTGGCTGCAAGGTGCTGTACTGTCTATATGAATTTTTGCTTAGTGGACACTCGGCATGAGTGTCTTGTCTTTTTTCCATGAATAGTAGCCGAGAAAGGAAGTGTAAGACTTCCCACCCCGCAAACAAATGCCAGTGTTTGGGAGTTGGCTTGCTGTATTCCTGCTGATTTTTTTCAGGAGCAAAACAAGGCTTCCTCAAAAAGCTGTCAGCAGCAGCAAAGGCACCAGAGTCATTCATCTGCAGAGTTGAGGCTGCAGCACTGCTTTCTCTTATAGCAGACAACTTTCTCGGTCATGTTTGAAGTTGCAAGTAGGATTTTAAAAATAAAAACCATTGTACCGTTGTTTCAAAGTTTGTGAGTTGAGGATTGAATTACATTCTGACATAAAGAATGGAAAATAACAGACTAATGACACACAGGAAGCAAGTTCTGGCAAGATGGGGTCTTCTGTAGGCTGTTATCTTGTGGTCCTGTTCACACGAGAGTGCTGTTTGACTCACAAATTCTGTTTAAACTGCAGGTAGTTTTTAAATATACCATGAGTTTGTCACCTGGCTGCAAAACAAATTTAAAACTTCAATACAACAAGCTTTGGGTGGACTCATTTATTATATATTTTAATTTTTAAGGCTGTGGAAAAAAAGCTCATGGAATAATGTATGTATTAGTCTAGTCCATTTTTTAAAGAAAGTGATATAACATTTTCTTCTAAATGCATGCGGTGTTCTTAAATTATCCTGTGGTTCACTTACATACAAGAATTGTATGCAATATTTCTTCTTCTAACAACAGCAACATCTATCACACAGACGCATTCACCTTTCATACACATATTCATTAACATTTGTTATTTCAGTTATGATGGATACTGTGATAAGTTGGATTTTAGATACTATTTTACCTGTGTTATGGCACTAGATAAAATATTCATTGTACCCTCAGTGGGCATTAGTTTATAAAACTTTTATCTCTGCTAATGGAATACTGATACACAGTAAATGCCTTGTGTATTAATGTTGTGCAGCTAATAGTTCAGCTTTGAAATACCAGTTGGACTGGGGACATAAAAAGTTAACACCCCCCAACCCCCCAGTTATGAAATTCAGGGTTAAAGTGTATCTTATAGAGAGTGACTTGGAAATTCTTGTTTTGCTTGATGCTGTTCTCAGATAACAACTTCAGAAACTTCAAAGAGAAATTTGCTTTCTATGGTTTAGTGCTCATGTCTGATATGCTGGAAACCTAAATAAGATCTACAGTATTTCCTGTGTATAGTGCAGTGCTGTGGGATGGTGGAGGTTGCTGCTACACTGGGCTGTAGAAGAGGGCAGTGAATGTATGACAGTTGAAAGGGAAGGGGAGTGGTAGAGGTTTTTTACTAGGGAGTTTGTCCGAAGCCATCACCTATCCCTGATGGCTGCTCAATGTAGAAGATCTCATCAAATTTGCAGATGACACCAAATCGGAGAGGGGCAGTTGATATGCTTGAAGGCAGGGCTGCTGTTCAGAGGGACCCAGACAGAAACCTTATGAAATCCAGCAAGGTCAAACACCAGTTGCTGTCCTTGTGAAGGAGGAATTGCTGGCAGACATACAGGGTAGGGCCTGATGGGTTTGGGAGCAGCTCTGCTGAAAAGGACCTGTGGGTCCTGGTGGACAGCGAGCTGAACATAGGCCAGTCATGTACCCTGGCATCAAACACAGCCAGTAGTGTCCTGGGCTGCATTAACAGCCTGCACATTAAGAGAAGTGATAATCCTCCTTTACCTGGCACTAGTCCGTATCCACAATACAGCATCCCATTTTGAGTCCACGAGTAAAAGAAAGACATTGATAAACTGGAGCAAGTTCTGTGGTTGTGGGAGCTGGAGCATGTGCCCTGTGAGGAGATGCTGAGGCAGGTAGGCTTGTTCAGCCTGGAGAGGACAGCTTTGGGGGCACCTTACAATACAAACATGGAGGTTATCCAGAAGACAGAGCCAGGACCTTCACAGTGGTGCCTGATGGGGAGGACAGGAGAGAGAAGACGAGACTTGAAAAGAAAGTTTCAGGCTGGGTATAAGGAAAATTTTTGTCACTATAAGGGCAGTCAAGCAGTGGAGCAGGTTGCTCATGAGGTTGTGCAGTCTCTGTCCTTGGAGGTTTTCAAGACCCAACTGCGCAAAGCCTTGAACAGCCTGGTGTGACCCCAGAGGCAGCCCTGCTTTGAGCCAGAGATTGGAGTAGAGACCTGCTGAGGTCCCTCGCAGCCTGAGTGGCTCTGCGATTCTGACCTAGGACAAAGCTTGGAGCCAAAACAACCTATTTTTCACTTATGTTTTGGTATGTGGTTATAAGCAAATGGTTTACCCTCTTTAGTGCATCAGTTACCCATCTCTGAAGTGGAGGTAACACTACTTGTCTACCTCAGTGGTGTTTCAAGATAAGATACACGAAAGGCTATGATATTTTGGATGCTTTGGCAAAGTAGGTATAGACAACGAAGCAGTTAC
The DNA here is from genome assembly GCF_030463565.1 of Pelecanus crispus. Lineage (NCBI taxonomy): Eukaryota > Metazoa > Chordata > Aves > Pelecaniformes > Pelecanidae > Pelecanus > Pelecanus crispus. The sequence continues at coordinate 139,104,549 of NC_134643.1, forward strand.
ACCTTTAAAGTCTGCCTAAGAAGCTGATAGAGAGGTATTGTGGATTTTCTCAAGCGCTAACTGTGAAGTCTTGGGAAGCTGTTTTCTGTGGGTTTACTTTCATGAAACTCCACCATACATATTTTCTCTGTGTGCTGCCAAAGTTGTCGATCACCTTAAAAGGTAGTCAACTGCAAAATGTGTTAGTGTTAGCAACGGCTCTGACAGCAGGCTCTCTATAAGCTTCTGCCAATTATGGTAAAATTTGTCATGTTTTCCTAGTTAATATTTTTCTTCCTGCTATGGTGGTTGTTTCTGTGGGCTTCTCAACAGAGGGGAAGCAGACTTAGCTGCCTTTACATCAGGAGCACTGTACCCAGTTCTGCCCTGTACGTCAAATGTACAGCTAATCAATGGATAAACTGAGAGGTCTTTTTTTTTTCCCTCCCACCTTTCAGCTTTGGTGATCTTTACTAAGAGATTTGCAAAGCTGTCCTACAATTTTCACACATAAACAAGGAATTTACCTCTTTTAGAAAGAAAAAAAAAATTATCGGTTGGAAGAGTTACTGAAAATTACTTTCATTTTGTGACGTTTCAACTTATAAAGAGTCTTTGAGGTAGCATTAGAATAGGCAGGGGTGTATACATAGAAGTTTTAAGAAATCTTGGGAGCATGACATTTATAATATTCTGTAATGCCTTTTTTTTAACGGTTTCTTCTTTTTTTTCTCCCTCTCCACCTGCCTTTTCTTCTGCAGGAAATAAAGAAGGACATGAAGAAAGAAACCACTGCCAACAAACCACCAGAGAAGCCTATAAATGAAGTTTCCAATGGAAGCCCTTTATTGTTGTCTGAGACAATTATTAGAACCAACAAAAAAGGTATAGTATATGGAAGCTTAAATGCAGATCATATTCAGACCTTTAAAAGAACAAAATGTAAACCTTCCTTCTTTCTAGAAATAAAGCTAGGGTCTATTTAACTGTAAAGACATAGCAGGAATAATAATTAAAAAAATCTCATTGTCCTCTTAGACTGGCATATGGATACATGTATTATGTCTAGTATTTCCACATTAATTTGCACAGACATCCCTTTCTTCTTAAAGAAATCCTTCCTGGATACGTTTAATTAAGGAAAGCTGTATGAGGAGATTACTAAAGCTTATTAAAGTAAGGAACTAACAGCTTGCATCTATGGAGGTTTTTGCACAGTGATGACAGTCCACATTCACATATTCAAGTTCTATCTGGGACAGAGACTGGTCACTGACAGAGAATTACAAAACAAGGAAAAAAAAGTGGAAAACATAAAGCTTAACACATTAGTTTCCTGGGAAATGTCTATTGCTGTCTTTTGTTTCAGACTGGAATGTGTGCTCCTCATGTCTGGCTTGACACCCAGTGCAGATTCCTACGTAGGGTTTTGAGTTGCTAAAATGAAAGCCTCCAGATCTTCTGTCTCTTTCCCTAGCTCCCTGTCCTGCTCTCAGAAATATCAGAACAAAACAAAAGATTAGCAATATAGGAGCTGGATTTTTCTTTAGGTTATGTTTATGCTCCCATTTATTTGTGGGAGGACAATTGGCTATGTGAAAGAGATGGACTGTATTTTGTCCTGGAGAATTCACTGGATGGTTTCTTGCTTGCTGTCTTATACAGAATAATCTGCCGTCATTAATCATTGCTGTAATGTAATTTCCATTTTGGCATTTCTTCTATACTCTTAGGACTACGCATATGGGAATTTCCTCTTCCATATTATCAGTGAATATTGTATTTGAGCTGGCAGTTTGACTAGAGGTTACAAACCTAAGGTTTGTAACTGCAAGTGAGGAAGATTTAATAATTTCTGCAAAATGTATGACTTCCTTTAAAATGTGAGGGGGAGTGATCTCCACCTCTTTTGCAAGGAGTGATGTCCTCTGAAAGAAAAAAATAGGAAATAAATCTCAGAAAGCTTTGTCTTTTGAGTTTGCAATGTCATCTTGAATCTGGAGACACGTCCAACATTTCTGCTTTGGGTCATAGGTTTTTCAAGCAACAGCAGAATTAAATTACCAAGAATTATTCTTTTTCATGGCTGCTATACAGAACCATATGAGTAGTTGGGAAATTATCTAGGGACCAAGTCTGTTCCATATTGCTTCAGCTGCTATTTGGAGAAGGCTAATAGCTGTGGCAGATGCAGAGATTCGGTTCAGTCACAAGGGGATAGCACTCCAAATATGATACTTAGAGGACAGGCTTTCTCCTTCTCTTTCTTCCCTCTGGCTCAGAAGCTTTAAAGGATTCAGAGATAAAGAAGTTCTCTTTTTCTGTCTGTAGCTGGAGGATACAAAACTTCATACTTACTGAAAGGAGAGAAGCAAAGACTGACACAAAGATCTGTAGTTTGAGGAAGGGGTTAGGTTTGGAAATAGCAGATTTCATACTAGGATGTTATTGCATTGTTTTTTGTTGGTGGGGATTGCACTTCTCATGGCTACCTCTACATAGTGTCAGGGTTAGTAAATTTTTCATTTTGGCTGCTTCTCCACAGCTGTTTCCATTGCTGCAGAGCAAGCAGTTGCAGCATGCCGCATTCTAGCAGTACAGCTAAGGATGCATGGAGCATGACAAGGCCAAGAGAGCTCCCCTCTTTTTTTCTGGGGTTGTTTTGAGCGTGGTGCCAAAGTAGCCTTGTTTAAGTGAGGACAGCTAAGCAAGTAGTTACTGTTGTGTTCAGTAATAAAGAGTCTTCTAAGATCTCTGTGGCAAATCTCCTTGTGGAAAGTGTTGCAATATTTCACTGAAGAGGGAGCCCTAAATGCCACAGGGATTATTTTCTTCAAGTGTTCTTGTGCTGTGATTTTTATTAAACCCTACCTCAATCTGTTCACTGATCACAGAATGTGACCTGACCTGAAGGAAGGTACTTCCCCCCCACCCCCCCTTATTGTTAGGAATTGAGAAGAGGGATGCATCTAAAGGTCTTTAGCCACTGTTCAGCAGTAAAACAGTAGGCAGTATTACTTATTTGCTTGGGCAATGTAATCTTGCTGCTTGGAACTTCAGAGCAGATCCAGTGACGTGGGAGTGGAGCATTCTGTACTGGTGCATTGTTTCTGTTACCAAGATGATGGTAAGTGCTTTTCTACTGCTGTGGTGTTATGTTGCATAGTTTTACTGCTTGGTTGGCCTAATTTAAGTGGCAGCACTTTAGCAGACATTTACATTTTGAGCAGAAGAATCTTGGGCTTCTGGCTTGTAGAGAGTTTTTCCTTGAGGAATATTGACAAGTGTCCAACAGTGGTATTCAAGGAAAACAGCTAAATTATTTGTAAGAAACATCTAAGTAGCTAGGAGGAAAAGACTGGATTTCTGAACAAAAAAGATATTTAGGATCCAACTTTATATCTTGTTTGTTCATGCTAATTATTTCTAAGCATTGTATTGAAATTAGGGTTTCTTACAATAAAATCAGTGTAAATTGAAATGCCTCTTGTAAAGGCTTATTTCATCAAATAAGTAATGGACGTTACTACTTTGGATTACAGATGTAATCTAGGAACAATTTAAAGTTGGTGTAATGCCACCAGTAGTAGCCTACCTGGCTTAGTACTTCCATTACATAGTGAGGGTGGCAACTGATTGTGGTATTATTAGTTGTAGGTCACCATCTGTGAATCATTCAGGTTTTTGTTATAAAGACCAGGAGAAGATGGAAGGATTTGATTTTGTCTGCTTTTCACTGGGGGCAGTAAAAATTGAACATTTCTCATTCTTCAATGTTTCTTCCTGACCACAAATACTAGTGACCTAACAGAAACAAATGGTAGAAATGACTGCTGTGGTAGACATAATTTAGGACCGCTTACACTTGGCCTTGATGTATTTGTGAGAGTTAATATTTGTAGGTATTTCCTCTTTTTGCAGGGTTTTAAGTATGATCTAGAAGATAGGGCTACACCCTAGAAATAATAGGTTTATTTTCTAGGTCTGCTACAGAGTTGCTGTGTAACTTTTGTTAAATCACTTCAACTGTGTTAGCCAAATTACCACACTTCAATTTCCAAGGTCAGGTATCTTAATATGTATTGATTTTTCAGATAGGCAGAGGGTTTTTTTCTGATTTATTGCAGTGGCATATCCAAATTTATTCGTAACTCCCAGGTATTTCAGGTATCTCTGCCTCAGGTTGCCTATTGGCAAAACTTGGGTTTACATCTGCTTCGTAAAGATGTTGAGATCTGTTATAATGTGGTAGCGATGGCAATTAACATCTAGGAAACTGAGCATTTTAATATAGCATTTTGGGGAGTTCATGCTTCACCTCTGAAAGGCTCAAAAAAGGACCATTTGCTCGAGTGTAGAGATGGGGTTAGGCAAAAATGAAGTCAGGCTTTCCCTGACAGGTCCTAGGGCTGCGCAGCTCTAGGCTAGTTTTGATGGGTGCTTCAGGTGCTTCATTATCAGCCCCTGTCCAGGGAAAAAGGCCGTGGCTCTGAATGACCTGTCTGAAGCTGCATGAATGTCAGCTGTGGTTGGCTTGCATATCCTTTGCCAGAACCTGGGAGGGATCATGCTTTTGCTTCTTCCTACCATTCATATGCCAAGAAAATCCTTTCCTTGTCAGGTGTGGGTCTTTTAGTATATCTTTTCACTGCTCCGGAATTTTTGGTTAGGGTCATAGATTCATAGAATCACAGAATGCTTTGGGTTGGAAGGGACCTTTAGAGGTCATCTAGCCCAACCCCCCTGCAGTGAGCAGTGAGCAGGGACAGCTTTAACTAGATCAAGTTGCTATTGGATATAGAATTATTGTTCTAAAACTTCTGTAAAGCTGACTTAAAAAAAAAAAAAAAAAGTCCCTTTTTCTATTTAGAATTGGCGTTGTTGCACCCTGGTAATAACAGGATGGGAAAGCCTTTTCTTCCCTGAGAACACTTTCAGATTGTTTGAAAAAAACAAAATTATTGCTATTGTTACTACTGTTTAATAATGTAAGAAAATTATAGTCAGGTCTTGGAACAGGAAAACACTGAATTTTTTTTTTTTTTTTTAAATGCTTTTCCAACATGGTGAAATTCCATCTTTTCTAAGTTAACTTTCAAAATCTAAAAACAGATCCGAAGTTGTGCAACTGTTTCAGATCTGTCATAAATTCAGTACAATCTTCATCCAGGTATAAAGGGACATAATGGAAACTTGCATGCAATGAGCTTAACTGTTAAAAGGCTGTGGCTTATTTTAGGATAGTTTTGTTCTGATTTTTGAGTATCGTATTTTGAAGTATCCTATTTTTGAGTATCCTATTCATTGCGCTATTTTGTGTATCTGGGAATAGGAGCCCACTTGCATAGGCCAAATTGCAAAACTGGAGCTGATAGGCTGTATTTTGTAAGTAAACTAACAACAATTGTTAGACAAGTAAAAATATTTGAGGAAAAGATATATTGCATTGCCAGATGTATTTGTTTTATATAAACTGTAAATGCAGTCTGCACTGAGGTTATTCAAGCCAGCAAATCTGGAACAGCTCATCATGTGTTACATGTTCTTAATCAGAGCCAAACACTGAAAGCAAGGAAATGTTTTTTCTAGTTCTCTTGAGAATTATTTATTTTACCTTCCGCCCTACACTTAATAATAAAGAGAATTTGCATCCTTTCCTAAAAGGGAGAGTTTTGTGAAAGTAGGTTTGATGATATAATAGGTTTATATTATGAATAAATAATAAGTCTGTTGTATGCAAAACTGAGATTTAAGTCTATTTTTGTAAATTAGAGAAATGGGAAGGTATTTGACAAGAACAATGCTTCATGATTTGGTTCAATAGTTTTATGATTATTTGGATACAAAAAGACCTCCCATTTATTAAAAAGACAAGTTGATGGAGACTCAGCGTATGAGTGTGTCGACTCCGAGTTTTGTATTAAGTAATATATGTAAGCTAAGATTCTGGTCGTATTTTTCAGCAGAAAGGCAAACCTCAAAATTTCCTTCATAAAATCTTTTATTGCTAAACCTAGTGCAAAGGACTGCCTTTGTTGTGTGCCAGTCATGTGTTTAATGAGCTGTCTGACCCTCAGTATGCTCAGCTTTGGTTTTCCTTTCAAACACAGGAAGTTAGAAGGCATTAATCTGTCTTTTGGTTGGATTATCTTTCTGCTGTTTATATGTTCAGGGCTTCTCCACAGGAAGGCTTTGGTGTTCCCTTGCAAATACTGCCAACTTCAGAGAAATTATAGCAAGCACAAAAAAGAACCCCTTTTTGGTTTTAAGATCAGCTAATTGGTGTATAATCAGTATACAGTTTACACAAATATGCACAAGAACATACTTCTCAGCCTATTAAGGTTAAAATGTGCATATAACATATGACACAAACCCAAAATGAGACATAAAAAATTAATGGCACAGGAAACTCGAATTCAGCAAAATATTTATTCTTTGAGTTTAAATACCATATCTGTATATGCATAAGTAGTGTCTCAGATAATACACATTTCCTTTAAAAGTACTGTTTCTTGAAAATAAATACTTGGATAATTTTTACCCTCAGGTAAGCTACTCTGCACTGAAAGGCACTGCTTTCAGTTCAGACAGGCAGGAAAAGACACCGGTCTGTGCTGGATATGTGGGTGGCAACCAGAAAGAAACTTGGGGAGTGTGTGTGATCCGTAGTGGTTTAACAAATTTTTTCTGGAGGCAGGTGAGAAGGGCTCTATCCCATGCCAGCGGAAAGATGTTTACTTGGTAAAGTTCCCTTTTGATTCTTCAAAAAGGTGTATTATTTTATACATGCAACTTGTAGAGGATACATGGAAAAATGATGATTCTCTCTAGCGTTTTAGTTTTATGCCTCTTTTCTTCTGATGAAAAATAATTCTCAGTAGTGAAAGTGAGGGGACACTTAAAGTGCATGGAATATAGCTAATTTCAGAGCTGATGAATAGGATGCATTCAGATGAGGGGTAGTTGTCTAACATGTGAACATTCTTCCTCACATCATGGGGCCATGCTTTTGAATTTAATATCCTTTTATGTAAATACACTTATATAGTAAGGGAATCATAAAACGATGCAATTTAAAATTATTGCATTATCTGTCCAATGCCATAAAATGAGTTTAGTTCTTTCGGGGTTTCTCTTGTAGTTGTAACTATAGTGTGAAATCTGCCCAAAATAGGCTTATTCTGTAGAACAGGAATACAGAGAGAGGTGTTACCATTGTGCTAAATATGAGATTAGTCTGTTGACCTTTTTTTTTTTTTTTTTCTTGTCTGGAAGAAAGATCTCAATGCTGTCTTCTCGGCAACAGTGGAATGGGTGCTCACTCATTCTTTTCAAGCAGATCTTGTTCACAAGTTCTATTTAAATAGTGACTTAATGTATTTAAAATCTAAACTTTTTTCTATGTTATGGTCATTTGCTGCTGTGGTTTTCAGTTAAGGTTTCATTATCTATCCAGATTTCAATAGCTTATTCTAGCGAGATCATTTCTTTTCCTGTTGTTTACTGTGCAGTGCCCCCCATCTTTCTTTTATTCTAAGTGCCTACCCTTTCTTTTCAAGTACTCCTTCCTGGTACTCTGCAAAATGCACAAATGCTGAGCCCTGATGTAGCTTCTGCAGTTTTTCACGGTTGGATCCAACCACTGGTGTGGGATCCCAGTGAGTATCATGAGGCTCTGTGCAGGAACAGCCTGTAGAAGTCAGTTGTGGAAATCCCTCTTGGCTTGAATTGTAATTCCAAGTTAATTCTATCCCCTGGGTGTTTTCTGTTTGCCTAGGTGACTGTCTTCTTGTGTGTCATGTGTTTAGCTCTAGGAATCCCATTTATGGACCATGCTGTAAAAACACTGAACAAAAATACAGCCACTGCATCAAGGAGCTAACTATATATACACCTGTGTGCATATATATATATGTATGAAACAAGGTAACAGATAACTAAAAAAAAAATTACAACGGAAGATGCATTGTTTGGATGATTGCTAGCAGGCTAACTCTTCAGGTTTCTTGCAGACAGGGCACTTGTAATGAAAGATTTAAATCTGGATCTGCATTTGGAAATTGGGAGGGCAGTATGGAGAAAATTGTGACAATGCTGGGTTTAAAATTTAACAGGCGCTGTTGGATGCTGACACCCAGGACAGAGAAGAGGCAGAAGATGACCTTTTCATACAGAGTGTGAAGAGATGTGGGAGAGCAGTCACTGACCGGCATTCTGAGCAGCTTACAGATGAGACAGAGAGAGGTAGTTATGGAGGCAAATGAGGACATGAGCTAGGTGTGTTTGTTGCTTTTTTTAAAGGTAGATCCAGAAGTATATTTGTATCAATGGGAAAGCAGAGATAAGTGAATTTTTAAGGAAGAGAGTGAGAGGGAACAGGTGAAGTGGTGGAATAGAGCTACAGGGACAGTTGAAAGAACGAGGAGAAGAAAATCTTTTTACAAGTAATTTATGCAAATATGTAAAAAATGCTGCACTAGGAGGAATAGTCAGCAGTTTCATCTTCTCTTTTGTGAACACTTACGAATTTCTGTTTAATCAGTTAAAGGAATTTTTTTCCTTTCTAGAAGCTTTGCAATATGTTTTACATGTCTGAAGTATGACATGAAATCAGATATATCTTCTAACAGTTGTACTAGAATTTGCTAGTTCACTTTTATCACGGCATACGATAATTGTCCAAAAGGTACTAGTCAAGAGCAAATGTGTTGTCAAACTCAGGTGCAAAATGTTTTTCTGTTAGCAGTTATATTGAAATCTCCTTTAACACAACCCACAACCAATAAAATAATACTAAATGCTGGAGCCATTCTTAGAGTAACAGCAAGAGCAAAAGTTCTAAGCTTCCTCTTGCCTTATAACTAAGTTTCACAGTCACAAAAGAGACTGTTTATTTTTTCACAAGCTTCTGCAGAGAAGTGTCTCCCTGCTGCCAGCAGTTCCCTCTTTCTCGCTGCTGTAGGATAAGTCACTTGGCACCTAGCAAGGCCCAGCTGCCTTTGGCGTCTGTCCCTGACCTTCTGCCTCCTGACTGTAGCTGTCTGTGTCTGTCTCCTTTAGACTCTAATCTAGGCGGTGTGGGATTTTCAAGAACAGCATGGCTAACTTGATTTGAAAATTAGCAACCAACCATTCTCCCCTGTCCCCACTCACAACTTTCTGTGGTTAAGGAACGGCAGAAGACAAGCAGGGTGGCTCACCTGAAACTGAGCCTTGGAGCGAGTCATTGGGGTCAGTGCACATTTCCCAGTGCCTAGCTTGGGGTATCTACACCTCGTATCTGGTGGCTGTGATAGGAGAGAGTCAGACTTCCTATTCTGTGGTAGAGACAATGAAAGCAAAGGAGCAATGCAGGGATACTGTCACAGAATATAAAACATAACCCTATCTGGAATGAAAATTTGGGGTCAAGAGAGTATGCTTTGACTGTGCAAGCTAATATCTTTTCCATGAGCTCTGAAATTTTGCCAGTGCACTTTAAACTGGGTCAAGAATCCTTGTCTTGTCTTTCCTGGAGTTAATCTTGATGAATTTGTAACTGCTAAGTTAAATACACCCATCTAAGTGTGCTCTCACACTGACAGGCAGGTCCTTAGTTCAGTGCTGCTTTACCTTTGCTTGCTTGGATGGTAGCTGAGACGGTGCTGTGTTGCTTTTATGGGGACAGGGGACTGGCATTAACCTTCCCTGGGCTGGAATCAGGACTGTGTGGCTGTTGACGTCTTTCTTCCATTGTGTGTAGGTAGTGATAAGAGCCAGCCGTGCTATGCTAAGTTGCGGCACTAATCAGCGTACTGAGGCAGTTGGAGGTTTCTGGCTCCTGTGACAACCATAAAAACCTTTGAATGATTTCTGTGGTTGTAGGTGAGAAGCAGCGCCTGTCAACAGCTCCCTTGGGTCTCCTTCAAATTGCACTGTCATGTGACATGAATTGAAGACACAAATAATTTGTATAAATGATTGGTCTGAGAATTTGTTCTTAACCCAGTAAGCACCCCTCTGTAAAGGAGATTTTTGGGTGTATGTGAAAGTTTAATATAAACATATGCCTCTGTACTTTTTTCTTGTGTGTACTTTTTGCTTGTGTTTTTTAAAACTAGCTCCATACTTGTGTTCTCTGAATAGGGATAGAGTGACTTGTTCTGCTGCTGTTGAATCCCTTCAGTGCAGGAAACTTTTTGACTTGTGTCTACTTGGTCCAGAAGGAAACTACAGTCATTATTCAAGAGCTTCCTCTTCTGATGGAATGATATTTATAAGCCCAAGTTGGAATAAACTTCTGCGGACAGTGGCAAGAACGTACACAGCAAAAATGAACCATTGCTGCTGGTAGGAAGGGTTGTCACTGCCTTGGTGGTTTAGGGGAGCTGAGCAGAGAGTTCCTAGAAGTACGCTGGCAGGGGACCTCTGTGAATCAGCTGCCAGTCTGTGGTTTGGTTAGGAGTGTGTGTCTGGGGGGGAGGGGGTGGATTTAACCCTGAATGTGCTTTGCACAGGTATTTTTCACCTGTTCTCTTGCCCTACTCCCTTTCCTGTGTGCACGCATGCAACATCTAGAGTGCTTTAAGCAAAGATTTCCTGCTGGCTGCAAGTGACGAGAAACTATATGAAAGTATTGCCCATAAGGCACGTTGTTTGTGCTGTTTTATGATCTGTGATAGATTCTATGAAATGTTTTACTTCCAGGAATTGGTACAGGCTTTAAAAACTTTCTTCTGATAAAGTGACATGCCTGGAATGAACTTGTCACTGCGTTCATTTTAATTATTTTTCACAAGCAGTGTGAAATACTTTGATTCATCTAGTTAAAAGCCCTTGATGTTAGAGGAGTTTGCTTTGCTATAACTAGATAGGAAAAACAGGTAGAGGTATCAGACAGTTGATAATGCATGGCTTGGATTATTCTGAGAAGGATGGCGTTATTAGCTGGGCAGGCTTTAAGTCTTCAGATTCCTGTATTATGGTAGGTGCAGTGACTTGGGTAACAAGACACTATGCCTGCAAAAGTATATTTCTTGTTTCCACTGGCATGAAGTTTCCTAAATTTTATTCACGGAGTACTTCATGCATATTTTATCTTATTTCAGAATTTCCTCCCTTACAGTCTACTCCACCATTATCAAGGTGCTCCCAGCATGGAAAGTTGTGCTGTTGTTAGTGGTGTTTTGTGATGTATTGTACTGTTTCCTATATTTTTGTATGGTTTTCTCACTGCTTTCTAATGTTACTTCACAGTTAAGATGCACCAGTAGTTTGCAGTAGTTCCTATTCTATATCTTTCTGCATTCCCTTTTCAATTATAAATGCATGGTTGTGTCTGTTTCTTGCTTGGTGTTAATTTGTAATATCATCCTCTTCAAAAATTCAAAGCATGTTGCTGATGATGGTTAGTTTCCAAGCTCATAGGTAGGGTGGTTGTGTTTGACAAGGGAATGAAAGGTGGAAGTGCTGACAAGCGGCTGATTGCTGATTCTTGGCCGCAAGCGCGAGATTGCGATAGGAAAGATTATTATTATCTGTCAGACAACAAGAGCCGTTATTTCCTAACTTCAGCGCCAACTTTATTTAGAAACTGAAGTGGAGGGTGGGCAGAGGTCCTCATGGTGAGAAGTAGCTCCCTGCAGATGCCCAAATTAGCTGGGAATGAGTTCTGAAGTCAGAGGGGGTGTAGTGCCACTAGCATGGTCCTCTGCCTTGGATGCATCACCCCAGCGAAGCCCCCTCATGGTTTTAGCTGTTACTATACCATCTGCTGTGGCTGCATCTTCATAAATCTGCCACTGTACTCCACAGACTATTCCAGAGACCACTGGCACCTGCAAGGACAAGCAGCCTGGGATACATCTGCTTCCCCCAGGCAATACTTGGCTGCTCCAAAATCTGTTTCTGATACTGTTTTTTCTAGGGACCAGTTTTTGTTGGCTTTGTACCCATACAGTGCTCAGCCAGGCACTGTATTCATTGCTCAGATTTCTTGCGTAGTGCACTACAGCAGATGACAGGGATAACGCTGTGTTTAGTGATCAAACAGGGTACAGTAGCATCTTTGCTGTCCAGCACCTTGAATTTAACCATCATATACATTTAAGCAGCTCTTTTTTACGCTATGTATTTTCCTGTTGGCTATCATTCTCTGTCATGCATTTATTGTGGCTATTTCAGTGGTAAAATAACCAGTTAAAGTACCCTCACACAAGCTTCAGTCATTAGCACCAGATATTCCATTAATTTTAAATAACTTCAAATGTTGTATTTTTGTATTTTCCTAATTCATTTAGTACCATGTGTACCTTGTGTAGACTTCCGTTAGACTCCTGCCAGATTGCAGATGTCCTTGATCTATATGGTCTGGTATCTATCTCTGCAAAAGCTGCAAGATGCAATGTCAGCCATTATTGCTTCATTTTGCAACTACAATCATAAGACTTAGTATTTTTTCAGGCCTAGGAATTCTCTGTTAGACTACTGACTCAGCATAGTGTTATCCTAAATTACATGGGTCATGGTTACTTCTGGGAATTCGTAAGAGGTCAGGAAGTGTCCAGGAAATGATTTAAACAAAAAAAAAAAAGCTCCAGTGACCTACAGAAAACCAAAAGATTCACTCACATGCCTGGCAGCTATTGAGCAAATAGAGTAGTGGAAAATAAAAGTAATAAACATTGAAAGGTTAGTCTGAGGCTGTAATTTCAGAGACATGTTAAGCTAGCACTGCCACCAAAAAAAAGCCATCTTTCCTGTTTGTTTTTCTTCTTCCCATGTTCTGGTACAGACGTGCGGCTGCATGGTGGGCCAGACAAGGAGAATGATCAAGTTTAACATTAAACTAGCAAGAAAAATGCAGAGGTCATTTTTAATAACGGATCAGTTCACTGTCTACCTCCTCCCAGTGCTGCGCGAGCACTTGATCTGACAGGACAGCCAGGAGTGTTGCATGAGCTGGGAGAAGCGGAGGGAGCAGCAGTGCTGCCTTTTACTTGGTTGCAGATGAAAGTCGTTCTAAAAGTGCTATGAGAGAGTGATGGTTTGTCAAACTTTTTCAAAGATGGTTCATGGTCATTCAATTAAATCAACTGCTAAAGAAAACAGACATGCTGTCTCATCAGTTTGAATGGTCAGTGTTGCTCTTCGCTTTTCTCTTGTGTTGGGGAGGTATATGGCTTGGTCAATATCCCAAAAAACCAGCATTGCAGTTGTATACAGAATCCTTCTTATACAGAACCCTTCTCCCCTCCTCACTCTTCGTCTTGTAACCACAGAACCATTTTGGAGACGTATTTCATTACAGACACAGCTGACTTGAGCCAGAGGCCTATTTATTCACAGCTTTTAAATTTGAGGAAGTAACTTCTCGTTCATGTAGCAAGTGTGACGGAAAAGACAAGAGGAACTTGACAGCTATTTTTAGGAAAAGATAGTGTTTATCCCTGCAAAACTAAAAAAAGATGTTGAGACATTACAAACTTTAAACCTAGACAGATTTGGTTTTTTACATTATTTTAAGGCAAAGGAGTTTCTTTGAATGTGTACCTCAATTGCCCTGTCACCTTGAGTAGTCCTCCACTTACATTTTTATTTCTATGCAAATTGATATTCTCCTATGCATTGCATGAAAAACCCACTAAAAAAATGGAAACACAGACAGCGTTCAGGAAGATGGGGAGCGTAGCCCCCATGTTGCTATTCCAAGTGCCAGTCCAGGGAAGGTGTCTGCAGCAAGTGACTGGTGTATGGCCCAACCCCTTTCTTAGTTTAGTGCAAAGGAGCTGGGCTCAAATACTGGTTTGCATATGAGGGAAGAGAATCATATTGTAATCATATAGCGAAGAGTGTCATCCTGTGACAACCTGGATGCCTTTGCTACTAGGAGTTTTAATCCAATTTCCTAATGGAACAAATCTTGGTTTTAGAGCATCTGTTCATTTGCCCTCTTCCCCTTGCTTTTTTTGAACCCTCTGGATAGTACCAGCTAGAGCTGACAGAAGAGTAGAGGTCTTTAATGCATTTATAGGAACATAATAGTTCTTTCAAACTGAAAGCTGAATAGAGGAATATGACACAAAGTAGTGCTCCGAGCTGAATGAAAACCTCCATTTTGAGAGGCAGCAGCAGCCAGTGGCCAAGTCACACAGGTGTGCTGGCCAGTCAGTCAGTACCTGTGTTGCTCTGTAGCAGTCCCAGCATCTACTATCTCTTTCCCAGCCATGCAGGTATAGGATACAAGTGGAAGCCGGGGCAAGGGGTGGTAGGGGCGGGTAGAGGTTGAGATGATTAGAAGGCACTGGGTGCAAATCTATACTTCTCCAAGCTTCATTAATTCTGCTGCTTATGAAACAACTTTTAGAGACTTTGGATGCCTCATGCATGACGTTCCTTATGCAACTATTAAATAAATAATTTAATAATTTGCAGATATACATAAAAGTTTTGCATATTTCTAAGCACACAAAACAATTCTTTTTTTCACTCACCTTATAACGCCTTTGTCAGAATACAAAGAGGAGCAAAAATGCGGAGGTTTATCTTCCTGATTTCTCTTTGAGGTTAAGAATAAAAATAAACAAACAGTAGCTCTGGAGTATTTTTGGTATAACGATGAAAGCTTAATTTCTCTTTGTATTTCAGTTACTTAAATGGAAGTCTTACCGGTTAACAAGCAAGAGAGGAATGAAAAGTGCTAAAGAGAGGCTGGCTGCAGTTCTCTAGTGAAATGCCAGTCCTCATAGTCTGCAGTTCTAGTATTTGCTGTCTGATCGCAAGTGGCATTTACTGCAGATAAGAACCTCAAGGATTTTGGGTCAGCCTGGTGAGCTGAAGGATGGGTTGTACTAACATGAGGTTTGTAAACAAGGAAAGGCATCAAATATGTGAAATCAAGTTTCTGTGGGTTTGCTGATAGCTCACACCTAGTTGGAATAACATACTTTGCTCTCAGCATCCTTGCCTTTTAGAGGCTGACTTACAGGAAGAGAGTGCCTCAGAGCAGCTTGGTTGGATGTTAGCAGTCGAGCTGTAGACAGGGAAGGCTAACAACAGAGAAATAATACAGAATCATGGGGCATAGAGGGTTTAAAGGGTAGCCTTAAAATAGAGTGACAGCATAGCTGAGGTTGGAAGGCACCTCTGGAGATGGTCTAGGCCAACCCCCTGCTCAAGCAAGGTCAGCTAAAGCTGACCTTATTGTTATAATACAGTGTCAAGCACTGCTCAAGTGTGTCTGCCTGTCTTGCCAGTGCTCTCTTATTAGAGCAGTATCTCTAGCATAGATGGCTCAGGTAACTGTCATGTGGTCAGCTGGTCCCAGTAATGCGTTGCATCCTTTAACTGGCAGCTTTAAACAGAGAAGCTTTTGGAGGCTTATATGTATTTCTTTTAACACCACAGAGCTCCCATGCCAGACAGCACTGGAGCAATTTCATTTTCAGTTGCCTGTCTTGAAAAATTTCTTTGGGTGATCATGCTATCGGTCCTTTATTTCTCACTTTCATCGCACAGTAGTCATTTAAAACAAAGTATATATGTATGTAGACCAAAGATTAAACCAATGAGAAACGTCAATATGAGCAAGGTAACTAAGAGATAAATACAGCCCTAGAAATTGGGCCAAGTGGCATGAGTAGAAGAAAACAATCAGTTAATATGTGTTCAAAATTAGAAGATATCAATGGTGCCTTTTATAATAAATAAACTGTTCCTGTATCATTTGAAATCAGCAGAGAAGCATTCAGGAGGAGAGGGCAGATGATAAATGATTCATTTGCTTACCGCCTCCTTGAGATTCTTTTCTTTGCCAGCTTGAGATAACAGATGTCTTAAAAGATTATGAATTCACAGGAAAATAATGCAAGACAATGGGCAGCCAAGACAGTATTCTGGTAGTCTAAATATTTTGTTTCTTATATTTTATCACCTGTTGGATCTCAAAATCTAGAAAAGCTCTTATATCAATGAATGACTTTGGTCACAAACATTTTGGTTCAATGAGGCTTTCAATGAGAAGAAGCGGTTCTTCTGTATTTGGACTATGATCTTTTGTTTGTTCTGACTCAGCCTTTGGTTACAGGCAAGTCAGCTGGGCATGAGAAAACATGAAGACTGATCATCTGTTGTGCTATACATCAAATATAGTCCTTTTTGCAGAACTTTGTGATCATTTGTGAGAACAATTTTCAAAGGACGTCTTCTTTAACTGTATGAAATCTTTCAAATTTAATTCAGAACAGCCTGTATTTTCATCTTCAGTAGGTGGCCATTTCTCTGCAGTCACTGTTCGCTAGGTGAGGTTCTTGCCTTGATATGCTAATCTCTTCAGGGATTGCTAGCTCCCACCACCCAGGTCTGTACTGAAGATGCCAAAGAATACTTTAACCTGTTACAATAAAACTTTTGCAAAGTTTGTTTTGCAAAACAAACATGACAGTGTATTCTTTGTGGGTTTCTACATTGAGAACACACTGCATTTAAAATATTGGAAACAGAATAAGATGTGAAGTAATTATTCTGACTCAGAAAGTGGATATTTATATACTCCCACTTTAAGAAAAAGGCTAGATACATTGGTGAATATTTTATCATTCATGTGGATCTCTGTGCTAACTGAAGTGAAAACTGAAGGACTGACAATTCTGCAGCGGCTGCCAATACTACGTACTGTAAAAGAAGGGACCCTGGCTGGGTAGTCACTCTGGGTTTATCTGCAAGCAAACATGTCATTGTGAAGTGCTATGTTCTGTACTAGAGAGGCGGTCTTTGGTTAGATAGACTCTGGCTTTGTCTTCCTCTATTTCCACATACAAATTTGCCTCTGTTCACTAAGCTATTTGGAGTTCAGAGGTCTTTTACATGCATACATATCCATTGCAAATTGATTTGCAAGAGCATGTTTAGTCTCACAGCAAAGGCCAAAGGATCATCAGATTTGTTGTCATCCCAGCTTCAGGTCAAACCTGATCTGTTGAAAAAGGAGATGAAACAGTGCTGTGTTTGCTTTTGCCTGTTGCTACTGAGTCATCATCCTATCTTACCACACTCTTTTCTAAGTATAAACACTCTGTCTTTACAAAAGGTTGTTTAAATTGGAGTTTCAGTGCAGGCTTCAGCTCTCTTAGTGGGTTTTAAGATATTGAACATCCGTGAACACCGCAAAATAATAAAACAACAAGGTAAGTGATTGAAGAGCAGACAAAGAAATGTAATTTACTCAAAAAAAAAACCCCAACCTGACTTAAGTAATAAGTTACTTACAGAGATATTTCTGTAAATAAAAAAAGTATGAATTACCTCAGAGGCAAATAATTTATTAGATGTTTTGCATGCTTCAGCATCTATCTTCAAAGGCAAAAGGTAGTGAATTACGCAAAGCTTTACATATATTAATCTTTCCTTGGCGCACAAAGATATCAAGTGTCTTTTGTGTGGTGCTTGATTTAAAATTTTGTCTGAGATATGGAGTCCTAGATTTGCTTTTATTATTTTTTCATCTTAGGTATTGATAGAGATTTCTTCTACGCTTAAATAAAGCTTTCTATATTACTGAATTTCCTTACTCTCTGGTTTTCAATAATGCAAGCAGCACACATTTTATAAGAACAGCCAGGGTTCATATTAGTTCCCAGGTGCTGCTTTTTGTGAAGATATTTAGACTGATATTAGTAGATGATTTAATATTTACAGATGACTGTATCAGGATATAGTGTAGCTCATAGTAGCTCTGTAAGCAAACATGCTGCTGCTGTTCATAACATACAAAATAATTTTAGCCCAGAGGACAAATAGGAGCATTAGCCTAGAAGTGGAAGTTGTCTGTGGCTGCAGCTGTGCTGTGGGGATACGTGTGAACACAAGGCACGACCGAGAGGTGGCCAGGGGAAGTAGGTTGAAATTCATTGTTCACGCAAAGGCTGCCTATGGAAACTGCATACTCTTCCTGTTCCCCTTCTCCAGGCAGCATCAAAGATTAACCAGAGAAAGCTGCTTTTAAAGCAAGATTTTAGTGGATATTTGTACCTGAAGTAATCAGGTACAGCACATGATAAAGGGCTTTCAAAAGTGTTGAACCCTTAGTACTCTGCGGGAGGCATTGACACCTGTCTTCCCTGTGAGTGCTGAGTCTTGTTTCAATTGCTTTTGTGGTTGTGTGCTTTCCTGTGTCCCTTTGTACTCTATGTCAAGAAGCTCCCTTGGGTAGGACCAACTTCCAGTATCGTAGCTTCAGCATTTGAAGAGGTGTGCAATGGCACTGGAGTATGTACTTCGGCCTCTCTAAACAAATGGGAATACCATATTGAGACATAGCAATGCTTCCAGTGACTGATGAAGCAATTAAAACATTTGACTATTGCATTTTGTGTAATATATATGAAAGTAAAGGTGAAGTCATGAATGATCGGTGGGCTGAGATGGCAGCAAGGTTTTCAGAGGCTTACATGTGCATAGTACTTAAATGAGGAGCATTTTTATACAGGTTCTTCCAACCTGATGGAAGATAGTTGTAGACTGATTATGCTATCTGTGACCGTATATACAGTTGGAATATAAGGTTAAACCTAAGACTATGTTGTCCTACTGTCTTAATCTGTATATTGAATAATATTAAGAAATACAGCACAGGAAATACATTGCTGGAAAATTATTTAGTAATTGTAAATCTTGTGGGTAATGAAGTGCCAGGAGTATATGAAAAGTTGTGTGTATTTATTTTTTCATACTTTAATAGTGGTTGCCTTTAGTTATGGAGAAGTTACAGAAGAATGTTTTATTGTATTGACATTTTTAAGCAGCCTGATTGATAGATTAATCACACAGACTCAGTCCCATAAATTTTCTGCCCTCATAGGGTGTATCCACAAAACATGTTCAAGTGTCCTTGTTTTTTTTCAATTGCTTTATTTCATTATTGTAAAGACAAAAATGCATCCCTGCAGGATTCCAAGGGTTTTTTTGGTCATGCAGGGAAACAGAACAATAAGGGAGCAGTGAAAAAAAGCTGGGGAAGTAGGGTATTGCATAGTTGTGAGCAACAGTGTTTGGGTTGAGCACGTAGGGGCCAATTATTGTATCACTTTGTACTGGTATCTTTTCTTGAGGTTGTAAGATGCTCCATGTTTTTTGTTTCCCATTTATTCTGGAACAGCTCCTGTTCCCTGCTCTCCAGAATGAATGTGCCTTAACTTTGAGTGACATTCCCTTTTTGCTTCTCAAAAGGCAAGTATTTAGAGGCCCTTTTTGTCTCTTCCTTAATGTTGAGCAATTCCTCTTTTTTTTTTTTTTTTTTTTTTTACGCAGCTCAGGATTATAACATATTCCATCATGTAGTTTGTTGCTGTCTGCCTTGGATGCTTATTTGCAGTAACAGCCAGTACTGTGTTAAAAATTTAACTGCGGAAGAGATTTTACAAAGTGCTTGAAAGATACAGAAGCAGGGGTCTTTTAGACTTTAGAGTCTTTTAGAGAACTTAACATTTTAGGTGCCTAAATATCTAAGTATAATTGCAAATCTTTCCCATGTTACTACCATTTAATTATGTTGGTTGTTATGACAAACTTAGGCCTTTGGGGTAGACAAATGGGAATCTCAGTACTGGAATCAGAGGTTAGTCATTTGTCATAAATGCAGCAAGGGAGATCAAATAGTGACTAACAAGCTATTGGAAGAGATCATAACTATTATTTAAGTGCTCTGGGTGTTCTGTATATAAAAATACATTTGTCTTTTGGCAATAAGCCTTTTGATCCTCTTAACTATTCTGCCAACAATCCTGCCCAATTCTAGGTGTTCTTCAGCAGTGGAATGACATGCATAAACATGTGAAAAGTTGAATGAAATGAGATGAAGGTATAGTCATAAGGGAGAAAAATGCTGCCTACATGCCAGCATCCAGAACGTAAGTCAATGGACATAGTATAATTTAGAAGTTCTGCCTCTAGTGCCTAGTAAGTTTTTTGTAATAAAACTCATGCTTTAAAATAAATGGTAGTACATCTGGCTTCTGTCTATCTTCTGTCTGTCTGCTCTGTCTAGTGAAGTACAGATGTCTGAAATTGCCTGAGAGGTACAAGGTGCAATCAGATATGCTAATGAGCAAGGTTTTTGAGTTTCTGTATCACTTGCTTCCAGTTTTATTGGCAATGCACTATTGGGGGGGTGGCATAGGAATTATTCAATTATAGTTATTTTTGTTTGATGCAAGTCTTACCTGGAAAGTTTCACAGACCTTTAGGAATGCATTTGTGTTTGGATAAATGCTCTTAAGCAAGGCAAACCAGTGGTTGACAGATGGGCCTGCACTAGAATAGACAATGCTTTGAGAGACTGAGATGTGGTAGGACTTCTCTAATTTACTTCTCTGCTTCTGCCTGGGATCTATCTACAGATCTGTGTAGGAACTCTTGTCAGAGTTGCTGAAAGGTAGTGAAGTTGTGGAGGTGCAACTAAGGAGCTAAATTGTCCTGAAGAACTTTTTCTTGTAACCGGTGATGTACCAAAGATAAGCTCTGAAAGTTCAGGATAGGAGAATTAAGTTGAGCATGTCTGGAAGCAAGAAAGAAAATCTTAAGGGAGTTTGACATGAAATAACTGGGATGCAGCATAATATCAACAATATAAAGTTCAATGCTTAAACTAACTTCAGGAAGTGGAATCTTGTTCTGTGCAAACAAAGTACCATGTTCCTCTTTCTCCAGCACTGAAGAAGATGTGTTGCTCACCATGGGCAATTTGATTTGTTATTGTTGATACGTGTTGTTGGTTTAGCATTAATGATTGCAGTCGAGCAAATCCCTTACTGTCAGGGTGATAAACCTCTGGATGTGCTTAGTAGCAGAGGATTTTGAGGTATAAAACCTGCTTTCCGTGAAAACTAAAGGTACAAGGCAGTAATGAGGGAACTGAACATTATACCTTTTGGCTCTCTTGTTTAAACACCCTCTTGATAAATTACAGCTTTTTGAAAGTGTTAGAATCTTGTGAAAAAAGTAAAAGGCAGAATACCAAACAAACATGATCTGTGTGTGGCATCTTTTGAAAATGACACTATATTAAAGAACTAAATTGCTGGCAGCCTTCTTGCCATGAACCATCATTTTTAATAGGTCATCAGTTTAATTTAGTAAAAATGCACGCTTATAAATACCACAGAGGCTTGTTCAACTGATGAGAAGAACTAAGAAAACATGAGAAAATTTCTATGGCATCCAGAGTTTCTCACCACCAAAAGCTAAAGATGCTACAGAGCTGGCTAGATGCAGCTGTTGCAGAATGCTTGCCTCCCCTTCTTCTCCAGCATTGCCTGAGGTGACTTGTTCTGCCCCTGCACTGCGTATGTAGGCTGGTGATAGCCTTTTGGTGTGTTTCCTTTTTCCCATTTATTGCTCAGTTTTGGAGGACAGTGATACACGTCTGATCTGTCTGATATGGAAATACTTGTCCTGTGCTTGTGGAATGAGCTGTCCCATGTGGATACTGTGGCACTGTTCATTTTTGAGGATGTTGTGGAACAGCGAATGTTAATTTTCACTTTCAGTACTGAGATGCCTTTTGGGAAACCTACCTTCAGCACAGCTGTCATAGAGCTAATGGTGCCTGGGGCTTCAGAGGGCCAGCTGCAGCAAGAATAATTGATTTATTTCAATTTATTGTATTTATTTATTGCTCTTCTGAACATTTATTCCTGGGCACTTGTGCAACCCTCAAATAACAAAGTATAGCATAACATGCCCTTTAAAATGGCAGGTTATTTTGGATTATAGCATTTTCAAGATGGTAGCTGAGAAATAATAGCAAATCGTGACACAAGGAGTGCAATAGAGTGCTCCTCCTGGTGTGTTTTCCTTTTAGCAGAGCTGGAGGACAGGTAGTTGTGTAACCTTGCATGCTGAGCTGGTGCTTGTCAGCAGCCCAGTGAGCAGCCCTGCCACAGCTCTCTTCTCTGCAAGGTTTTGAAAATGTCATGGCTTAATTGCCATGAGAGACACGTGCCTGAGTTTTTCTGCCCAAGTGACTACTCGTCTTGGTGTAAGTGGTGTAGAGTCAGACCCATTTCACCGGACTGGGTGAGTCATTTTCCCAGTTTACCAGGGCATCTCCTAGCTTCACGCGTCAGCTTCCTAGAATTTAGGATTTGTCTAGGCTTGTGTTCCAAGGCAAATTTAATGTAGTTTCCTAGATTTTAGGAACACTGCTGAACAGGAAAGTGAAGCATCTGCTCGGTCTGTGGATGTGTTAGTATTTTTTGTTTAACTTTGTTGCCTTTAATGGCTTCAAAATGAATATTTAAATTGTGTAGATATTCTAGAGGAAAACAAGATTCTAGGTTAAAAATCTGACTGATGTTCTAAGCACCCAGTATGAAAGACAGTTTTGATTTTTGTTAAGTGTTATTGATTTATTGCATGTGTTCATTGTGTAATAGCTCTTATGAGTGCAGCAACCAGAAAATTGTTTGCTGTATTTTTTGCATCTTTCCAGCATTTCTTGAGGCATTTGTTTAATGTATGTTGTTACCTGTTGGAATGAAAATAAAATCTTGACAATGTTTTTTTTTTTCCCTGATAAGAGAGGCTTACTTGAAACTGATGTAACAGAAGTCAGAGTAAGACCTGCAATGTAATGTCATTACAGAGATTGAGAACGTGTCAAAAAGCACTGATACTCTGGTAACTAAAAATGAAGTAGCGCAGTTGTTGGCATTCTTTAAGAAAAAGGCACACTTTTTAAAGCTGTTCTGGAATTTTTTTTTTAGTTAAGTTGGACAGAAGTCAGCTTCAAGACAGAAAGCTGGTAGTACAAAGTTAGTAATTTTGGAGATTACTGTGTAGGAATCCATGTGGTTTGATCTAAATGCCTTTATTTATAGAGAGGAGAACACAAAGTAAACTAAATGTGCACAGTGGTTCCACAAATTAGAGGTATTTGCTTTCATTTACTGTAGGGTGTGAAATGCTACTGTGCATAGGCAATTCAAGCAGTGTAAATTACATGATGGAACATAAGAGAAGTGGGAAAGATGCAACAGCAATTCATGTTTAGTTTTGGTTTATTCAGATGCTTTCTCTAGAGATCAATACAAAAAAGCAGCAAAGAGCAAAGTAGTCAACCACTATCTCAAAACCTGGCTAAGGGGATAATGTTTTGGGATTATCCCATGACAACATGAGATGTATGCAGTGAGAATAGAAAGAGAAAAGGCCTTTTATGGGCCCTTTGCAAACCTTGTTGTGTCTCTGTTCTTGCATTTTGAAACTTCATCTGCCATCTAAGAAATAATATTTTAAGTTTGTGTATCTCTTCGTGTTCTTTAGAAAAGGTAATTTATTGCTACAGATATCTATTGCCTGCAGTAGTCCTTAAAGCTCCTTATACAGTCATTTTGTATGAATTGTATGCTAGCCAGAATAACAAATTCTTTTTGTAATGTATCCTTGCAAGTCGTCTTCTGACTATGAGAAAAGAAACCAAATATACAGGCATGTGCAAGATGTTGGGTTGGGTAATAGGCTCCCTCATGTCAACAGGTGCTAATTGCATAAGGGATGGTGGGGAACCCCAGTGCTGGGCAGTAGGACCCAGTGCATGTGGCAGTGAACTAAGCCCTAAAGTTACAGATGGCCGGGGCAAGCCACCCTGTTGCAATATGCCTTGGCTTACCCAGCATTACGATGAGGACAGAAGCATTTGCTGCTCCTTGGAACGTGCTGCTTGTGAAAGGCACTACACAAGAGCAACAAATTGTTATTGTTGAGAACAGGCAAGAGAATGGGGCATTTGGCAAAAGCTGGTGTAAAGGCACCACTTGCTGTGGAGGAATATTTTTGCATCTCTGGAAGCAGGTGAGAAGCTGGGTGAGCTTGTCCAGTTTAAAATACTTTCAAAATACAGTTTAAAAAGCCTGTTTGAAACCCTGACACCAAGTTCCAATTTTTGTCTTGTGATAGAGTGTTTCACCTGTAATGCTAATCCAAAATAATCATTTACGCTATGAAGTTTAAAAGATACAGGTACTAGAACTAGTAGCTTTGATGAACATACACATTTTCAGTTCTGCATGTGGTTGAGGTAATGTGTAGTTTAATATTGTGTTTTACACTTTCTCACTAAAAGATAGAGTATAAATTATGCAGTCTGTATGGCAAGGCCAAGTGTTCCTGTTGGAGCTTGGACTTGCTTTGTCTAATTTGCTGGTGATGATTTGACTGCATTCTTGATCTTGTACTTGCATAAGTTTCTACTCCTTTTATATGCATTTTAAAACTTTCAGGCTCAGAAAGAAATACATTTTGGTGGTGTATGGTTAAACTGTGCATGTGTCTTTTGAGTTTGTTTACAGTTACTTTTCTAGCATTTCCTTCTGCTTTGGGTTAGGCTTAAATAATGATCTTGGCTTCACTAGTATTTCAGTTCTGTCTGTCAAATGCACAAGCCTGGCTCCTGCTGTGGCATACAGAAGTGCTCCACTTCTCTGTTAATTAATGGTTTTGTCCTAAAAGCATATGACCACTGGTACTACGTTGTTGCTGTAAGTTTCTTCCAGTAATTAGTGCTGTTATGCAAAAGACTCATACAAGATAAAAGGCCTGAATATTGCTGCATGTTTTTAACAAAAGAATGAATTATTTGAACAGTAGGAGGTTTGCTGTTATTCCGATGGTGCATATGTGTTAAAATGTGATGGTGCGACAAAAACGTGTCTTCCAGGCTTTCAGGTTCCTCACAGACAAATCTTGGTCGTAAAATTCAGAGCAGCAGCCAGATGGCTGAAACCTGGAAGTGTTGCTGTGGAGTATAGCAAGAGAAAACCTACTCCTCAGTAACAGTAGAACATTAACACACTCTGAGTAATGTATTACTAGCAGTGATGGCATATTGCGTTGTGGCTTACTTGTGCTTAATGGAGTCCTGCAATCTCCATGATTCAGTTGCACATGTCAAAGTAGGGCACTTACCAGTTCACCTGCTTGTAGAAAAACACAGCAGCTTTACATAACCTGTTTGATAGAGTACCGGCAGCACCTCAGATATTCCATCTGCCCTCACCCTTCCTTGCAGTTTATCTTTCTCTTCTCTGGTATATTAATGTCACAAATTTAAAAGAAAAAAAAAACCCCAAAGAAAAAAACCCCAACACTGTTCCCCCCGCTCACCCCCCAAATATTCAGACCCATCTTACTTCTGTTTTCTGCTAGACAGTGAACAAACAGACCTCAGCACGGCTTTTTGTCATCCATCCAAAAGTATTCACCCTTCTAACAGCATGTGGGTGATGAGAGAGTTGGAATTAACATGTCACATCCCAGGTCAGAAAAATACTGCCAAAATCCTCCAGGAAAAGAAAGAAATTGGAAGTTGACAATTCCAGTGCCTTTTAAAATCAGAATTGTATTTCTACTCATGGGTGGATATAAGATGGTAGAGTCCATGTGTTGTGGAAGATAGTGACAGAATCAATGTTGGAATGGAGTATGACCAAGACTTTATCTGAAGTCTCTTAACACTATCTTCAATATAGTTTAAAAAAAAAACAATTTAAAAAGTTAAAATTTTTAATGGTAACTATCTGTTTGCTCTTAATTAGGTAACTTCTGTTTCTCAAAAGCATCTACCGAGGGTAGTGGTTTTAAGAAGAATTTTTCTCAGAAGTAAGCTTGTAGCACAACCTTTTTCTTAACATTTGTATTTTAATATATGCAATTCAATGATTTATAACAAAAAAAAAGGTGATACAGTAACCGTCTAGGCTGGCAGTCCAAAACAACTGTACCAGAACTCCATCAGTACCATTAAAATCAGTAACGTGCAACCTAAAAGCATATATGTCATCTCTTAGTTGTACAATAGTTGCCTTTTGTCTTTTTGCACGTTAAATTTAGAACTGGTTTCTAGCTGAGTCATATCACAGCCCAGCTTGTCTAACCGGGAGACACTGTGCACTGAACCAGTTCCCGCCAGCTACAGATATAGTTTTGAAAGCTGGAAGGATGGGAAGCGCAACTGAGGCAGATGGGCAGATGATGCTGCGTGCAGGGAAATCTGAAATAGAAGACAGGAAACCTATCCTCCAACTTGCTGTTTTCCTCCTAATAGACCTGCCTGAAAGGGGCCTCTTTGTCAAGTGGTTTTACGGAGTTCAGTCACGATCTCAGTTTCCTTCTGTGGTTCACCTGAGCCTGCCCAGCAAGCCCGCGGTAGGGGGAAGCCCATGGGTCTGCAGGAGCTGCTACGTGCTTTAGTGTGTTTGAAATTATTTAGGTGTGGGAGAAATGTCTTTAGGCTCCTGATGCTGGAAACCTTGACTCAGTCCCCAACCTAACCCATGCAATTTCCATAGCAACACTCCTTTATTAAAAAACAATAATAAAAGAAATCCAGGAACAATTGGGTTGGATTGTATGAGCCACAAAGATATCGATACATCTCTTTTTAGAACAGATCCAATTACAAAACTGTGGGGATTCATTTTGAAGAGATTGTCAACCATTTAGGTATACCTTTTCAGCAGGGAGAGGGACAGACATTTGCTCCATGGGTCTGTTCTCTGAAGTTTTTTGATTGAATATAATTTTTTGACTCTACAGAATAGTTGTCCTGTGTTACAAAACAGATTGCTGTACTTTTCCACACAAGCAGTGGGAAAAAAGTGGGTTAGTATGTAGATTTGATGGACCTTCTGTTAGTGAAGTTAACCGTGTGGTTTTCATTGAGAGGACAGACTACAAAGACATTGGCATCAGTGAAAAGTAGGCTCTGTAGAAACCACCGTATAACCCACTCACACATGCATACATTTATATAAGCATCTGTTTCATGACGGAGGTTTTAAGTTCAAAAAAAGTAGTTTGGATTTGAAAATTCCAGTCCATTTTGAAATAGTTTGTTTCCTATCTAGTCTGCTGCTGCCACACTTTTCATCAAATCCTGCATTGCCAGTTTGTGACCTTTTCTGGGTCTGATGGCAGCATGTGTACCAGTGTGACTTCTTGTGTAGCGTTGCCTCAGCTTTTGGTGCCCCTTACAAAGGTAAGCATTGAATGACAATATGTTGTCATTGCCTCTTTTTTGTCTTCATTGCTAATGCCAGAGGGGTTTTTAAATGCCTAGAAATCATTCTCTCTCTTGCACGTGTACAGCTGGAGGAAGCCCCTTTATGGTCTCCTGCTGTCACAGGCAACCACACTGTTTTTAGAATCTGATCAAACACCACTTTGAAATTAATTAGATTTGTACCCTCAAAGATTTTTGTTTGTTTGTTTCAAGTGTCTAAATATACATTCATTCCTTTTTCCATTTGACTCAACTTGAGGCATTTTAAAGTTAGAGGTTGAAGTCTGATCTAGCCACAGCAGTAGAAAAAGGCACCTCCAGAGAGTCATTCATCTGTTGTATCTTAGTTGTCTATTTTACAGTGACACTAAATACCCTCTGGAGGTATGAGGTTCTCTCCACTACTGAGTGATAGTCTCAGATTTATACATCCGACTCAGGAACACCTACAGTGAGAGATGGCTGAATCTAGGATGAAGACCGAAAGGAGCTGTTTTAGCAAAACCTGTTGTTTACACTGCTAAGCTACCAAGTTTTGCTCTGAGTGAAAGTGTTTGGGGAATAATCAGATAAGCTGTTCACTGCTCAGGGCAGAGGGAAGGTTAGCCTCAGGTAGAGTGAGCGGGAGTTGGCCATCAACAGCTGCAAATAAGGAGGCAGCCAGTATCACTCTTAAGGCGCGTTGTGACATGACACCTTTTGCAATGCATGCAAGGTCCGTTGTCTTTCCTCCCTTGCTAGATCTGCAGGCACTTTGTAAGGGTTCAGTGCCTTTGACACAGCCCTTACAGGGAACGGAGCAGAGGCAGACATGCTCTGCAGCACAGTTGTTGAGGTCTTGGTGCCATCGCTTTGGATGCAATACTCTTTGTAGCCGCTGGTTTGTTATCCCCCTTGTACACACACAGCAAATTCTCTGTAGCTGCCTGGTTTATCTTAAGAACAGATTGCACAAACTAGATGAGAATCTTTTTCCTTTGAGTTTCATTATAACTATGTAAATGGGAGCCAGTGTTTTTTACAAGGGTGAGTGACGTTATT
Source organism: Pelecanus crispus (assembly GCF_030463565.1). Taxonomy (NCBI): domain Eukaryota; kingdom Metazoa; phylum Chordata; class Aves; order Pelecaniformes; family Pelecanidae; genus Pelecanus; species Pelecanus crispus. The sequence continues at coordinate 139,132,606 of NC_134643.1, forward strand.
TCTGTATGATAGCTTGTTCTGAATAAAATGTAGCTTGGTTAGTTCCCGACCTGCAGCTCATAGGCGTTTTGCCTTCAAAACACTTTTGATGTTGTGCCACAGCTATGGGAAATGAAAAAGCCTAGAACTGCAACCAGCAGGCAGAGCGCAGTGTGGTGCTGCCTGCAGCAGGTTACTTGTTACAAATTGTTATACATGGGCCAGTAAAAGTTCATTGATCCCTTTGTTTTTCTTCTTTTAAGCCTTTCAAAACCCAGTGAAGACTTTGCAGCACACCTTTTCTGATTTGAAGTACTGAGATTATTACCTGTCTTTTCAGCACTCAGTAACTTTTCACTTGCAGGTAACTCAGTTTATGCTCAACTGTGGAGAAAAATGCAAAAAAAACACGTACAGAATATTTTCTTCATCAATTTACAAGTAAGAAAAAAATGGATTATATTAGAAAACTATCTGCAGTCTTCATTGCAGAATTGCTGCCCTATGTAGTTTAAAATTAACTTTACATCAATTGGTCAAATTACTTACATTTTAAAGTCACAGTGTGCCATTTAGATCTCGGATGACTAGCAGTAAAAGCATAGACCGTAGTAATACTCTGCAATAAGTGGCAATATTAGCAAAAGGGGAAATGGCGAGAAAAGACCAAGACTTCAGTGTTTCTGTTTAAACGGCTTGTTAGTTGTCCCAGTTGGTCTTTCTGGTTCCTGACCACACTGCCTTTGGACACTTTGTGCTAGTTAAGAAACAGACAAAAAAATCGGTGATGCTAGGGTGGGAATATTGCATTTACAAAACCAGAGTTTTTCTTAGTACTAACAGTTTTTGTGTATGCGCTACTTGATTACTCTGACTTCTTTTCCTGTCAGCTCTGTTTTCTTAGAATACTCATACTGCTGTATTACCTAGGTTGCTTTAGTGTAAGAAAAAACAGATACCCCTTGGCCATAGAGCTCATCACATAACTCATGCTCTGCTCGAGTGCTCCAAACATTAGCATGGAAATGAAGTCCAGCAGCACCTTCTCCTTAAAACCAAAGGGATTCGCTGCTGGATCTGTTGCCTTGCATTAGACCAGAGAGAGGAACTGCTTGGTACATAGAGTCTAAGCCTCTTGTTGGCTTGCTACTCTCACTTAGGTATTTCTTTAGAGAAATATTTGGGAGGAGAGGGAGAGCAGTGAGACAACCTTGAGACTGATGGAGATAAATGCAGACTTTTGGTAGATTTTTTATACAGTAATAAAAAAAACATTGTGGGGTAGGAGAGGGAAGGATTCATGTAGTTCTATTATTAACATGCAGAATTGTGTTTATTTCTTACTCTCTTAGCAATCTCAAAAATATTCTCGAAGAGTCACACAATATTGATTATTAAGTAGGGTGGCAACTGACATCTTTCACATCAGGCAACACCAGCACATCAGTTGCTACTTGATGTTAGAAATCACAGTGGGAATGTTATCTTTAGGGAAAATAGCCAGTCTCTTTTGCACAATGAAAGAAGCATTCAATATGGAAGGTATTTGTTATGTTTAAGTTATTTTGAATGCAGCTGTGTAAAGTTGTCAATTTAGGACCATTTTAGTTTAGATGGTGAAGAACAAACAGTCATCTGTAGGTGGAAAAAAGAGCCAATTTGAGCGAGTTTGGTTACATTGCATTAAGGTCTTAATTTTAACATTCAAAAAGCTGCCACTCATGCAGGATTGCAGTGGCTATGGAAAGTATTGTCAGAAAGCTAAGTTCAATGGCTTCTCTTCTCCCTTCTTTCTCCAGTTTCAATTAATAGTTTAGAAAAAAAAAAAAGTTCTGTGATTTTTTTATTACTGTTCGCCCTAGAGCAGGATTATCAAGAAATGTTGCAGGGGAAATAAGAGACTGACCATAAGATCCATTTCTGTAATTTAATGTCAGATTGAGGCCGTTCTTGGACAGTGTTTACACAACTGATTTTGTTATGTATTGAGCATGTTTAACAGTTAAGAGGAATAGCATAAGAGAAAGTACGTTGACTTGTGTAGAGTGTGTGTATATATGTTTGTGTGGATACATGTATATAAATATGACATAGTATGGTTTATACATTGCACGTCCTCTAGAGAAGAGAGAGTAATCAGTGAATCCTGTGTTTTGAATGATTTCTCTCTTCCTACCTTCTCCTCCTCCACCACATTCCGACATGGTCGTGATTCATGTAAGTTGTCCTTCAGCTAACAGAGGCTGAGCAGCAAGCTTCGGCAACTTGATTTAGGGAAGTTCTCTTATCTGGTCTGCTACAAATCAGATTACTATAATTATATGTCAGCCAGCGGATCTGGCAAACAAAGCTCTGGAACTGATTCTTTTCATTTTTCTGTCTTAAAACTGTGATGGCAGTAGGGTCAAGTTAAGGGATCTTACTCTTATTCAGAGCTATGAATTTAAGCCTCTCTCCAGTCATGCATCCAAAGATACACCCTCATACCAGCTTCTCATGGAAGCCTGGATATCCAAGCTGAAGAGAAAGATGGCTGGTAACATCATCTCCAGTAGCTGGCTGTTTATCAAAATCAGCCTGTCTTAACCACACTAACCCAATTACACACCTAGCTTTGGGGGTCCTTTGGGATGAGTTTTCCCTCTATTTTCTTTAATCTGATATTGGTGCATACATATGCACCTTACAAATATGTGTGTATACATACATATACATACATATATATCTCTGTGTGTGTGTATGTAAAAGAATATATACAAAAAAAAGGTTAGTGAGATGTTTATACACCTGTGAAAGAATTATGGAGAAAAAGATACAGGACAAAATAATCAGCTGAGAGCTTATTTCCGTATGAGCAAAAGCCACAAGGTTTTGGATCCCTTCCCCAGCCCTCCAATTTCTGCATTTGCCTACACCATGTGTATAGAGCACTAGCCTAGAAGAGAAATCGTAGCAAATACACCTGGAAAGATCCTCTGGGTAAAGTTTGTCCATCCTGACACTAGGAAGCACAGTCTATTAGTTAAATTTTGGCTCTTGAATAATATTACAGAAAGAAAAAAATCCCCATTGCAAACATTCAGATTCTTTTAATAGTGCTCAAAAAATAATATTTCATCTTTAAATCATTTCCCCTGGCTTGTGTTTGGCATGGAATTTTGTTTTCATTTTACAATTTCCCTGTTTCCTTCATTTCCACCAGGAGAGAGAAACAGAAGAAGAAGATGTCAGGTGGCTTTCAGTTATATGCCTCAAAATGAAGATGAACTGGAATTAAAAGTTGGTGACATCATTGAAGTTGTGGGAGAGGTGAGCAGATCTTTAATGGAATATACACACATGCAGTTCTGACATATCTTGTGAATACTAAGCTTTTAGATACAGTGTGTTCTAAGACATAATTTAAACCAGATATTTTTCTTCTCTGGTATACTGACGTGTCTGGTTTGGGTTACGGGTGGGGGTGAAGGGATGTGGCTGTTTGCTTATGGATTTTGTGAGGGTGTTTTTCCCTGCAGGACTTCTGCTGGTTTTACTCAATCAGTTGACGCTTCTGAGTTCTGTTCAGGGAAAAAGTTCAAGGTTTGTGCTACAGAGCTATTGAGTTTGTATCTCTGAAGAATCAAGATTATAGCAGAAAAAGCTCTTCCCAATTTTAGTAAGTGAGCCACAGGGAAGAATTATCTTTATGGAGTTAAACACATTTAAGAAATTTACTTGAAGCCCTCTGGAGTTCAGCCATGACATTCACCTTTTGTCATCTTTGCCTGCAAATTTTAAGTTTCATTTCAGTGTAATCAGTTCTTTTTTTTTTTAAAAAAAAACCACCAACAAATTCTTTAGAGACTCAAGATGCATTTATTTTGGGTGGAAATGGATGTGGAAAATGAATGCATATCTCTTAGAAGGACTGGGAACAAATTACAAAAGCTTGGACAGAGATACAGAAATTTTCTTTGCATGGGTGAATCTGGCTGCAGGGTGAAGGAATGCTGTTCACTCCCAATACCTTCAGTTTTGTTCCATTAGTGATTTTAGAACTATCTTCTTGAGCTTAACAGCATGAAGACCAAAAGTCAAAATGCTAACACGAAGCCTTTAAGTAGAATGCATTCAAACTCATTTAGTCTTTATTTACTTAGCTTTAAAAAGATCTAAGAGCTTAGTCTGCTCAAGCAGCCAATAAAAGGTGTGTTTCAGCTTGTATCATTTATTTGTAGGATTTTTTTCCCTGTGACTCAGCAGCTAATAAGTCAACATTTATTTTCTTGTCAAGTATATATGATTTGTTTTCTTTTTCCTGCCTCTGTCACTTAAGAAATCAGTTCTAAAAGAATATAAATTCTACTGCAATCTACATGACATCCGGCATTTTCTTACGAGAGATTAAATTCTCACATCTGAACGTAAGAAGCTTAGTGATCACTGGTTTTCCTTTAACCTAGCTGTGCATGCCAGCTCTGCACATCATTCTTCCTGGAATCAGACATGATGCGTCACTTAACTAACCTTATTCTGTCTGTGAGCACAATTGTAATGGGGGATATGAAGGTTGTAAGATATTTAAGAGCATATTTTGAAGACAGTGTAAACCCGATATTATAATGAGTTTCACGGCAGCACGTGAACTGTTTTCACTGCACAGTTTGAAGTCTTATGTGACCTCACATGGCCACACAAATATCAGTTACCCTTCTTAAAACTTTTAAGTCCGTGTCTTTCAAGAGTGAAGTGGTGGAATAAAACCCCGTCCTAGTATTCAGCCAACAAATTGACTACCAAATTAATTGCACAATTAAATAATTTAGGTGAGACACTAGACTTCTCTTATGAAATGCATCTGTTGTCTCCTTATAAATTTGAACAACTTAATTATAAATAACAGATTTATTTAAATCCAGATGGGACTGAAAATGTTTGCATTACAATTGAAAGATGTAGAACTATGAAAGTGAAGCATTCCTGTACTTGCATGTGTGTGCTTATAGTTATGGGCATGTTTTTTGAAACACACTTGGATTGCTGATTACAGACTTGGTGGTCTTAAACTCATAATTATGCCTTGAATTGCTACTGTTGAAGAAAGCATTGACAACTTGCTGATTCTAAGGTTTAAGAAAATACATTTTCTAGGGCTGCTTTTTTGTTTGGCAGTCCTAGAGAATGGCATACTGGAATTAGTTTTACTGTAGCGTGGAAGAGGATTGCTCATGGCTAGCTTGAACTGCTGGCCATAAGTAAATGCCAAAGAAGAACAGCTGACACAGGTGAGGCTGTGCCCACTTTGACCTTATGAAATACCCTGTTCTGTCAGCTACTGAAACATAAGCTCTGCCTGAGGCATCATCTGGTGTGTTCATGTGATCCAGGACATTGTCTGACTCTTCTGGGTGGAACTGTATCAGCTGGTGGAAGAGGGAAAATAAAGGAATTTTGAGAAAAAATTCTCAGCACCTCAGGAAGTGTTACTGTGTGACCTTTATTTTCCATCGTGGTTGACACCAAGCAGTTGATGTTGAATACTTGCTGTTACTACTTCCTCTTTTGCCCTTATCATGGTAGAGTTAATTCCTTGAAAAAGTAGGGCAGAATTTTTCTTTTGAAACAGGAACTTTATTTGATGTAGAAAGTTGCATCAACCAATGTGCTGATTTCATTTTTACCCTTCTGCTTGTAGGTAATGCTGCATAAAGAGTCATTGCATTGAAATAGGGTTCATAGTGTCTATGTAATTATACAATGCTCCTTATTTCCAATAGTAAATGTTTAGTGTGAGGGACTTATTATTAAAAAAATATGGCTTCCTCAGTTGAAAATGACATTTTTTTTGCAAGGGCCAAAATCATGTTACGTTAGTGTACAAAAAAACCCCAAAACAACAGCAAAAAAACCCTCCCACATAGGTGACAATTGGAGGCTATTCTTGCAAAATATCGGTTTTGTTTATCATTACTCAAGAGGAAAAACTGGATGATAGCATATTCAGCATTATTAACAGTGGTTCAGTGGGTAATTGGAACATTAACGGTCATTCACTTTCCATTTCCAGTTGCTCCTTTCTCTTACCCCATCTTTTTATTCATGAGTAGGTGGTCTCAGATGCATGAGTAGGTGGTCTCAGATTCTCACAGGTAGTATTTTATTGTATACGCCTAAGAAAGTTGCATCAGTTGAATTAATTGGTTTTAAATTGACTCAGATTAATATTTTCAAATCTCTGTGGATTTCTGTTTATTTGGAAATAAATCAATTTTGAACTGACTTACAGCAAATTAAAATGGATACTGTTTATATCAAAATACTGTGTATATATCTTAATGCAGGTATTTAGCAAAAAACGTGTTTAAAATGTCACTTACGGTTGACAACCCATTAAACTTCTCCTGTTGCAAAGAAAAGCTAGTTCCTGTTTTACTGTGCTAATTTGGCTTCATCCTTAAAGAAATGGGTTGTGCTCCTCCTCGAACCTCTTGAAGGTCACCACCTCCAGCAAAGGGTTGGCAGAAGGGAATGCCAGTCTTTTTCTCAGCTGCCTCCATCAGTGCCCTAGCATGTTTCCCCAGATCCCCAGTGAAAATGGGTTACACTGATACCACATGGTGACATGCTAAGGATGAGGATGTCTTCCCTTCTCCCACCTCTGCTTCAGGGTGCTAACCAACACCTGAGGCATCTAAAGCTGCCCCAGATCCTTCTTCCTGGTGCCAAAAGGTTGGTTGAGATACTTTCTGAAAGGGTTTTTATGTCTCTGGTAGTGGTAGATACTATTGGAAATTCTTATTGTGGCAGAAGTGGTTTGGGGCTGTACAGTGGATTGAAACAACAGCAAGAGCAAGCGTGAGTTTTGAGATGTTAGGCTTGTCACCAGATAGATATCCTTGGAGGCTGTATATGTTCAGAATTCACAGTTCCTTCCTATTTGTTCTAAATAGTTAGAAATTAATTATAATAAGATCAGACATTCATCTCAGTAGATAAAAATGCTTGTTGTTAAACTAGAGGTTTCCATAACTACAGAGACACTGATACCCATGAGACATTAATTAACAGACTTAAATTAAAAGTACATTTGAAACTAACAAGAGAAGCATTTTCATCATTGTTTACGTTCACATTTAATGTGATTGATAGCTTTTCGCTTGTCATTTTCCTAGCTCATTAGCTATAACTCTAATTACAGTTGTCCCAAAATACAACTGTAACTAATTGTCTTATTAAATGCAGATATCTGAACTCCAATTATGTTTCACCCTTAGACTTTCATGGCATGCCAGACAATTAACCTGTAGCATCAGAATAAGGACATTTGGCCTGTCATTCAGTAGTTCTGAGCCTGCTTTCATTTGGGATTATTCTGTCATTGTGCTGCTATATACCTTGCGGCCTCATCCTGCTGAGAAGTCAGCTTTTTGGCAACGTGTAGTGCATGGAGCTAAGCTCAAAACTAAGTCTTTGACAGAGACATGCTGAAATACCACTGAGCTTATTCTTTGACTTCGAGTTAACATTGCCATATATTACATGGTCAAGTCCTATAAGTAACTCATTTGAAATTATAAAAATACAGACTGAATTTTTAAAAATGTGGTGCTCCTTTTGGGCAAGGTTGGTGGGGTTTTTTTGTGTTTGTTATGAGATAAAGTGGTTCAACCCATTTCCAAGAACAGGATAAACACTGGGGACTGAGCTGGACTTTCCTTACAGTAACTTATTTTGACAGCTGTAGAGTTGAAAGGGGAATATTTAATAGTGGCAAGGGGATGGTCTGTGCCACAAGTACAGAACTGTATAATGCTGCAAGAAAACAGTTGGGAATGAATGCTGGGGTTCCACATCCCTCAGTTACTTTTCTGTGAAATCCTGTGGTAAGGTGTTTTTCTTGATACTCTTCCAACAGGTCGTTCTCAAGGACTTCTATGACTACTGCTTGCTTAATTAGTTCATATGGTAGGAGGCTTTTTTTGTGGAAATAAGGGTGCAAATGCCTCTGACTTCTTATAGGGTCATTCCAGTTCTATGTGATTGCTTTCTCTGTCCCTCAGTTTCTTAGAAGATGATGTTAAAAAAAACCAACAAAAACCCAAACCACAAAAAAGAAATGAAAAAAATCCCAAAGCACATTTTGACATTGTAAAATAAAGAACTCTGACGCTGAAAAGATCCCCTAATACAAGGTACTTGTGCAGTTTTTAATTCTTCCTTTCTGCACCAGAGTTATCGAACAGCTTCCAGATGTATTGTAGCAGAAGTCCAAGGGCTGGTTGATGTCTCATGGGTATGACTCTCTCTGAATGCACTCCCAGAATAAGCCATCAAGTGGCACTGTAGGCACCATCCTGTATTGAGGTCATGTTTCCAAAATTTCTCTTCCCATCTGCAGCAAACATGATTTGCTTATTTTGCCTCTTGGGAATCTATGGTTTTAATTTCCTTTCAGTATACAATTGCTTTTGTCCTTCAAGCTCAAGATCTTCCATTAGAATTTATAAATTAAGGGATTTTTTTCCTTTGCTTTTTGTGCTCTCACGTTCTCTAAGCAAAAGAAAATTTGTCGACCTTGGGCTTCTCTCCTTCCTGTTGTCTGCCTCTGGCAGTGCTTTTATTCCTGGGACTGTGTTTTAGTTTTAACAGCCCAGAAAGACTGTTGTGATTCAGGGAGACTTTCTTCCACCTGAAACCTTTCCTGACTCAAAGCCTCCTTCATTTGCCCTCACTGAGCTGTAAGTAGTCTGTCAGCCTAATAGGCAAGGCTGCAGATTGTAGAAAAGCTTGTGGAACGGGTGGATACAGGAGTTTATTTGAAACATACTTTAGGTCAGCAATTCCAAAGAGCTGAACATTTTAATCATTCAGCAATTTTAGCCTAGTAATTGTATAGCAAGGTGTAAGCAAGCAGCTGTGGCAATCCTAGATAGTCTGGCAAGCAACTGCTGGTAATTCGCCTCAGCAGCCTTCCTGATTTTTTGGGGTATCCCATCCTGGAGTTACAGGGATGGTCACCCAGTTGCCTCAAGGGAAGGTGCTTCTAGGCTTGTAGCAACAAGGTTTGTTGCACTGCAGGTCACGCTGATGCTCCCTCTGACACTTCTTTCTTTAAAGGGGCATGTTGCAGATTGTATTGGCCATGAAGAGGAAACTGAAAGAAAATTAAGAAGTAATGTTTCCTCACTTTTGGAATATCTTAATTTTGTACTACTAGTGACCTACTGAAGTAGTTTTGTTTTCTTTGGGTGCTTTACAGTTACAGAATAAAACTGCATTCCCAGTCTGAAATAGAACTATTATGTTTGCCTGAAGGCTTGAACTGCTGTCATATTGTTTTCTTTTTTTTTTGTACTTTAAACATGAAAATAGGCTGGTTTCAATAAATTTTTGTTGATTTCTAAGCAGCTTAATGTTCTAGCATCTGTATACCCTTTTGAGAACTTCTGGTTTGTGTGTCTGAATGTCTCACCCATACAATTCTCTGTGTTATTTCATAGAATCATAGAATCATAGAATCATAGAATCATCTAGGTTGGAAAAGACCTTTAAGATCATCCAGTCCAACCATTAGCCTACACTACCAAGCCCACTCTAGACTAATCAAGGGTAGACCAGACTAAACCATATCCCGAAGTGCCACATCTACCCGTTTTTTAAACGCCTCCAGGGATGGTGACTCCACCACCTCTCTGGGCAGCCTGTTCCAATGCCTGACCACCCTTTCCGTAAAGAAATTTTTCCTAATTTCCAGTCTAAACCTCCCCTGGCGCAGCTTAAGCCCATTTCCTCTTGTCCTATCGCTAGCTACTTGGGAGAAGAGACCAACACCCACCTCACTACAACCTCCTTTCAGGTAGTTGTAGAGAGCGATAAGGTCTCCCCTCAGCCTCCTCTTTTCCAGGCTAAACAACCCCAGTTCCCTCAGCCGCTCCTCATAAGACTTGTTCTCCAGACCCTTCACCAGCTTCGTTGCCCGCCTCTGAACACGCTCCAGCACCTCAATGTCTTTCTTGTAGTGAGGGGCCCAAAACTGGACACAGTATTCCCTGTCTGTCCACCTCCATGGTATCTAATTTAAGCACTTCATTATTATTTCTTATTTTTATGATTATTTGTAAGTGAAATTAAATATCACAACTTCTTACTGTCTTTCTAGTCTGGGTTGTTGTTGTGTGCTGGGATCTCACAATTTGATTAAACACTCACTTTCCAACAAAGTAAAACAATATATTTTGATTGATTTTCATCTGTATTTGGTTTAAGTTTCCAAAAACCTCATTTACATGAAAAAAGGCTCTACTGATTGAGTAATTCAATTAAAAACAAAAGACAAGTATTCTTTCTTTACTGAAAATGTAATAAAAACCCAAAGCCCAATGATATTGGAAGAACATTTGAATGTTGCATTATTATTATCTAGATTAAATTTCCCTTTAAACCTCAAAGGCAGGGCTTCTTAATAGGATGCGTTTCTCTAGAGATGATGCACCATCCTCTGGTGATACTGTAGTTCGTATCTCATTCAATCATGCCCAAGCGTTGGACTGCATATAGCTGTCTGCTATTGCATCTGTCCCTGCCCCACGCCTGGCGTTGACTGAGTTGCAGTTGGGTGCATGTGTTGTTACCTGCTTAAATATATGGAGTAATGAAGTAGCTTCAGTCACCTTCCCGTATGTTGTTGCTCTTCAAATATGGTGTGACAGCAGTACTGGCAGCCTAGGGGCTGGGCAAGATGAAGACGTGCCATGCCTTTCCGAAAGGCAGTGAACAGATACGACACATTGGAAAGACGTCTTGAAAATACCTCCAGCTGTAGCCAGTTACCTTTGGCAGATTGGAAAGATTCTTCTTCTAACTTAAAACCAAAAACTTTGTTTTCAGGCTGAACTTACAATTGGTGTGTATGTTATTATGAATAGTAGAACTTCTTTTCTGGCATAGGGACATGGACTACTGAATGAAATCCTTCTCTTTTTAGTTTGCTTGGTTCAGCACATGAATGCTGGGCATAATTCAGGACCTAGATGTATAAATCCTGAAAGCACTTTGTTCTAATAGTATAGTAACAAATTTTATTGAGTGCTCATACCTCCAGATGGATTGCCCCCATGAATAATGGATTTTCATTGGTAAGGTTTTATTGGCTGGGAATTATTGTGACATTTCAAACCATATGGCAATGGATTGCCCCAATTTGGGATAACTAAATCCTAGGGGTATTTTAGTGTCATCTTTATTGTATGGATTAATCTCTAGCTGGTGTCTTTTGAGGCTTAAAAGTATGTAGCATGTAGTTATAGTGTTTAAAAATACCTCAAGCTTTTGATGCTTTTGATGAAAATTTCCTAATAAATCTTTGGGAGGCCAAGTTTGACCTGAACCTCTGATGTCTTGCTAACATTATTCTGCATTTTCTTGTGGAAAAAAATCTGGGGTTTGCTTTAGATTTTTCTGAATTTGTAAAATTATTGAATGTGACATGGTATTTTCAGATAATTCATTCTTGTATCAGCTGGAAAACTTGTAATAAGCTAATGAATGCTGTGAGCATATTCACATCCAATTTAGATTTACCTGTCTAAAGATTTTTGTATGTGTGTTTTTCTGTACACATACATAGAAATCCGTACATAAACACGCCACATAAAGAATGCTAGTGTTAACTTGTAAGAAAGCTGTGAAGTGTTACCCTGGAAGAAGTAAGCAGGAGAAAATTACTTGAGGGAAAGAAGGACCTGAGTGATATTGGTCACCTTATTTCTGTCAAGTAATCTCAACATCTTGCAAAGCAGGGATCTTGGGAACTGTGTAATTCTCCTGTGATTAATCTTCTGGTCAATAAGCTAATTCAGTTATGGTTTAATGTTTACCTCTAATCAATAGAGCCATCTGGGAATAGTGCATTAGAAAAATTGAAATATCTTATAGCTCAAAGTGTCTTAGCCATGTTGTGTATTTTCTATATAATGGTATATAATATATAGGTATTTAGAGGTATAATTTGTAGGGTCTACTAAGTGTTGTGGATCATGCAGTTTCAGTTTTCCATACAGTTTTTAATTTGTCTGGAGAGAACAAAAGCAAATATTACCTCTGAGAGACGTTAATACTATCATGTGAAAAACCTGCACCCCACTAAAGTAATCAAGGGATTTGTATGTATTCTACCCTCTGAGGTAGCAGCAAGATAATAGCCATATTCCCAAAGTTGTGCTTGACCTCAGTGATACTACTGATGCATTTAAAAAAAAAAAAAAAAAATTTGTCATGGACAGGTACTGAGATTAAATGAAAGTAGCTGTGCTGGTCTGAACCGCTTTCAAACTAAAACAAAAAATCAACCCAGGAGCTCAAGAAATGTGCTAAAAAGGATGAAGATGGAGAGAGAAAGCACAGGAAACACTCCTGGAATAACAATAATTTGCTTTGTAGTAAAATTGTACCTGTAGCTAAGTTGAAAGAAATTCAACCATTCCTCTATAGTTTGATGAAATATTTGCTTGTGTTATATAATTAAACACGTTAAATAACAGATTTGTTTTCCAAGAACCTGAGATTTTCATGGATAAGTGATACAAAACAGACTTTTTTTCTATAATAATTAACTAGTACCATTTAAGATATGGGGCTGGTTTTTTAACAGTAAATGTGAACTGTCATTGTAAAATTAACTTTTTATTTTCATGCTTTTGGTTGTGGGTGCAAGAAAGAGATGGGTCAAACATTATTGGAGACTGATGTATCACAGACTGACACTGTCCTCCCCTGTTACTTTTTTGGTGAATGGACAGTGTCTGACAGATGAAAAATATTTTTCTGTCAAGGGTATGTTTAGCTGATGCATATAAGAAGTCATTTCTTTCTGTCCCATTATAACCTAAAGGCATCTGGTTTCTAAGGGCTGTCATTTCACTGCCTGACAGTGCCGTTCAATCCTGAATGGGTTATACAGGAGGGAGTTTGTCATTTTTAAGTGATATTTTCTCTTGGGATTCGGCTAGGCAGTGTCTCTCCTCCTTCTGACCGTATCATTATTATGTATTTCAGTAGCTCTTTGTAAATCTGGAGTCAAATATGCATTAGTACTGTTCTTTGTTCTCTGTAGAGTTCTTACATTAACACATTAATGATGTAGCAACATTCTTAATTTTTAAAATAGAGAATTTCTGATTTTGATGGGGAAGGCAGGAGTATTCATGATTTATATTAAGATACCTAGTTTCCATTCTCTGAATAGTCCTTTGCAGGCATTTCTCTTTCGCCACTGGTTACTTAGGGAATTTAAACTCTTAGAATCTGTAAATCACATACATTAAGAAGGTGGTCATGAATGCTGAAAATTTAGTGATTGAACTGATATCCATAAAAATTGAAATGTGGAGACACCGTGTGCTCTATAATTGTTCTTTTGTCCTTTTATTTAATGCTTGTCCATGCTTCTGACTGCTGTCAGCACTGCTGACATTTACAGATGGGTGCAAGCATCTTTCTTGTTTTTACTTTAAAAAAACAAACAAAAAAAGAGATGTTCTGGCTTGGAGCCTATGCCATGTGCTCCTTACAACTGCAATTAATACAAACTGGTTAAAGTCATGACTGTTATTGTTACTGAAAATCATGTATATAATGTAACTCTGTGAAGTGTTGCTTATGTTGAAACCCTTCTTTTTTTGTTTTTGTCTTGGTGCAGGTAGAAGAGGGCTGGTGGGAAGGTATACTCAATGGAAAGACTGGCATGTTTCCTTCCAACTTCATAAAGGAATTGTCTGATTCTGATGATGTTGGAATAGCGCAGGAAGAGCAAGTAAAGCCAAGTAAGGAATAAAATGTTATTGATGTTCTCTATGTATGTCTGTGTCTTTACCCACACATTGACAGCGTAGCGTGTTCTTATCTCTTGCTTGGAAGTGTTTTTGAATGCCATGTTCTTAATTTATGCTGTGAAAGGGTCAGATGATGATGATAAGTGTGTGCTTACAATGCTACCTGAGTTTTAATATGGCATTACTCCCTGAGCTGTGTTAAAATTTGCCAAGCTGCAACAGACCAAGAACAGAGAAGGCAATGATGATTATTGGATTTGTATTTCAAAATGAATTACATTTTTTTTTGTCTTTAGATGTGGAAACTGAGCAAAGTAACCAAACATCTACAAAGTGGGTGTGCTTATTTAAACGAGGGATTAAAGTGCCATGCCTTCTATAATGACTCCAGTAGGTTTAAGGATTCATAATTATTGGTGTGGGACATGCGGCACTTTTTCCCTCCAGGTGCTGAGCATGTTACTATCACCTCCGTCACCCACTGCCCCAGCAGCCAAAGGGAAAAAGGCCAGAACTGGGACATGGATTTTGTTCTCTCACTTACAGTGGGCCAGTACTGCTGCAGGTGAAAAGCATGTTTGGTAACTAAGTTTGCAATAGTATAAGCATGGTAGTGGGTTGTCCTATTTATAACTTCCCTTGGAGAATAACCTGAACCAAAAGTATGTTGTTATATGAAATGGACACTTGTTGGTCTTCATGTTTTTTCTGTTCTTCAAACAGATATTCTTGTTATTTCCTAATTCAGTGGTCAATTCTGAATCTTTAATGAAGAGGGAAAAAGTCAGTTGTATTTACATATTTCAGGCTAATTCCACGACACCTGCCAAGGTCTTCCTATTTTCAGCACTGCAGATATTCATTGCTATGTAGTGTTCTTCTGAGATCTGTGAACAAGCAAAAGTGAAAGGACTCCCAAGATCTTTGCAAGCTTATTTCAGCTGAAATTTACCAAAGCCTTTCTAGTTCACTCTGTCAGTAAGAGGTAGAAAGTTATACTACTTTCTTTTTCTTTTTTTCTTTCATTCTTCCACTTAAGGCAAATCTATCATCTTTATTCCATCCCACAGAAATAAGATCCTAAAAAACCTGACCTTTGCAATGATGAAAGTTTTTCATACTCTTTTTGTAATGGAGTACCTGTTCATGTATAGTTGTCCTAGTCTTGTGGTCAGTGCCGCTAAAGATATTTACAGGTAACATTCCTGGAATGAAAGTATTTTTAAGTAAGTTAACAATTTTAGTGTGATGGAAAGGGAAGGGAAGAAGGGCATTAAGTCAAGTTGCACATTTCAGTGAGATTGCAAGCTGCTTTCTATAACCTGTATAAGCTATCATGGATTTCATTCATTATAAACACCATGAGTCTTGGAAGAACTAATTTTGTAGATGTAGTTTCAGCTCTGGATTCTGTAGTGTTTGGTGCTCTATAAATGAACAAGGTAAGTGATACTGTTCAGGATGGAATACCCCAATTTTATCTGTATGAATGAATGAATATTCCTTCCCCAGGTAATTTGGCAATGTTTACTTTATAAGGAGCATCCTAAAAATGTCTTTTAACAAAAATATACATTAGAATGTGTAAAAGCAGCCACAAAGCATTAGCTTGTTTCATCGACATCCATAACGGCACATGCTTATTTCAAGCACAGTTTTGTGTGCTGGTTCTGACTGTCAGTGCAACCTAAAACCTGTGATACTTGTATTGAGAAGGTATCAGTAACACACATACCGTTTTTGTCTCTTTAACTAAATTGAAGATAAGTATAGCTAAGAGATGGGTTTTCTTCTTTCCTGTATGTAATTTAACTTTCTGGAAGTGCTTTCTGGCTAGCTAAGATGATGTGTTATTAGGAGCTATTTTCTAAATAGCAAAATACCTATAAAACAGAAGAACACTGTAAACCTCCTCAAAGAAAGCCAGGGACTCAAGGAATGTTGAGATTCTTATGGGGGTTTTAATGCTTTTTTATTTGTTTTTCTTAAAGTAAAACCATCAATTTAAGAACTGCATTCCCCTAGCAAAATTATGGGAAATACGCATCAACTCAGTTCTTTCTATATGGTTTATGTAATTGTTATAGGTGTTAACACATGGTGCTTTACGAGGCTCTATTCAGGTACACTGACTATCTGGATTTGAAAATCCAGATTGCAAAAGTTTCAGCAAGCTTATACAACTAACTAGGAATGATAATCTCATTCCAAGTATCTGTGCTTAGTCTTAAAACATAGCAAAATAAAAACCAAACAAGTAAACCCTGGAAGATTTGGGCATCAGGCTAGCATTACTGTTGAAATGCTCTGGGTAACATCTCAAAAGGGTGTACAGTCATGCCTCTATGTCAACCTCTGTGGATGACAAGATATGACAGCACTTCAAAGCTGCAATAAGTCCTTTTTGTTTCTCAGGAAACATTGTTTGAGTATGTCTGTATCCCAGGACTTCGTAAGGCAGAACCCTTGAATATGAATTCTAGATAAGTTAGCACTCAGGTGTGAGGGGCTGTGCCTGTGCATTGAACCAGAACCTTTGGTGGTCACTGAGGTTCTACACAGCTTCTAGAGGGTCCTAGAAAGGACTGGGGTATGGCTCTGGAATCTTCAGCCGCAACCTTGAACTCTTCAACCCAGTTTATACAATGGATAAGGTAATACTCAGCAGGTTTACTGTGAGATGTGGGAAGGTAGCATGGGATGTTTGGAGGAGGGGCACTGTGCAAACACAAGAGTATTTCTTTGGTTAATAGTTAAATTTAATGCTTTGGTTGAACTTAGTTAAGCTTGATCTTTTAAGCACATTTTCCTGACCCTCTCTAAAGAGAGCCTTTTTGGAAAAGCAAATGTAATTTTTGGTGAACTCAAAGTGGAAGAAATAGAGAAGAGAAAAATGATATAACTTGGCTTTTTAGGAATAAGGTTAATAAAAATGCTTATTTCTGTGTCCTTCTGTTACGACCTACACAGGCCCAATGGGGAGAAAGCTGTTGTCTGATTTTTTTTTTTGGTTTTGTTGTATCCATGTAAATTCTATGGTAGATCAGAGTAAATGGCCAGAAGGAATTATCTTGGTTTCTTTTCACACTCTGCCATAGAGTAACCTGAGAAGTTTCTTCAGAACAAAAAGCCCCTTTTTTGAAAATGTCTGGGGCAAGTTTTGGAAGTGCCTAAATATTTCTGAATACTGACAGTGGGACTTAACTTGCCCCTTAACTGAAAGGGTTGGAAACCTGTGCTTCCCCTCAGATAGCGGGTGCTCAGCAGATTGGAAAGTGAGACTGTTACAAGGTCAAAAGGTTGTGGGTTTGGGGGTTTGTTTGTTTCTTTTTGAAGTATTTGTCCTAGCTGTAAGGTGACTGCCAAATTTTTTGCCTTCAAAGGCTCATTTCAGAATGTAAGTACAGGCAGGATCAGGTACACTTAGAGTAAATGACAGTTCCTTGTTCCTCTTAAATTAAAACATTGCTTTTCTTTGACTGACTGTTACAGCATGAAGAGGAAGTATGCATTATTATTTTATTACTATATTACATTTATTACTACATTAAATGGATACATTAATTATAAGATTATTTTCTAGATTTCCCAGATATCTAGTATTAATTTTAAGAATATTTTCAATACCACATCTTGTCATTACAGATGATTGAGAAGCAAAAAGTCGTCATGTAGTCAAATAAATTGTATCTGAGAGAATCACAACTTAATATTAAAGAGATGATTTCAAAAGCATTTTAGTATGTTCATGGCAATGTCATGACAACATTTAAGGGTGGCCTTTTATATCTTGCTGTCTCTTGTATGTGTCTGTTCAGGAATTGCTAGGCCTCATGGTATGTATCAACTATTTTTAGAACCTGTTAGTGATGACCACTGAGAAGTCATGACTGCTGGAGTTAGAACTGATGATAGACACATCAGCTGATGGTTCAGTCAGGCAACCTCCTGTATTTTGAGTTCTTAAAAATTTAGATGTCCATTACTGTCTCTCTAGCTTTCCTCAATGTCATGAAGCTTAACGTACCTTTCTCTCAGCAATTTCTTAATTGTTATTTAACTGTTTTAACAGCATTCTTTTAATGGTATTCTGTAAAAACAAGGTAGAAAGATGGATTTGGGGCCTTTTTGCTTCCTCATGTGAAAATAAAGCAAGGAAAAACTTCTGTTGTTAATTAAACTGCAAGAACAAAACAAATAAACAGCTTTTTACAATACATAAATGAGTATAGCTTTTTATTTTCTGGAAGTCCAACAGAATGATATGCAAGGGAAAAAAAATTACACATTTTTGGTACCAAAATGGGTGTCATGCTGTGTTGGGACAATTCACACGTACTGGCTATTTTGCTATAAAATTTTACTGAAGACATTAATTTTTATGATGGTATACCTAGGTGAGATTGGCAACAAGCCAACACTGGTATATTCTTGGGCTTGCCTGGGTACATCGAGTTTCAGAAAAAAAACAACACACAAAACACCTCAGCTGCTCATGCTTTTACCCTCACTTGAATTTCATATCATAAGTGTCAGAGCATGAGTTATCTTGCTATCAAAGAAAAAAAACCCACAAGAAATTAATGGTTTTGATAATAAAAGTGTTATCTTAAAGATCTAAGATGGGAAGTGGGATTTGTTTCGGGTTTTTTGTTGTTTTGTTGTTTTTAATTTTAGTCTTTTGGTTTTGTTAATGCGTGCCAAGTCAAAACACCTGATCAAGCTACTGGCTGAAAAATTGATTTATTCAGGTTTTAGTGTCCTATCCCTTCAACTAAGCATTGTTTAAGACCAGTTCCCATGTCCAAAACATTTCTAATAAGTCATCTTGGAAAGATGCAGTGTTTCTGATGCTCACAGGATCCTGGTATATTAAAGAAATGTGAGTATTTCATTGCCCTGTTTGGATGTCAGCTGTGCTTGTTCGGGTGCACTACATCTGCATCAGGAGTGTTGAGCCACTGTGAGTACATCATTGCAGTAATATTTTTTTTCAGGCTTCCCCTGTGCTCCGTGAGGAGGCTGAATAAAATAGACAAATAATTTCATTTATAAGTCTCGCAACTTGATGGACAACAGACAAAATCTAAGAAAAAATGCATTCTGTTGGACATTGTAAAGAACAGCTTTAGCAAAATCATGAGATTTTTTTATCTGACATACATGCAGTAAGAATATTTTAACTTCATGTACAATCAGATACTTTTGTTGATAGTCTCGTTATTTTGCTAATGAGGCTTTAAAAATGTTAGTGACTGAAAATACAGATTAAAACCTCTTCCTCTCCCTTCTTTTTACCATCATTCGATCTCTTCACCCCCACCCCGCCCCTTCTCTTTTTTTTTCCTCTTTCCTTCTCTTGCCTGCTGTCAGGAAAATCTGCCTTTGAAGGGACAATTCTGTACAGAGTGGCACCGGCAAAGATTGACAGCTACAGACGCTATAACAGTGAGTGTGTTTCAGAATCAACAAGCAATAGCTTTAGTCCTCAGTACTTGTTTGATTTGTCTACAGTTGTACAGTGTGCCACTGCTACTCACTTATAGCTACTCTACATGCATATATTTGTCTGTAAGCTAAAGTCAGTTTGCTGCTGATGAACTGCCTAGCCTTAATGCAATGAGAATGCACTCGTTCCTTCTGTGCATGTGTATGTTATATGTCCATATAATGTATGTGTGTAAGCCCACAATAAATTGTGAATTACATTGGATGTTTGGGTCTCAGCTATGGATTGAAATTAAGACCATTTAGTGCCATCATTTTTACCACCTGAAACATGAAGGCTATTGACAATAACCACAAATCTCTGAATTAAAACTCCTTCTGCTCTGAAAATAAAGTTCCCATTGTGATTGCTGAATTCATAAAATATGCTTTGCTTTTCTTAAAGAACACTGCGGGTTTTGGTTTGTTTGGTTTGGGGGTTTATTTTTGGTTTTGGGGTTTGTTTTTTGTTTTTTTTTTCAGTTTAATGCATGCTCTTCATTTGGCACTCTGTCTTTGACAGCTATTACTCACAGCATTTTGGTTGATACGTTTTTTTCTGCCAAGGAAGGGAAAAGATATAACTTTCATTTCATGTTCAGGTTTTTGCCTTCTGCATTTTGGAAGCAGGGAACATGCTGCTTTTCACATGCTTTTACTACCCTGTTAATACAGGAGAAGGAGAGCATGGTGACATCAGATGCAAGACAGAGGAAGCAAGGAAGACAGAAATCTGTCCTTCCACCTGCTTCCTCATCGAGAAATCTAGCAGAAAGCTATCCTACTGAGTCATATTCAGTGTGACTAAGTACAAAGTGTTCAGTCCTGCCCTCCGGTGAACAGGATGTTGTGCTAACTTTGGCATCTGCTTTCGTCCCAGACAGCTTTCTCTTCAGAAGATCCAAGCTGTACTGCCCTTCTTCCTCCTTTCTGGGTGGGGGTGTTTGCTCTCCTACCTCTGAGGACTTCTGTCTTATGCATGTTCACAGCAAAGGATGAAGTAGTTGAAGTGGTAGTCTTCTGATAACTTGCACTTACACCTCCTTTTTTTAAACAAAAATCTTTGTGGATGTGTGCAGCTCTGAGTATTTCCTCATGGAGAATTATCTACCTGTCTACCACAATTTCCTCTCCTTTAGGCAGCTCTTCTCAAGCTTCCAGCCAAACTCTTGCTCTGGCTGGAGCAGACCATGTGGCTGGTGGTCTTCACATATTTGTGCTGCTTCTCACCTTACAGTCTTCATGACTGCTTATGCGTCCCCCAAATTGCATGCTTCTTGCAGAATTCTTAGACCATCATGTCCTCAAAGCCACCTATCTGATGAGCATAATAAGGATTTACGATTAAATCTCCAGTATGTTTGACTTCTGACTTTAAGATCTGGCTTCAAATCAGATGTAAGGTCTGCCTTTGGAGCCTTTAATTTCACAGCATTAAGCTTTCTGGGCAGTGTTGCCCTGACATTACCTCTCAGAGTTTTCCAGAAACCTGCTCTCCATGCCCAGCCCATCTTTCATTAAGTGTCAAATGGCCCTTCCTCTTTTCTATAGTCATTTAGGGTGAACCTAAGTGAAGTCAGGAAGAATTCAGTCACCTTTCTAGTTGTGCTAGAGCTCTGCATTTAGTTGTCCTTGTTAATAATACTGGCCCATGGTCACGCCATGTCACAGAAAATAAATTTCATCGAACTGATTTCACGGAGTGCAGGGTTGAATGGGTATCTACAGGTATGCTTGATAACCAGCTGCAAGAAGACAGCTTAACCCACGGTAGATTGTCTCACGTTGCTCTAGGAAAACACCCATCTAAGCTTTGTTTTTAAAGCTGACCAAAGATGTCTTGTTTAATACTACCTCCCTTGGCATTTGGTTGAGACTTGCATGTTTTTTCATGCTGCAGAGGTATTTTGCTTTCTCTGTAAAACTGCATCTCAGAAGGCCAGATGTCCAGCTACATTTGTGGCCTATTTGTTGCTTACTGGGTTGGAACTGGGACTAAAGTAGGTGGTACACAAAATCAGGTCATCTGGGAAGGTTTTAAACAAAATGAGGGTTGGCATTGTTGATACTATCAGAGATGTTACCTCCTAAACTAACATACAAAAAGGAGGGTTCAGTTATTCTTCCTGCTACATCTGTTGGCAGCTCCCTTCCTGCATACTCATGTTCTTCAGAGCAGGCCTGCTGAAGGTGTGGCCAGCTCCTTCCATTTCATATCTGATCTGTGGTCCTTATTTTTAGGCAAATATCCATGTGCTTATGTCTCCAGTGAAAATCATTTGGAGACATTCCACAGACTTGTTTTCATTTACGGATGTCTGTTTAAAACAACCCACAACTGCTCTAATTGCAGCTTTCTGATTTCTTCATAAGTTAAGCTCAAGTCAATTCATAGCTTTAGATTAGTTATGCCCAAAGGGTGCTTGGATTCACCTGTGTCACATTGCATGAAGCATTGCTCAACTTTTGAAGCCAGCTTAGAGCTTTTACTTTACAAACATATGCTTAGTGCTAAAATACTTTTATTTTGAAAGCCATTTCACAACTGCTGTGTTTAAAAGAGATTTTCTTACTTAACCAAGGCCTGTAATAGCTAAATGCTGTTGAATTAGTGTGTAGCTGCTTCTGGAGATACCTTCCACTGAAATATGCAAGATTGTCTCCTGCATAAACACTCGGCCTTGCCTTCATGTGCTGACATGGCTTTTTTGGTCATTAGGTATGTCAGGCTCCGGCTCAGCAATAATTCCAATTCCTTTGGCATTCTGCTCGTTAACCTGCTGTCAGAAAATTTTTGCTACTGCATATGCTGGTGAAGAGGGACACACAGCAACAAAAATCACTTCTTGTTTTGTTGATTACAGCCCTCTTTTCTCTCATCCTGCAACTTTTCTGCACCTCCACGAAAAATGCTTCTTGGATTTTTCATTTTTTTGTTTTTACTTAATTAATTTCTCTTTCTTCCTTCGCTTTCTTTTTCTTCGAAGATGCTATAACTGAGGAACAGGGCAGACACAATGCTTGATTTGACAAATATTTGCCTCTCTTTCCTTATATGTGGATCCACAATGCTGTCAGTAATAGATATTAGATATAATGGAAGAAGATGAGACAGGATCGTTGAAACAGAAATATTCGTGAGTAACCTTAATTGTGTTTTCTATTGCTCCACCACTTTTTTTTTTTTTACTTTTTTTTACCCTCCCTCCCCCTAATCCTGAACGAACAATGGCTGGTCAGAGTTCACATAAATCTGTAAGGTTAATGTATTTATGATGTTACTAACCCCATTTAAGAGTGTCTGAATGTGAGCAAAGTTAAATGAGAAACCCGAATGTGGATTTTTAACAGTTCTGAAGGGAGGACAGTTACAATTTTTTATTTCACCTCAACTTCTTCTAACTTGCTTACAAAGAAGAACATATTTTAAATACACAGCTGCTACAATGAAAAATAACATCTGAGAAAGAACAATGATAAAATTGGGTGAGGGAAATTTTTATGATTAAAAATAAGCATCCTGTTTTCTGGTCTGGAGAACTGATGCAGAGATGGCGAGGGATTGGGGTGGTGGGTGGAAGAATTATGTTGACTGGGGTGAAACATGTTAAATCCTTCCGTTGATTCAGACTTCCACTAGCAAATGTTTTCCATGAGTCTCACAAAAGACCAGTTTTTGCTGAGTGGCAGGTAAAGAATCCTTTTGGCTGTGGTTGCTTACCCATCCTTTTATGTGTAATAACATGTTCCTGTACTTGGTGAGAACAAGGGTGGTGAAAAAATAGTTCCAAAATGAAGATGACAATGGTACAGTTGTAGAGCTCCTGAATGAATGATTGTCTCTATTCGCTCTTACAGTACTCGGTGAAATGGCTGGGGATGAGGTGAAGCCACCAACTTCCATATTGATGGCTCTCTGTTCATGCTGCAGAAGATGCTTGCGCTGCGTTGCCCGTAATGCATGCTGCTACATGGTGCTGGACACTGCTCCCCTTTTCCCTGCATGATTTCTTGTGCAAGCATAAAAATCTTGGGGCTGTTTTCTTACATGGCAAGAACTGTTGTGCTAAGGAAAACAAACATGCTGAAAGGAAATGACAAAATGTTTAGATTACACAGTTACATTTCTTCAAGGAATATAACTGAGAATAACAAATAATGACTACTATTGAGATAGTCTGCCTCAGCCATTTGTACATATATAACCACTCTTGGTAAAGAAGCATAAATTTGTTTTTTGAAAGTGTGAATTTGTTAACCTTTAAACTATGAAGAATCAACACGGCTTTGTTCTACAGTAATATTTAAAATCAAACTTCCTTTTCTGGTTTTGATTTTATGACACTATGGAATGTTGTTGAGGATGGCTTCAACAAAATACAGGACTTTGATAGAAAGCAAGCTCAAGATAAATACCTCATAGGCTGTGGATATTTGTTCTGTCTTCACCAGTATGTGAGGAAAAGGAAGAAGGACAGTTCCTGTCTCATCTACTGCAATTGCCATGTATAACTTCACCTTCTTCGTCATTCAGATCAGTCACTTGGGCGTTCCACGCTGTCATTCTCTAAATAGAAGGAAAGGACATATTTCCCCTCACCTTCCTTCCCTTCCGTAAAAGGCAAAAATCCCAGTAAGCTCCATTTACACAGTTCTTCGTTCTATTAAACACAGTTGACAGCATTTCTCCCTGGCTGCCAGACCAGATCAGGAGATCTTTTGCATCGTCTCAGGTGTGTGCCTCTGAACAGCTGACCTTTACACTGCTTAACAGAGCTAGCCTGAGAAGCGCTTAGAGGGTCAGAGCATCATTGGCTTATACATTGCCAGAGTGGCCTGTCTTTTGCCCAGTGCCATAAATTCTCTGCGGAGAGAACAATCCAGAATAAAGAACAAAAATTAAATTGATAAATAACAGCTCAAAATAGAAAGCTCTGTAAAGCTCACAATGTATTCCCCTTTTTTTCCTGCCATTTTAAGCTATTTAGAAACAATTTGTTTCCTGCTTTGGAATAATTTTATCGCAGCTGTTTATTTTTGTTTTAACAGCTTTAGTTTACACAGCCCTTTATCATCCCTAAATATCTTTCTGATTTAGAATCTTGGTTTGATGCCAGCACGGCTCTAGGGCCATTGGTGAATTAAGTCTGATGTCAGAGTCTCTTTTTAATCCCTGTTTGAGCTAATCTGTTTTGGTACATTTCAGACTGTTGCTCTCAAAAGACCTGTAACTGGCATAGCAGGAGTGTGGTGTGTTTGAAATGTCTTGGGAAAACTAATCTCTCCTATATACTCATAGAGGAAAAAATGTGTGTGAAGTGCGAAATTCCTCCAGACAGTGTTGTGAGAATTTAATCTTCATGAATACTAAATTATGTTGCATTTGTAAGGAGCATGAAGCAACAGAGAATCTTACCGCTCTGAGTGTTTTTAAATAGCCGTATGTCAGTAGTCCCTTCTCTTGTCCCAGCCAAAAGTTGGGAACGGTTGGCTCCTGGGAATTTTAACTTCTTTCTGCTGATGCTGCTCATATTCAGACTTTAAGGAGCTTACTATAAAAGCGCACCCAGCACTCAGATTTGAGCTCTGCCTTGTGGTGATGATGATTCAGCAACAATAAATCTAGGTAAAAGAATAAATTGACTTTGCTTATAGAGCCAGAAATGGGAAGTGACACCCCCAAAAGACTTGCCTCCTTCCTGAGAAATTTTAAAGATCTGAAAAATTTTCCTACTATTAGGACTGGTGATAGTAGGCACATTAGTGAGCACCTTGTTGATGTTATGTTCTTAGCTTGTCAGCTCTCCAAATGCTGACAGAGAGCTGACAGATTCTAGAAATGTTGCTGTTAAAAAATAATTAAAAAAAAAACCCAGTCAGAGGCCTGACTACTGTAGCTTTTAGCCAGTCTTGGCTATATTTGAAGTATCTAGTAACTAGACTTAAAACAAAAGCAAAAGATGTGCCCAGTGTTTCTGAAGATAGCGGTTTTCTGAGCTGCTGGCCTCACCTTAGTGTTTAAGTTCATAGGTCTGTCACAGCTGTTTCAGACTGCGTGGGTGCATTGATCAGCAGCAGCAGCTGACTGCCAACTGAAATGCTCTCCAGTTTTTCATGCCCATTTAGCAACCTGACCTCCCTGCTAACTGTAGCTCTTCTTGCAGAAAATTTCATGTTTAAAATTCATAATCTGACAGCCTAGGTCACACAGGTTCCTCCTTAGTTCCCAGCTGTATCCATGGGCTACATCTGTCTTTTGGGGAAACTGTCCCTCCAGCTCTGTTCTCCTACTAAGCTGTTTGCAGTAGTGGTGAAAAAGGCCCTGAAAAGCTGAAGGGGGAAAAAAAAAAGGAGGGTGGTTGGAAGGAGGACATTTTTCAGTTTTTAAGAGGAGGGATCACCTCAGCCATCCCTTCCTCGTGTAGGCAGGGCTAGGGAGGCCAGTGCAGCCTCACTTGGCAGGATTGCTCTGAGAGAATTGCTGACATATATATGCTGATATATCTATATATATCTCGGGGAACAACCCAATGAAAAATAAATGAGAGGAGAGAACTTGTCAGGCAAGAGTGGGCATAGTGTTGGAAATTCTTGCTTGCAAGTTCTTTATCTGTATAAATCAGAGGCGTATATCTCATGTACCTTGGGAGGAAGGGAAGAGAGAGTCTCCTTAGCACATCTTTAAGAGTAAGAGCATGTTAGATCATTTTCTGCAGGGCTGTTTTGTACTTAAACACTGCATTATTGTTTCTTAATGTTACTGCAGATCTTCATTTTATCTAATTTGTTCTCAGTTTCCACTGCAGGTAGTCCTCTTCTGTCACCTTTGCCTCTTTCCCTCAGCCATGAAGTGATAAGAGCAAGAGCAGGCTAGTTCTTGGAAAGGCCATGGCTTTTATTCTTTCTTACTTATTTAAGTCCAGAGGGTTCTTCAGCTTGTGTCAGTCAAAAAATAATAAATGATATAATTTTCTCAATTAGTCAGGAGGGAGTCTTTTAACTTTGAAGGAGCTTTGTAAGGTTGGCCTCTGTATCTGGCCACTCAAATGCAGTTTAGTTTAGACAGGCATCACTTCAGTCTGTTCTGTCCTCATTTAAAAAAAAAAAATTAGTTATTTCCTATGTCGCTTTTATTATGAGGACTGTATACTGAGACAAAGTTCTGTTGCAGCACTGAGAATGAAGTGGCTTTTGGATTATCATCAAGCACAGATGGGTGATGCTAGGGAAATCTGTTGTAAGCCCGAGGTGAGGTTTCTGATACAAAGGTGTGATGTCTTATCATAGAAGAGTGGTAATAAAAGATGGAGAAGCCATAATGAAAAACAAGTGATGACCCGGAACAAAAGCCTAATTCTTATTGGAGCCCCTTGAGGTTTCTGATCTCTCTTTCATGCAGGCTTCAAAGATCTGGAAGTCCATGTGAGACCTGTTGAGAAATTCCCATAATTACTTCCAGGTTTTATTTCCAACAACTGGCCAAGGTCAGGTCCTCTTCTCCCACAGTGATGCAGAAAAGCTGCTTTATAAATA
Source organism: Pelecanus crispus (assembly GCF_030463565.1). Taxonomy (NCBI): domain Eukaryota; kingdom Metazoa; phylum Chordata; class Aves; order Pelecaniformes; family Pelecanidae; genus Pelecanus; species Pelecanus crispus. The sequence goes on from NC_134643.1 coordinate 139,159,416, forward strand.
GCTTTTCTGTTCATCTCAGGGAGTGGCTAAGAGCATTCATGGATCCTATCAGTTAAAATCCAGTTACTTGTGGAGGAAGGTCTCTGCACTGCTCCTTCCTTCCATCACAGAGTAGTTCAAGGAGATTCTGGCAAGGATGAAAGAGGGAACCTTTGCCAGAGGGTCATTTTCCTATCCCATATTAAGATCTTTTGTTCAGCAAAGAGATGATGATCACTGTGATTTGTTTGAGTTTTTTGAGTTGTGGACATTTTATTCTCAGAAATATTATTTAGAGGTAGTAAAAAAAGCTGATTCTAGCCTCTGTCTCGGCCAGGGCCCTGGTGACTGATCTTTTGCAAAGCTGGAGAAAGGTCCAGCTGGTAGAACCTGCAGCTTTTTCTGTTACTGGCCAAGTCACAACAAGGTGTAGGACTAAGAAAAAAGCAGTGACTTTGACTTGTTGCCCGAAGAGATTTATACCTCTCAGGCTTAATTAATCTAGTCTTGCATCTCTTAGTGCATCTGCATCATGGAATGGCTCAGCTACGGATAGCCAACCCCGTCCCCCCAGCCACAGCACAGAGCAAGATTGCTGTGAATGCTTCAATTCCCTGGTTGTTGCTTTCATGAGCTCTGGAAGAGAAGGAATGCACAGAATTTACTTTACTGATGGCAGGAATACTACTGTAATAAGCCAGTGAGGCCAGATTTGAAGTTTTCCCTCAGGCCCTTCTTGGGAAAATAAAAAGGTCCAAGTAAAGAGATCAAGACCCTAGCATATTTAAGAAAAGAATTGTAGTATTATTGTTTAGACTTCTATAAAATTCCAGTCCTGCACAGTTTATGGAACAAATAACCTGTTCAGTGCTATCTAAATTGAACACCCGAAGAAACAGAAATGTTACTTATATTCAATAGGTAGACGTAGCAGCCACTCAGAAGGCCTAAGCATTTTGCTTAGTTTTTAGTCTTTTTGTTTATTTCTAACTGGGAACTTTCTCTAGTTCTGCATTCATATTCCTTTCAAGTTTTGGATACAGAAAATCTCAGAGCAGCATATGATGTTTTTTCTGCTTAACAGATTTGCTAAAAATCCTGGCCTGACACATGATTCCTGATTTCCTTTCCTAGTAGCACCCTGGTTTTGAAACAAATTTAACAGATGAGCCCTTTGCATCCGGGATCGTGAAGTTGTGCCTGTAGGCCTCAGGACTTGCAGTGGTTTCTGTGGTTCATCAGAGAAGCTCAAAGTAGCCCTTGAAGAAGATGCTATGTTTTACTGGTTAGTCATGTTCCTAAGGTGTGAATTGCCAGGAAGACAAGAAGTCTCCCCCAAAACAAGTCACTGCTCACCAGAGTGAGAGAAAGTTGTTGGATGGAGACTGTCTGTTTCTTAAAACCAAAGCCATCGCTTGAGTCCGGGAGGCAAAAGCAAAGAATTCAATTGTTAGTATTAAAAATTTTATCATAGATACTTTCATTGACTTCATAAAAATATTTTTTCTTTAGGTAGTTCCTCTATTTGGTTTTGAAGGGTTGTTCTAGTGTAGGCTGGAAATCACATGCAGATGCTTTCAGCTCAGGAACACTGCTTCGTTCTGTTTCTGTTGCTTATACACATCAGAGAATCATAGCAGCTGAGGCATTATGAAGATTTTGTAAAAATTCCCACATGCTCCAGAACTTGCAGCCCTTTTATAGCGATCCAGTAGACTTTGCCCAATCTTAGTGCCATTTCTTTCCTTTTGGCAGAAATGCAGATAATTTTTGAGTAACATTACTTGCTTATCCAAGGGAAGAGGGAAAGAGTTTAGTATATAATCTCCACTTGGTTTTGGGCATCTATATTTTAAAGAAGAATCCTGCTTCTGTACTGGCAGCCTCTTATGATGAAAATCCATTGCAATCACTTTGTGGATCTTGATATAAAAATAATTAAGAAGATAAGCTTACTTGAAAATTTTCTTTCTTTGACTTGTAAGATCCGTGTCTGTGACACTACAAATGCTTGTGAGGGGAATGCGAGGATTTAGGTTTGTTATTATTAGGTAGAATTAGTGCTGTAGTAGCAGCAATTGGTGTGTTTTTTCTGGAAACTTAGTTAAGTCAATCTGTAATGTAGGAAGGAAGATTTAAAAGATACTGGGGACTGTTTCAATTGGAGGAAACTTCAGTGAGTCACTTTTGCTGCCAGTGACTGTTTGGCCTGATTCTACACCATTCTGCAAAGTGGCTGAAGCATCACCATATTGCATCTGTGGCCTCTGGTATTCAAACAGCAGATATTTTCAGATAAGTGCAGATAAATTTCTTACTCACTGAGAGAAGTAATGCAAATCAAACTGTCAGTTTTGATTTATTATGTTCCTAGAGGATAGTGTGCATGGGTGCTTTTCCTATGAGGCCGTCTATGCTGCAGAGAGATTTAATTTTCAGCAGGGAAGTTATTATGCAGCTTATTTGATTGCAAATTTGTTTAAACAGCTTTCAGCTTTGTATTTCCCAGTTAGGTAATGTAGCTTTAGATACTAATTGCATAATTGGCTTGATATGAGTCACACAGATTTAAGGTACAGTGCGCCTGGTCTGACTGCTTGTTAGCTTTAAGTGGCTTTATATACTAGCTGCCCTACAACTGAATTTAACTCTTTCATTTATTGAGTTCTCTCCTGAATAATTTTTGTCTGAGGAAGAAGGATTTTCTTGGTACTCAAGGAATGGCCGTCTTCATTCATGAAGTTTTGATGCTGGAGTATGCATGTTTTGTGGATTGGTGTAAGTTCTAACCTGGTACACAAATGTGATGAAATAAAGAGATTTTTAAAACTCAAAAATGAGCGCATGGCACAGAGAGCATCTTCTCTACCTGTTCCTTGTGGTTTCATTTTCCTTTAGATGATGGTGGGAGGGACCATTTTCCAGTCACAATCTGTTTTGAAAACAGTGAGCTTCACACCTAAGATTCCTTCTTTCATCCCTCCATTTCACAGGCCTGAAAGATGCTACAGGCTCTGAGAGTGATGGTGGTGACTCTTGCAGCACAAAATCGGAAGGAGCCAATGGAGGCACGACAATCCAACCCAAAAAGGTCAAGGGTGTTGGCTTTGGAGATATCTTCAAAGACAAACCTATAAAGCTACGACCAAGGTCAATAGAAGTTGAAAATGACTTTCTCCCAGTAGATAAGGTACGTGTAATTTCTTAAATCTCTCTTGGTGTTGGTTTACAGAAGTTTTTGTCGTAAAGTTCTAAATTCTGTCACTGCCCAAAACATGAAGCTTTATGGTCATTATTTCCTAATCTTTCTGTGGACAAGATTCTGCTTTTTTTCCTTTTGTTGCACACCAGGAAGTGAATTCCAGTGAGGTTAACTGCCTGCAAGAACCATTTGCTTAAAGATTTACTCCTCTGTTCATACCTCCATTGGCCTTTTTTATAAGAAGATATTAGTTTAGAGAACAAGACTGGAGAGGCTTTTCAGGTTTGCAGTTACTCACATTATGGTTAAAAAAAAAAAAAGCAGCTAATTCTTAATATAAACTAAGAGGGAGATACTGTCCTTGTGCCATCAGTTTGCTTAAAAAAAAAAGGAAGCTTTGGCAAATACCTAAATACTTCAACTTACTACTGGGTTTGATTTTAAAATGCTTTCAAAAATCACCTTTGTTTAAAGGGATTAGTAAAAGGGAAAGCATTATTTTTTGTTTGTTCTGTATGACATGAAAAGAAAGTCCTGAGATTAACACTTGGGGAAAAAATTTACTTTCAGACAAATTGAAACAGACCATCTTTTAAGAGAGCACTCTTTGTTCCACAGCCTCCAAAACTATCACTAAGTAAATTAGAAATAAAGAGAGACTAGAATGCAAAATGAGATGTTTCTAATAAACTGGGAAAGGCAAACTTTAACACTCTAAGGTATGGTCATTAGGGAAACGAAGAAAGAAGTGCATTGTTTCCTAATGAAGTAACAACCAAAGAAAAATCTGTGAAATCCTTCCTTTAAGTGAACAGTTAGATTTGCATAGGGTTGCTTATATGCTGAGAAGTGTTAGGAGGCTTCCACAGCCTGGAGTTCTGCTATGGGCATAGTGCAGTGATGCATTTTCTTTGGCTCTATGGTGATTTTAAGAAGCTCCTGGGCAGCTGCTCTTGTTCCCTGGTGCGGCAGCTTCTCACCTTTTGAGTTGTGCTTGTCCAGTAGTCTGTAGAACCAGGCACTTCATGAATTACATCTTTTTGTCCCACAAAGCTTTTGGTTGTTAACCTAGATCATTTCAGTGAACTGATTTATAGCAGAGCACCTACCCCCACATCCACCCTGAGTTACAGCGTTGCAGCAGAAGGGAGATCCTGCAGATGCATGGTGGAAACTTCTTAAATTAACTATGTTGAAGGAGAATTGGTTAATATATTACAGTAGGCTTCAATGTAGATTCTGTATAAGGAGGGTAGCGAAGAGCTGGGGTAATCTAAGTAAAGGAAAAACCTAGACTGTATTACTCCTTGACTATTGCTCACTTCTTCAAAGCCTGCATAGTGCCCTGCTTTCTATTTCTGGGTGGGCTTATTAACTCATGTGTGGGGCTTTGGTAACGTGCAGGTCCGGGAGCACCTGAGCTGTATTCCAATGGCAGCTCATTAAAGAAGCCCCCCTGGGATACAAGATAGGGACAGGCCAGGCCTGGCGGTGTTCACTGAGTGCTAGCTAATGAACCTGCCTCCTGCCACATTCAGGGAATGGGGCAGAGAGCAGTGAAGTCAGCTTTGCATGGAGCCACCGTGGTGTCTTTCTGCAGCGTGGTTTATTTGTGACCCTGACAACCTGCCAGTGCTTAAGGTGCGGTTGGGCTGTATGAAAGCTTTGTAAGTACACTGAAAAAGAATTTACCAGAACATGACTTTGGTTAATAAAAGGTTTCTTTTTTTTTTTTACCCCATTTTGGAGGATGTTTGTTTTTAGAATTTGATGGCTGCCTGCGATCTTGTACTTGCAAGTACAAGTCTTTCCTTACAAGTCCCATGGAAGGAAAATTGCTTTGTATATATGAAGCACCTGATAGCAAGCAAACTTAAACTCATGCATGGCTGCACTTAAACCTTTTTCTTTTTTTCTTTTTTTCTTTTTTTTCTTGGACTCGGGACATAAAAAGTCCTGTAGCATCAGAAAATGTGTATTTTAATAATGCAGTTCTACAAGAGGTGAGTTTTAAATTATTAATTTCCCACATGTAGGTATGTAAAGGAAATATGTGGTGTGGGAAGCAAATCACCTAAGATAAACACACTATTATAATTTACATTATAATAGCATTTATAATTGGTGTGTAACATACAGTTCTCCCGACTCTGATATAGGCAGACTAGAATTTACAAATGATAAGGCCTTGTTAATGCCACATGAAGGATTTCTTGTGTCTGCAGTTTACTATAATTGTAGCTATCTTTACAGTACTGATTGTAAATGGGAACTGATTAAAATAAATTACATATCCCTTGAACTCCAGAGTCCCTTGTTTTAATGTGAAGTGTTCGCAAAGTGCTTGTGAAGTGGCCTTCGTTGCCTGAAGGGAAGTCATACTCCACTTTATAATAATGAGAACTCTTACCTTTGTTTTTCACAAAGGACAAACATTTGTGCAGCTTAAGTCAATAGGTTTTTTACTCAGCCAAAAATTAAATACAGAATTTTTAGAAAATTTCTAAAATTTTCCATCCTACCCACAGAGCCTCCTTCCTATGTCTTCAGATTTCTCCTAAAGTTGGCATGGTTAGTGGAAAATAACGGCTTCAGTTTTGTAACACAATCCATTATTCATGTTTCAAGTGTGGAGATAACTAAAAGTAAAGCTTCTTTGCTGTGTTGCTTTTTTCCTGTCTAGGGTCAGGGTGGTTAACCTTTGAGCAGTGCCATTTGGAGGCTTCAGCACTGTGGTCATCATCTACTTTAGCACCAAAACGTGATTCACTGACATAACGTTTATGATTGCAGAAACATTAACCTCCCAAGTACTTCTCTCCTGGCAGCAAGAAATTCCTCCATTGTCATTGCCATGTTCTTTGCCATTTAATGCTGGCTGAGAGAGAGCATCCTGCGTTTTGTCATTCCAAGCAAGGTCATATTTAGCTGGAGAGTTCTGCATACTGGATCAAAAGTGTTGCAATGCATGATGCAGAGTGCGAAATTGGTACAAATTTTTCTCTAGCAATGTAGTTTTTAAAGGAATCTTTGCGCTGGTATGTGCCTTGCTCATTTACAAGTAGCCTCAGTTTTTCAGTAACTTGTAATCTTTTGAAGAGGCAGAAACAATGCTTTCCTTAATTACTCCTTTTTTTTTTTTTTAATTCTTTCTGAAGTTTGGAGACCCTAAAACTCCTTCTGTTGCTTCTTGCTACAGTTATTGATGAAACATTTTATATATTACTGTAATGATACTGTTACCTTTTTGATTTAAAATATTTCCTAACAACTACTGATTTTTTTTTAAAGCATCAATAAATTACTGTGAGGATTTTATAATGTGGGACTAGGTAGAACAAGATAATTCCCATGGAAAATGTCAGTCCCATTTACAGAAGAATCAACGGGGGTCCCATTTTGTTGGCATTATCACTTTGTGTTCTAATGTGTTTTCAATTTTATGAATCATAAGTTTAGATCATATTTCATGCAGAGGTGATATGAATTATTGGGCTGTTAAGTTAAGAAGGCTTTTACACAAATATTGGCAGGAGTATGAGGGCAGAAAGGATTGCTGCCAGTTGAGCAGAAGTCGATGCTACTAGGCTGTCCTGTAAATCACCAGGCAGTTTGATGTGCTCCAAGAGCTAGCCCTGTGGTAACAATGTAGAATATAGTGGCCCGTGTCTTTTAAGGTGATCAATAAACTCTCTAACTAAAGGCAAAACTGAGGAATTGCGTGAAACCCCACTGGTTTTGTTGGTATGCAGAATTCATTGTTTTGCTGTTCTTTGTGCTAAAAATCACAGAAGCAGATTATCCTAGGGAAATTAGTGATGCAGTTGTGGGAGTTTAATCTGAGCAGTGCCATCAAAGCTGTGCTTTTTTTAAAAAGTAAAAGAATCAAATACTTATGCTTGGTAGTCCTTTTCTTTGCCTGTTTGTGTTGATCAGTGGCCACGAATAACTAGAATCAGGTTCCTGAGGCTTGGCTCTGTCAAATTGCGTATAGACATGTTGTCTCCTGAGAAAATTCAGTGTAACATTGTTAAAGCAGCACAAGTTTCATGTTCAAATAGAAGCCTGTTTCACATGTCGTCCTTCTGCTCGTGCAGCTTCAAGACATTGAAACAAGTGTTCATGCTTATTTCTTTTTTCCTTTTTCATTTTTTAGTAACTTATCTAAAACTTCTGTTTCTAGGTTGGACTTCCTTCCAATATGATCTATATGTGCTTCCGTTGTTCTAACAAGCTATCACTTCTTCCTCTCCAGTATCTAACAATAAACCTCTGAAAGTGTAGGAAAATTAATTCAACCAACACATTCCTTACTCTGAGTTAACTGTATCAGGTTGGTCCATGAGTTGAGGCTTCAGCTGGAAATGCTAAAGGCCATAGTAGGTGAATATAAAATAAAAAGTCTTAAAAAGCCATTTTTATTTTTCTGAAAACTGCCCTTACTTCAGAAGAGACTATTGAAAGTATTTTTTACATTTTCCATTTGAGATATATTTGCAGTTTTCTTCAGGCAAGGCTTTCATAGCTGGCTAGCAGTGGTGAATTTAAGCAGAGCTCGATTTCATTAACAGCCTTTGATGAGGTCACATTAGTGTTTGCCAGAACTTAATGTAAATTATATACTCAACCATCAAACTGGGCAATATTGCAGCCACTGTAATAATTTAATATAAAGGGGGAGGCTGTCATGGCTCTAGATCCAGCAACTTGTAAGATCTAGTTAACTGGTGTTGAGGGATCCTTCTCACTGCAAAACACTGAATTTATACAGAATTTTTTGTTTCTGAATATATTTAGTATGTTTGGGAGAGGAGAAATCGAGATGAAATAATGGAAGTAGACACAAGAGCTATAAGGGCTAGAAGCTCATGTCAATTATTAAGTCTACCTGTCCTTTGTAATAAGATAGAAATTTGTAAACTTTGAGTGCCTGCAAGGTCTGAGTTTCTATTTTGAGCCAGCGAGCTAGGGACCCAGAAACTGTGGTGAATGCGTGGTGCTGACAGTCACATCTTTGCCACATCTGTTCTGTCAGTTCCTGCCTGGTTGCTTGTAGAAAACAATTTTTCCCCTTAATTTTCAGTTGTCATTTAAAAAGAAGTCTTCAAGAGATGCAAGTTGGAGGCTCCTCCTGGTGTTTCTAAACCAGCTAATGATGTGCCCGAGCTCTGCCGGCGCTGCCCGGCAGCACCCGCGGTGCGTGGCCAGCGCTGGCTGTGTGTGCTGCACGCGTCAGCCTGCGCTCGCCTCTGTATCGCAAGGCTCGCGGCTACTGACTTTTCCCCTCCAACGCCTTTGGAGGTGCTTGCTCCCCTAACAGAAATGTTGAAGCCAGTGTTCAAAATACTGAGCTAATGGAAAAACGGATGCAAGCAAAACCACCTGGTACTGGATACAAACGCTATTAAAAACGCCTGCTGAGGCAGAGAGCGTACGATGTAAGTCTCAAGTGCGTGTAGCCCTTTGCACTTGAAAGCACAGGTTCCTGGCATTCGTTTATTCAGAGACAGCCATTGGTGATGGCAGCAGCAGTCATGGCAAGCAGCAGCAGTGTGTCAAACTGTGTAGGAACAGGGGGAAGCACTCGGCTGTTCAAGCAGCATTTGTGTTTTTCTTGAAGTTGCTGTCTGCCATAGTCTGGCATCCCTGCCCTCGCCATTTATTCTAGTGCCATCTTGTGAGGAAAGCTACAGAGGAAGAAAGACCCTGGCCCCTTCTGCAGCTGTCATGAGAGCAAGGCTGCCTGCAGCAGGGGCTTGCTCCTTCGCTGATGTAACTTTCCATTCTGTCGTGGTTTAACCCCAGTCAGCAACCAAGCACCACACAGCTGCTCGCTCACCCTCCCCCTGCAGTGGGATGGAGGGAGGGAATCGGGGGGAAAAAAGTAAAACCCATGGCTTGAGATAAAGGCAGTTTAATAGGACAGCAAAGGAAGAGAAGGTAATAATAATAATAATAATGCTAAAAGAATATACAAAAGAAGTGATGCACAATGCAATCGCTCACCACTTGCTGACCGATGCCCAGCCAGTCCCCAAGCACCAATCGCTGCCCCCCGGCCAACTCCCCCCAGTTTCTATACTGAGCATGACGTCACATGGCATGGAATAGCCCTTTGGGCAGTTTGGGTCAGCTGTCCTGGCTGTGCCCCCTCCCAGCTTCTTGTGCACCTGGCAGAGCGTGGGAAGCTGAAAAGTCCTTGATTTAGTGTAAGCAGTACTTAGCAACAACTAAACCATCAGTGTGTTATCAGCATTATTCTCCTACTAAATCCAAACCACAGCACTATGCCTGCTACTAGGAAGAAAATTAACACTATCCCAGCTGAAACCAGCACACATTCCTCGTGTTCAGTGCGGAAACCGGATTTATGTGTTTCTTTCATTACGCAAAAAATAGCACACATTTGTAGATGGTGGCTGATATTCCTGATGCAATGTGGACATTATAAATAAATTCTTTAGAAGATTGTTACCGTTTCTGGAGTAACTAATTCACAGCAATAAGAAGAAAGAGTAGGGAAAATATGGTCGGCTCTTGAAATGAGGGACAGTCAAAAAGCAGCATGCCCCTTTTGGGGAGGCTGACTCAAAGCGGGAGTTGGTACCAGGGGAATAGAACAGGAAATGGAAAATTAAGTTTAAAGAGAGGAACAAATTCGATAGCCTTGGCTGGCAATGAGTCTCCGCTGAGTCACTGAACTGTGCCACGTGAGTGAATAGTGTCTCCTGATCTCCTGTATAGTTCCTCCCCTTCCCTGCTATCCCATTAGATGCCTGTACTTACATGTTTTCTCACTTTGGCTTGTAAAATGTTCAAGCTGCCTAAACAGAGTTGCCCAGGTATTGGTGACATGGTTCAGCTTTCATATCGGTCTGCACGAGCGGTTTTTGGCAGAGGAGGTTACCCACACAGTGGTTTGTGCTGCGTGTGATGGTTTTTTTAGACTTTCATTTTTAATAAAGCAGGTGTTGGACTCTAAATAAATGCAAGCTAGTTGTTGTCCATGCCACGAGACTTTACATGTGTTATCGTTGGTCTTTACTCAGAAAAGATTCGTCCGTATGAAAGAAGCACATCAAGCACATGCATGAAAACATTTTCAACTGATGTTCCTGATTTGAGCTACTGGAAGAACACCTAAAAATAGCAACAAAGTAGTGTAAGAAGTATTGATAGTACCAGAAGTTACTCCTAAAAGCAATGTGGAAAATCTGGTCTGTTCTCCTGGGGCACAGCACTGGGCTTCTGCCAGATGAGTTCTCCTGGAGGAGTGCTTGCTGGGAGGGAATACTCCTGATTTTTCAGTCACGGTTTTGATTAGGAAAACTTAGGATGCTTCAGTCTGAAAACCAGAATGTGTAGGTTTAAGCTAATGCAATTTTATTTCATAATAGGGAGACAGTAAAAGTCTGTGTGTTGTAAGTTGCTCTGGGTCAGCTGATGATCGGTAGCTTGCTAATCACAGTAAATCTCTGAATTTCAGTTGAATCTGTACCATTACCAAGCCTTATACCCCCACAAGCATTTTAAAAGAAGAATTGTTAAAAACCTCAAAATGCTGTGCTTTAACAGTTTAAACTAAAGCCGATTTCCTGAGTTGCAGAGATACTTGATGGAGACATAAACTGAATTTCTAGGAAAAATTTGTCTCATGTTTCAAGTTCAGTATGGAGAAAATGCTTTGGAAAGTAACAGTACTGACATGCCAGCTGGCTTTTTTTTCTGTCTGATGAGCTTCAAGAAAACTGGTTCATGAATTAATACGATACAGTATGTCTAATAATAGCAGTAAAATCTACCTAACTAAAATCTAATTGATATAAATTGATATAAAAAGATTTAAATTAGTATAATCAAGGCTTTAGGAATAAACAATTTTATAAACTGTGTCTTAGTGTTTCTAAGTACATTTTTTTTTCTTGCCCCACTTGGATTTTGTTGGATAATATAACTGATTTTTAATTGCCACATCTGAGTTGTTAAGTTTTTTGAACTTTGAAAAGATTATAAAAATTCTAATGAAATGACATTTGATATTCTTAGCACATATAAACTTTGAAAATTAAAAGAACAAATACAGTTATGCAAAAATATAAAATAACCCACCTGACTTTGCAAATTACATAAATAACTTTCATGCTTGCTGAGGTATTAAAAAGACTGTTGAATGTAAACCAAATAGTATAACCTGTAAAATAAAATTTATGCACTCATCTTTTGCTGTCTGTTTAGCTTAGCTTCATTGGTTTGTGGAATTTTTCTGAATGGGTTTCCTTTTTTAAATTTTCCCTAGTTGAGGATTATTTTTAAAAAGTTATGCCTGATTGTAGTGCTTATACTTTTACATACTCATAAATTCTATCAATTATAAATGTGTTACAGAGTATGCTCACTTAAAATAAATACCAATAATCCTGTGTTTTCTGGAACTGATAGTCATGTACTGTAACAGAACTTTAAAATAATTTGTGATTGGAAAATAGAAATCTTCAGGAAGGGGGTTGCAGGCTCAGTAGGCATTCAGGCTTTGCTCTGAATCACTCCCAAACCTGTTTTGCAGCATGGTGCAGGCACAGGGAGTGTTGCTGCAAGAGATGTTGCCTTTTCTGTGAGTCATCATCTCTTGCTCGTTTCCATTCTTATTTTTTCTGGAGATTTCTACTTGCAGTGATGGTCCTACTCAGATCAGTTGTGATTTGCTTTCAGTATAAGGCCAAAGGGGATCTCACAGGTCATCTAATCCAAGCCTCTCAACTGGATTAGGACCAAATATCTGTAAGTAATCCCCAGGGGATGGCTGGTTTTTAAAAAAGCATCCAGTAAATAAATCTGTGTATCCTCCCTATGTTCTCCTATTTCGCTATTGTAGCAGAAAATACATTGTAATATCCTGGCTCTGCAAATTAAGCTTTTTCTTGTTCTTTTTTGTAGGAACCATGTTGAACAATTTATTGTCCTCCCCTTTGAAATCTACGTACTGTCTAAGTTTATCGTGTCCTTCCTCACACTGATGCTCAAAACTAGAGAGGACCTTTTTTTTTGCTTTTATCTTTTTAATGTATGAGTTCAGAGGCTTTTTCCTTGTCTCATAATTGTGTTGGCACTCCCATGAGAATGCCTCTGCAGAGGATGGGCTGTATGTGTACAGGGAATGTGTTGAGTGTGCCTAAGGATGTCCATAGTAGACAAGTCTGTGTGTAAATGCTTACTGAATAGCATATAAAGTCAAACGGGAGTGAGAGTGTATAGTAACTTGTGGCTTGCTTAAACATAAATCTTTAATTTCTTCCAAATTGTCTGAGAGAAGCCCATGGTGTGTTTCCCTCCCCTGCCCTTTTTCAGTCATTTTAAAGTTGAATGTTTGTGAGGAGGCAGCGTTAAGAATTTATAAGATTTTCATGGAACAGAGGATCATCTCGGTGATGTTTCAGTTTCTTGATCATATTTCTTTAAAAAACAAAAGCCAAAACAAAGGCATAAATGACATGAAGTTTCAGGGATTTTTTTTGTTTGTTTCTAAACAGAGAGACCAAGACACTCAGAATTTGTCATAGGCTCATTTTCCTGTAGAGTTATTTGCAAAACTTTCTGCCTTAGGCTGTTCACAAAAACTCTGCACATCCTCGCTCACATTGCCTTTCTTAGCTGTCGGTCTCAAGAAGCCAGGAGAGACTAGGCTGGCTTGGGAAAGGAGAGGAAACTTCTCACTGTGAGTGAGCAGAGGTAGGAAAAGCTGCAGATTTCCTGTGAAATAAACAAGTGGAACCTTTGTTTCCCCGGGATGGCCCGGAGCGTGAGTCTGTGTCAGGGCTGGGCTCCCGCTCTCGCTGAGCTGAGCTCATGCAAGGAAGGGGCAGGACTCCAGGGCTCTTCTTGGACACTTCGAGCTGCTGAAAGGCAGCTTGGCTTCACAATGGGAGAGGAGGTATTTCTTTTATAATTAGTTGGGGTTTTTTTTCTGTGGCTCTTTAAAACTGTATTGTAATATATATTCTGCAGAGCGCAGGATTTGACTGCAGGGTTCTTTGGTTCTTCTGCACACTTTGTAGATGCTGGGTAGGTAAAAAGAAAAGAAGGAAAAAGAGTGCTGGGGATCCTGAAGTCCATTTCTGCTATAGAGGACCGTATTAGAATAGGGGGTTACTTTTGTGTGAAAACATACTCTGTCCTGGCTCGGTTTTGCTTAAGTTTTTTTCCTTTCAGACTGTTTGGCCATTAAACTTGCACAGATGTTTTTTATTTCTATATGATTTCGTTTCAGTTTTCTTACTCTAAAGAATAATGTAACTTTACAGTTAAGCAAGACTAGTTGCACAGTCTTTAGGATGTGTTGCTCTTTCAAATGTTTGCTTAGGAAACAAAAATTCACCCCGCTTTTTTTTCCTGCCCAAATGCACCAATAAAACTGCACTTCTTTTTGGCAGAAAAAAGAGGAGGAGCTTTACTAATTCCTCTTCTGTGTGAGGTGACATTTGGAGTCTTTTGTACAAATGAGGAAAACTGATATGAATTATTTTTGGAGAAAATGGTATTGGGATAATAAAATCTAAATGGAAATTACCCTTTCCTTCAAGAAAAATCAAGGAAAACCGGAGTCAACTGTTGCTTGTAAAATTTTATAGGAAGCTGAATGGAGAGACACCAAGTAAACTGTTTAATGATTTGCAGATACTTTGGGGACTCAGTAGAAAAATGTAAATTTCTCTCAACTTTGGCTTTTCACAGCTAAAGTCAGTAAGCTGTGTGCAGACATGAAGCTACAAGTTTTCTGAGTTGCTTTTTCTCTTAAAATGTACCATGTGTCTGTCTCTTTTTCTGCCTTAAAAAAAGAAAAGAGGAAGGAGGAAAGGAGTAGTACTAAAGGATCATAGACCAGCCAGGTACTTGGTGGGATAAAAAGTCTGTAGGCCAATTTCTAAAATGTCTTTTTAGCTCCTTGTTGCATGTGTTTCTATAGGAGGTCAGTGGCATTTTGCATTTCTAAAATAGTTCTTAAATACTATGGGCATGAGCTTGTATTATTGCAGTTAGTTGACTAAGTGCTTCGTAAAAACTTCCCAATAAAAACCAAGGAGGGGGAGAGAGGACTCAGCTCCTGGGGAGGACGTCCTGATGCAACAGCGACTGGTAGCCAAGTAGGGGCTGCTGGTGCCTGCTTTCTGCTGGGCGCTGGGCTATTTGCCACGCACTGGCCACCCAAAGAGCAGTAGACCTCTACATGTACAGCTGACAGTTTCTTCTGCAGCAGTCTCTGTACCTAAAGCACTTGCTGAAAAGAAAAGCTGAAAAACATGATAGTAGGCATTTTCCGTTTGTGTTCCGAGTTTCAGAGCTTCATTCAAAGGAAAAGAAATGAAATTCCAGTCACTTGAAAGAGAACTGGATGGAGATGCTAATGCATTTTGCTATGTCACTTATTGCTCTGCAGTTTTTCCTGTAGGAGTAAAATAAAAATATTTCCCTGATTTGCCTCAGTAACTTCTGTCCTGATTTCAGTGATGCAAGGGGGGGGGGGGGGGGGGCGGGGCAGAAACTGAAAAATTAAAATTAAAGATAATCTGAGGAGCAAAGAAGAAATGTAGTGCCAAAATGGAAGAAATATTTACTGTCAGCACTAAGTCTGGCACTATCTGCATGACAGTATGGGTTTAGTCTTTCTTTTTAATCACAGAATTGAAAAATATAATTGAACAGCTACTTGGCAGTCTGTTGTCAGCATCATAAATTTCACAAAAGAGCAAAGAAGTATTGTTGCCACTTTAAAAACAAAGGTATTAAAGAAGAGCCATTTCCTGCTTATTTTTTCCCTTTTTTTTGGGGGGGGGGGGGAGAGAGATTAAAGTAGCTGCACTGCTTTCCTTACTGCTGCAAAAGGAAGTGGAGATCCGTGTAGCAGTCATAAGGTTCATTAATTTTTGTAAAAGAGGGAGGTTTCGTAACAGCAGTTTCTAAGCTGGATGGCACAATCTGGATCATGCTAGTTACAAACTGCAATCCAGACAGGCATGGTTCTCCTGGGAGAGTAGGAAGGAATTTCATTCAGTCAGTGCAGACTGACTAGAGGATTCTTCCTAGAGGAGATAGAAATTAATTGTGAACTGCAACCTGCAAATGGTAGAATTCCTGGCGAGAGGTGCAAGGGGACGTTATCTTTTCCATTTCTGTGAGCCGCAGTCAGTAAAAGGGGAAAATGAAAAATAAATAAAGCTGGGAAGAAAGAAGACTTATATGCTCCAAAAAATACTTTCTTTACAAAAGCACCTTCTAGCTGTGCAGCTTGAGGAAGAAAGATAATGAGTTTGTTCATACAGCTCATTTTGATGTGCACACTTTCAGTGCTTTGAGATGAGGCAGTTGGGAGCATGCTGTGTGGGTTTAATTCTGTATTTGCTTTATTTAAAAAAAAAAATCATTTGCTAAAGAGTTTTTACTCATCAGTGATTCTAATATGTCTTGCTCCATTTGTTTCAGCAGCATCTACCTAATCTAAACTCTTACATTTGCTTTCTCACCATTAACCTTTTAGGAAGGCAG
The DNA here is from genome assembly GCF_030463565.1 of Pelecanus crispus. Taxonomy (NCBI): domain Eukaryota; kingdom Metazoa; phylum Chordata; class Aves; order Pelecaniformes; family Pelecanidae; genus Pelecanus; species Pelecanus crispus. The sequence goes on from NC_134643.1 coordinate 139,175,134, forward strand.
ATTTTTAGTTCATTAATGATCTGAAACTGACAGCCTGACAGCATCAAATGTCAGGATTCCAAATTTTACAGAAATACAGATGTTATAAAGCGTGAGAGTTAAGACACATAGCTTTCTCTCCTGCCCAGTGCATCAAGCATATCTGTAGAATAAAGCCTCTCCACTCTCCTCTCTGCCCATAATTTGAAATTTTGAGAACTTGTCAAAATACCAAGTTACAAAGCTTTAGAGTCTGAACTCACCTGCTGGTAGAACAGGTTTAACTGTGGAGAGTAGTGATGAAAAAGCAAAATGTGCACTCTTCTGCTCTCCAAGCTACCCAGAGTTTTAATGAAAATGACGTTTCACTGTTCATAGTCATTGATGGTTTTGTTCCTACCCCCTTTTCCATCCAAGAAGTTAAAACAAAAATTCTGCATTGCATATTTTACCTACTTATTTCTTTGACCATTATTTGAGATAGCACATATTTTTCTGGTGACTTGCATAACGCTAATGAAGATATTACTCATCTGTGGTCTGTAGACTGCTGGTGGTCTGCTAAACACCTGGTAGTTTTAGTGCATGGATAGCTGGATGGGACATTTGGTGCTGGCTCAGGTCATTTCTTAATGGAGCTCAACAGCTGGAAACAAGAACTAAAGTAATTTTCCATTTAAGCAGTTCTGAAATCGCTGAAGAGTTGTTTTGTAGTTGTAAATGGGAAATTAGGAATCTGTGAAACCCTCTCTCTAATTAGATGTCTTCCCCACGATGAAGGTTTGAGACTCTCCTTTTAATGCAAAAACATAAATTACATGAATGCGGAGGATATAAACAATTACAGCTCAGCATAAACATCAACATCATTGCTGAGGGAGCAGTGTGTATTCATACACTGAAATATTGAAAGACTGTGCATCTGAAGACGTCTTAAATCTATAGCACATTCTCAGAGAAAACTGGAGACAGTTAAAGCCTTTTCAGGCTGCTTGACAGACTCGAATTTATTCAGGAGATTGGTAAGTTGTTACGAGCACTCCACTGATAGTGTTGCGGTAGGCGGCGTCCTTCTTACAGGTCAGAAAAAGTTTGAGATGGCTAAACAGGAAATGCAAATGTGTATTTCTGTCCTGTGGATTTGTCTTTTTCATTACAGTAGCTGACTGTCCATCCAGTGTTTGCTTTGTATAGTCTTTTAGGCTCGTAGTGGGTTTCTCTGCTTTTGTGGGAACTACAAAAGATGGCCCAGGAAAGCAGACTTATATATGCCATAAAGCATTTTCTCTGTTGAAAATTTCTGTAGTGGCTTAGAAATCAGAGGATTTAAATTAACCTGTAAGACTTACTGCTTTATAATTTTGAAGACTTTTCTAATTATTTTCTCCAGTGTCTTTATTCTCCCTATGGTTTTGTTTTCTTTTTAACTGAAAAACTTAAAGTTTGTTCAATAATGTTTGGGGGGGGAGAGGAGTTGGAGTAATCCTTTGAAGTTTCCGTTGTGTTATCAGTTTGGTTTTATGTCACCTTGCTTTATTTAGATTTACTTTCCAAAGCATATCGTATTCAATATTCCATTTCCATATGTTAAAGAATGAGACTTCCAGGAAATTGGAAGACCCTGAGACATCTGTAGTTCAAATCAGAATTGTGCCTAGGCTGGTGTCGTGCCTCCAAACAGAAGTCAATACTGGAAGCCTAGGGAAGAATGTGAGAACAGGGTAAACATACAGAGAAATTCCTGCAGTGATCCTTCACAGCCTCTAGTCATTTTGAACTTTGTGTTTAATAACCTTAATGGATTTTTTTTCCTCATCAAATTGGGTAGTCACGTTTTCATTGCATGAAACATGTTGGCATCTGTAACTCCTGTGAAAGAGTTCCACTCGGATCACACACTGTGGGAAGGAGTTACCTCCCTTTGTTTGTTTTGTATGTGGTACCTGCTAATTTAATCTGATAGGCCTTAATTTTTATTACTGGAAGAGATAATGAGTGAGTCCTCCTTAACTACCTTCTCAATGCCCCTCCTGATTTTTATAGACTTGTGTTAAATCACCCGTGTGTATCTTTTTTCCCAGGATGAGGAATCTGTTCCATAGGTTTGATCATTCTTGGTGACTTTCTGCTTTTTCCAGTTCCTTTAGGGACTGAAGTAGGTTGTGTGTGAGGGGGAAAGGAGGTTAGAACGGCACACAATGATCTAGGTGTTGAATGGATTTATACAGGATTTTGATAGCGCTTTCTATTGCTCTTTATTCCTTTCCAAAGTATTAGCAGCTATGTGTTTCAAAGCCCATTGTTTCTGTCTAAAGATAGCGGTTTTCCTCCAAATGTGTAATTTTGCTTCTCTCTGAACTGATTTTCTGTCTTTCCTATTTTCTGGATCATCTCTGAACATGTGGAAAACAAGAGCCTTGATCTAGATCCCTGAGGGGCTCCACTGCTCACCATGATGAAATCCTGCCTTTTGTTTCTGGTCTTTTAATCAGTTGCTTATCCAAGTTAATCTTTTTAAAAAAGGATGAACAGTAAACTCTTTTTAATCTGCACCTCAGTTTTAGTTTTTAGTGTGCACTTAGGTCACAATTTCAACCTTCTTCAGGAGCCAGGATGAGCAACTTTTTTATTTGTGTGTTTTAATGAAAATTGCTGTGATTTGGCCATGCAAAGTAGAAAAGATCATACTGGACTTGCATAAAGACAGCATTGTATTGCTATAACACCAGTATTTATTGATTAGTTAGCTGGGTTTATGGATTTGTTGATAGATCTATAGATACATATAGGTAGATAGACACATACAGATAGATAAGGATGGATCTATAGATAGATTAGCTGGCTGCTGTCCTCGCAGATAATATGCATGGACTACACAACTAACGTATTTGAAAATAGCAGTTATCATAGGATTCTGCTGACTGAATTTAGATGTCTGTGATGTTGTTAGTGCTCAAGGTTTCTTCACAGTCTGTAGACTAGAAGGTGTAATTAGGACATGACCTTTCTTATCCCAAAGGAGAAGTCCAGATGAATTACATGCTAAAAGAGCTGTTTACCTCCAGTGACAGAAGGGAAGCCTGCAGTGACTGGCCCGTATCTACACATCTGGCTCATAGATGATGTTTAAGTGAAACAAACTCCATCTTGAATAACTACTTCAGAATGATAACATATTGTCATTTTACATCTCCGTGACAAAACCAGCTGAATGCCATTGACTGAGAAGTATAACCAGATCACATGTGAAATGTGATAGACTCACATGTAGTTATAACACAGCAGAAGCGAGGGTCTGTATGAAACCCTAAGTTTTAAGTTTTCCTAGCTTTTGAATGGCTAAGTAAGAAATCATGCTTAATGATCATTAAAATAATAAGTAATTGTAAATAACATATTAAATAGATCAAATTTGAGTAATACAAGATAAAAACAATAATACAAGGTAAGTTTAATTGCAGCATCTAGTGCTTTCTCCTAAAAAATACACACCCAGAAAATCTACCAAAGAACTTGATACTATGATCTTTGTTTCTTACTCATTCTCCCTTTTTCTTTTAAAGAACTTTTCCCAGAAAAAAATAGATATTTGATTGTTGTTATCAAATAAAATGTGAAGGAGTAACAAACTGAGCTATCAAGGAATGTGGACATACATTGATTAAATCATCCTGGTCTTCCTTTCTCCCTCCCCTTTCTGCTGTATGTAATCCTTCACAGTGGTATGCCGAAGGTAGTACAGGCTTACCATTTTGTCTTTATTTTGCCTTCAACATTCAGAACCACATAAATGACTCCTTTTCTGTCCCGGTAAGTGATTTTATAGGTCTTGTCTATACGTGATTCCCAAATACTTTTTGACCTAATTAAGTAAAGCACCAGTAACAGTTTCATTAAATATTTCAGAAGTTACAGATATTTTGAAAAATAAAAGTTTTTAATCAAAGCAAATGTGACTATTCCTTAAGTATTCAAAGCATTTGTTCTGAGGCTTGATGTAGTTCAAGCAGTTTAACTGGTGAGAAGAGGCAATTTTGCTCCTTTTTTCAACTGTGAAAAAGAAGTACATCTGAAGAATAAGCATCTGTGATGAATCAGAAAACAAAGCCCCATCAAAATCAAGTTCTGTTCTAAAATTTCCCTTGTTTGGGGACCTCTGTGCTGTTTCCTTTGCTTTGTTTACTTGCCTACTTGCTTGTCTGCTTGGATTCCAGTGCCATGACTGTATGACAGATACAGCAGTTGTAAGATGCTCTAGCATTCAGTACTCTGTTTCTAGTGCACCAAGTGAACCGAGGGTGGTGTAATGTAATCTCAACCTGTTTACCACTCTCTGGAAAGAGAATTAGAGTATTGTAGTAGGATTTAGACTGATGTGCTATTTGTGTCCCCATTTCTTTTTTTGTTTCACAGTCAAGAAGTGACTCTTGCATTTCGTAAAAATGTACCAGTTTCTGTGTGAACACCGGAAGACATTTTCCCCCCAGATATCTTTAGTTTTTCTGTATATGCATCCTAATTCCAAAAGTCTTTAACATTCAAGCAGGATATACTTGCTGACTACTCGAACGTTGCTTTCCTCTAAAGCAGTGCTGGTGTAGTGGCCAGTTCCTGGAGGAGTGATGTTCATGAACAGTTACAGGGCCTCCACCTCTTCACTGTTGACTTCAGGCAACTTGTCTGCTTTGTCCAAACTTGTTAATTGTGGTAAGAGTCATGCCGATGGCTGAAATGATGTTAATTTTCAAGGAGATCCAGTGGGATGAAGGCATTGCTCTTTTGCTCTGGAAGACCAGGATTTTATTTGGAGGGACATTTTCATTTAGAGATTTGTTGATTTTGTCTAGACAGAGACAACTAAGGTGCTAGAGGTTCATATGCCTTTCGCAGCACCTAAATGCAGGGTTTTGCAACCTTGCTGTAGAAGGGTAAAACCTTTCACAAGTAAAATCTTTTTCAAATTTTATTTCTTTAAAAGGATAGGCTGTAATTCAGAAGGCCTGTGTTCATCCAAGTCCAAAAGTCATGCAATATAGACATCATTTGGAAAAACTGCACTTAAGTCTGCTGGAATATGGACTAAATGGGAAAATGTGTTATTTTCAGATTGTCCAGTAGAAGGTAATACAGCTCGACTATGTGCAAAGAAACTATAATAGGAAATTTAAAAATACTTTAATTGCTTTGTTGTCTGCATTCTGTGAAATATTTGCCAAACATCCCACTAAAAAAGTTCTGTGGGTGTGTGCCGCATCTGATCCTGTGGCCAGTGTGCCCATTCTTTATGGAAGTATCATCTGGAATGTAGAGCTGAGTACCTGAGCGTTGCTCGTATTGAGTCTTTTGAATGATGTAAAGGCCAGTACTACTGCAACCTTTCCTTGGGTTGCCCTGAGCATGGTCCAAATGTGATATGTGGGCCCCAGGAATTATTAAAGCACACTGTGAGATGCTCACCATGCTTTCCTGATGAGCTTAAGCTGGTATAAATGAGTGCTGCAACTGAGTTGCATCTTATCCCTATGACCGTAAATTTTGCTGCCACAGTTCTACCCAAATGTTTGTGCAGCTGTTTAGTGAAACAGATAACATTAAAACTCTCTTTTGTTCTTCCTTTTCCTTTGCAATACTTTTTAATGAGGATCAGTTCCCTCCTCTCCCCTTGCAGACGTGCTAATGTCATGGCAAAGGGGACGAGCGCTGGCAGGAATCCGCAGCCAAGGGTGGCTCCCCAGGGATGTGGCCACCTTTCACGGGTGGGCGCAGCAGCCGGCCTGTTCTCTCTCTCTTGCTCACAGCAAGTGAACTATGAGACACCTGTGAGACACCAATTATGAGACATCCTGTCTCTCTGCTCATACTCAGAGTAAACAAGGAGCAGGAGAATAAAAAGGATTTTGCTTGCCTGTGCTTGCGACACTCTGGTTGTAATTGAGGACTTGCTGAACACTTGTTTCCCATCCCATTCATTCACCTAACCTAATTCTAAGGAAATTACCCTGTGTTGTGGCTGGAATGTCCTCATAGATGATGTCACTAGACATGCGTGTAGCTTGGGCAACTGGGGCTCTCTATATTAACTGGGCATGTATTGAGCAGATGTACCTATCTAGCTGGTATTAAAAATTATTAATAATTACAGTTCAGCAGCTTACGGATGGTATTTCTACCAAAGCACAGCTGGGTATAAAGTAGGTACAAAGGAAGAAGCTATTTTAGATGACTAGGGCAATCAAATATGCAGGTAGGTGCTTAATCACATTTTCCCTAAAGAATTTTTGTTTCCTCTATAAAAGTTTCTTAAAATTCCCATTACCCTCTTTAAAGTGCCATGTGGTGACTGTTTAGGAAAACTGTTAACTCTGTTCTTTTGGGAAACCCCAGGATAGCAACACTTGATCATGCTGTCGCAGAAAGTATTTTATGTGGAGTTGAATGTTGGTATCATGGGAAAAACTGAAATCCTGGACATTTCTCTAATTTTGTCTCTGACAGAGTAAGGGCATTTTGACATCTGGAAGCCTTTGGGGTTCTTATATTTGGGCTATTCCTTTTTTTTTTTTTTTTTTTTTTTTTTTTAATTTAAGGTAGTCCAGGTAGGATGGATAAAGGACTTGACGATGTTCCTTAAGCACTTGAAGTATATTAGAAAAAAACACACCACCAGCATTACACATTGTCAGTGAGAAGCTTGTTTATGCTTCTGTTTGTCCAGAGCTGAAAGAATGTAGTGCCCATTTCTGCTTCTTTGTGAAAAAATGTTCTCAGTTACAAAATGGACTGTCAAAAATACATTAAAGAATACAGCTTTTATATCGTCACTAATGGTGGCCTTGGATTTGTACGTAAACCTATAGATAAAAAATTCTCATGCATATAAACAACATTCAGAAATAGTAGTTGAATGTTAAAAGGAAGTATCGTGGTCAAAGAGACACGGCACGTTTTTTCCCCTGACCTAATCACTGAGGTTTTCTGAAATTCTTGAAGTTCTCAAGATATGTAACTGTCTCTTCCTCCCCTGTGTGAAACGTCAGTGCATATTGTTATATTTTCAGTATTCAAACTGACAAATGATAAGCTTAAAAACGTTAGTATTTCCAGCTCATACAGCCCATTTTTAGGAATTCTTTAATGTCTGATGTATTCCTTAAGAATATCTTCATGGAGTTACATTTCAAGTAGCAGTTCCAAAATATTTTATCTAGGGTAAAGACCTCAACACACTTTCCAGAATAAATACTGATGCTAAGTAAACCTTTTTTTCCTTATTCCTGAGTAAATAAGCTGTTGCTTGGAGAAGCCTATATTTGTTAAAGGAGAGTCAAAGAATCAGTATGTTCCCTTAGTGCAAAGTAGTATTAATAAAATCTTCTGTATGGACCTAGCTGGTGCACAAGTGAGAATTCAATTTGAATTTTCAGATTAAATGTTCTAGAGACACAAGACCTGAATAACAAAAGTAAATAGACAAGTCAGTTTTCAACAACAGAAAACCCTAAAATACAATTTTAAAACATCCTGAAGGAGGAAACTTGATCACAGGTCTACTTCTCTTCCTCTGGTCGGGGTTGAATTGTTGTAGGGAAGGGCCGTAGTGCCCTCAGATGAGAAGAACTCACTTGCGTACTGCCCATTACATGCTCTGCTTCTCTTGTGTTGCTCTCTGCTGTTACAGGGATTGCATACATAAATGAAAGGAAATGAGACTGTTTAGATTGTACCATGACCTCATTCACGTGACTGTGTGCCACCTCAACCACTTTTGTAATCACTGTTAATTCAGTATCAAAGGAAACTGGTCTGGCAGTGATAGGGATTTGCAGTGTACCGAACCGCCATCAAGGCCTCTTCTGCTAACAGAACCTGTTATTTAATGCTAGACTGTCCCTCTGTTGGCTTCATAAAACCAAGCATTAAGACTGGGAGGTTGCTGCTAAATCTGACTCATCCCTCTGAATATCTGTTCACCAAATCAACGGTCATTGTTCATGCTTTTATCAGCTGTTTCTGCAGCAAGAGGGCACTTCATCCCCTTTCATCTTTAGGATTCACTTGTCAGGCGATTAGGGGGATTTGTGTCTGACAGCTAAATAATCTAATTATATTCGCCATGCTGAAATAGTGGGATCAAGATTCTGCCTGTTTTGTTGATATGTTCTGTGGTGTGTTGGGAGTCAACCTAGGCTTGGAGTTAGGAAATACGAGCTCTGTTTCCACCATGTGTTTCTTGTGGGACAGGACTAAACAAGTCAGAGTGATACCTGCAGAGTAATGTAGGTGGAACAAGGCTGACTGCCACCATCTAGAAATGAGATTTATGGTAATCAGCATGCTGGAGGAGGATAGAGGGAAACTGAAACAGTACTCTCAGGAGTGTCTCTGAACCACCAGGCTGAAGATACAAAGGCAGATGGGAATATGCTACCCTTTTTGCTGGTGCTGAGACCATTCTGCAGCCAAGAATTCAAGATATACAGGGCCAGAGAGAAAATGCAGAACTTCACTTGTCTTTTGCAGTCTGGCGATTAGGACACTGCTGGGAGGGCATCATTATGGGCATTCTGGTTCATGCTGCATGTGACTTTCTATTGCAAATATTATTGACAAAATGATAGAGTTAGGTAAATGGAGAGAGAGAGATCATGCTGGGAGATGTCAGGGGATGCTGGTAGGGTTGAGGATCCTGCTCTTGGATTTGGAGTGTTTAAGTTCCCCAAAAGTCCTTCAAGTTCTAAATCTTGTTTTGTGCCTGTGTCCCAAAGGAGTAAGATTTGCTTGCTTCTTGGGAGTATTGAGCCTGATAGGTAGGAATGAATCAGGTAAAAGACTAAGCAATGTGAAAGCTGAAGTTGTATATCAGTATTTTGCAGCTTAGATCAATGTGTCTAGAGGGCTTGGAGGACTTTTTTTCTGAATTGACCTTCTTATATAAGGGAGGAATAGAGGAGGAGAAAGAATTATATTGAAATCTTCAGTTCAACCCAATTAGAGAGTTCATTATAGGAAGAGTAAAACATCTTGGCAGCGCAGGTCCATCTGAAACCAGATTTGCATGGCTTATCCATTTTTTTTCTTTTTTCCTGTCAGTGGTGCTTCTGTCACCCCTATAAATCCTTGGGTGTAGTCCCCTTACAATTAAAGATTACCAGTTCCGCTTGTCTTCTCCTCTCCCTGTCCCACAACAAATTCAGGTGTCTCTCCTCACTAGAGTGGGTACTGCATAACCCTTGTTTAAATTGTTTGAATTACGACTTTCTATATTCTCCTAGTAGATGTAAACATTCCTTCCCCTTCTCATCATGGAATTCTGGGACAACTTTGCTCATTCCACAATAAATGGTCTTTGGGTCTTGTGGGTCACTGTGATCTTTCAGCACATTCCATGTGCTACACCCAGTTTTGCTCTGCTCTTCATCTATCAGTAGACCTGTCAGGAGTCCAGTTTCTCGTTTCTTTGCTCAGGCTATTTCTATATGTGCAAAAAGAGTCATGTCTTCAGCCACCTTGCTCCCTGGGCTTTTTACCCTCTCTCCTGAACAAATTGCAACTCATGCAAAGACTGCTTTCTGACCTGTCTCTGAGCTCCCAACAAAATAACAGCCTTGTTTGGACGGTATTCTCTTTTTCTGTTCCCAAGGAGTCTGCTGGTTCCCCAGACGGATCTATCACCTGCACAGGCATTCTTTCTGAACAAGCAGATGAATGAATGTTTTCAAGTACTGCACTTGCATCTGCTTCTATAAATTAAGAAATTACATTGCAGCATGCCCTTCCCACTGGGATACACTAGTTTCTCCCTCTTTGCTCATGATTCTTTTGCTGTGATTTTTAGCTTGTTAAATTTAAGCTGCTTGTGGTTTTATCTGGGTTTTGGTTTCATGGCATAAGATTAATGATTCATGTATGATAAAGCAATTAGCAAATTCTTTCCTTTAATTAATTGTTCTTGAATAACAATTTCATCTTTAAAAAAAGAAAAACTCCCCTAAATTAAAGTTTTTGGATATTCCTTTAGTAAGCATTCCTGTCTGAGTTAAATAGCAGTGCAGTTTAGAGTATGTGCTCTCATGATTTTCCAAACCATTTCATGAAGCAGAACCATGAAGAAAGATTTGATCATGAATGAGCATGTTCTGAGATGTGCAGCTATCTTGAACTGCACTGTTTCCCTCTGAACCAAATGCTGTCTTCCCAGTCTTGCTTTCATCTTGAAGGCATTCTGTGCTTTTATCTGTGTGAATGCCCAGTAGCTTCAGATTCTTCATTATGTCTCTTCCAGTACAATTTTCAGTGCTTTCCAGCTAGATCTCAGAGTCAAGTCTTCATGCTCATACTTCTTTGACTTTAAGCTTCTTCAGCACAGCCAGCTCATGCTCTTTTCTTAGTTTTGCCCTCTCCTGATTTGCAAGAGTCCGTCATCTCCTGTATTTCTGTTACCTCCCTAATCGCTGCTTCAGATAATGCTTCTCATCTCTTGTTCCCACCTCAGCAAAGAAGTTGGGAGGTTCTGTAGGGTTTTGTTGTTGATCTCTCTTCCCCAGCAGTTCACAAACTCTGGATTGTAAGTAGAGTTGCAAGCTCATCAGAAGGTCAGTTGTTTCTGCTGTTGTTAGGTTGCAGCAGGACACTTCTGGCTATTGCAATTCATAGTTTGTCTTGCTTGTCAACACAAATTTGATGACTGTCTTCTGCAAAACTCTCAAAACTACCCATCTTCCAGAGGTGCTGGTTTTACCAGTCTAAAATCCCTATGTGTATTTTACTCCTTTTCATAGATAAATTTTGACACAGTGTACAAAATTACTAATATGGAGCTCTTCATATTCTTTATAGGCCCTGAAATTTTTCAACTACTTAAAGTGCTGTGCTCCTATTGCTTCTCATATTGACCAGTGTTTTCCTCATGGTCCCCAAGAGGTCCTCAGTGCCCTCAAGACTAAATCTTAGCTCTCTTGTCTCTTAGCTTTTACTCGGAAGGTCACTGGAGTATGGAGGAGGTTTTGTGGTGTTTATGCATACCTTACCAGAAAAGGAAGTTGAACTACAGCTAGGGCTTTTAAGTACTCATATCTATGCAAACAAGTAATAGTTACACTTACGTCCTCAACTACACATGGCCGGGATTTTAAAGCTAGACAGCTTTCTGGACAGGGAGAATAGCTGAGTGAGAGAGGGGGTAGCATGCATATAGTAATTGGTGAAGATACTTAAAGATGATTATCACCACTGTGATTTTACTTTGTTGGGGGCAGATAATGTTTGTTTACTGTTCTTTCAGCTTACCTGTCTGAGGCTGGTTATTGCTTATTGTAGTACTCCTCTGTAAATTAGTTATTTTTGCTCAAAATAAACAAAAATGGGAACTACTTAAAGAGATGTGGTCAACTTAAAAATCACACTCAATCTAGAATGACTGAAATGAATACTCCTTGTATGGACAGAAGTCAAGGGTTTTTTCCTCCACTCTTCTTTCAGTTTTACTTGGGGTACTGAATTGCACCTTTACTTAAGTACTTTCATCACATATTCAGTCCACCAATGAAACTTCTGTGAATCATCCCTGAAACTGTGTTAAGGTGTTAATGTTTAAAAATGTTAGTAAACATTTTTTTAAAGGGCAAATTTGAGGACCACACTTTTATGAGTTCTTTATCATTTAAAAAAAAAAAAAAAAAGCTAACAAAAACCCCACAGACAAACCTAAGTATAGTTTAATTTGCCTCTGTTTCTTTACTGTCTTTTTTCTACTCCTATATTTTGTATTTCCATTACAATTTTTTATGTTGTCCAACTTTTAACCAAACCTGCAAATTTTAAAGGAGAATAATTACTTTTTTTCAGAGTGTTGGAAAGAAATTACCTCCAGCCACAGCAACTCAGGAGCCAACAAAAATAGAAGTGGACAGCAGAACAAAAAGTAGGTTTCATAGTTTTTTATTCTTTGCTCTTTGTGCTATTATGCTTCTTAAAAGCAAGCTGAACACTTTTCTCTAGTTTTGGCTAAAAGAGTGTCCTGTATATATGAAAAGCGAGAATGCAGATAGATATATTTAGGGTAAACTTTGAGTAGGTGGTACATAGACAAAATGCTTTGTTTCACAGAATCCTCTGAATTGTTTTTGCTCTGATAATCCTACCTTGAATTTTCTGCTACCAAAAATCAAATTAAATTATGTGATCAGCTTTCAGCCTTGAGTGTACTTTAGAATTAATCAGGGTTGCGTAAGATCCAACTCCAGGCCGTTACTTGTAGGTGGGTCATAGAAAAATGTCTCTGGTTGTGAGTGCCCTTGCTTTTTTCCTCTTTTTTCTTCTTTTATGTAGCAGAAATAATCTGTGTGGGTGGTATAGTTTGTATGGGAAATGAACAGTGTCTAAGAACTTCAGTTCTGTTTTTGTCATTTCAGTGCTTAATAAACAAAAAGCAATAATTAAATCTTTTAGACAGGTCTCAGTGGTATTCTAAGGAGGCATATGTAACTAGTTTACCAAATAATTTATGTATATAGTCCCCATCTTTTGATTCTATTTATATGAAGTTACAACTAAATGTTATGGATTCTGGTAGAAAAGAAGAAGAAGGAACATGGGGTATGGTTGGGACATGGTTTAGTAGGCATGGTGGTATCGGGATGACAAGTTGGACTGATGATCTTAGAGGTCCTTTCAACCTTAGTGATTCCTAGTTTTAGTTTCATTAAAAATTAATCCAGCCACCAAGCCAGGAAACATGAAATTAATTATTACTCTACCCTTAATTGGTTTAGGAGTGGACTTGGTAGTGTTAGGTTAATGGTGGGACTTGATGATCTTAAAGGTCTTTTCCAACCTAAACAATTCTATGATTCTAAGTCAACATAGCCATACCTTAGAAAAGAAATTGAGTATAATATAAAGTGTTGAGTTTTTAAGTCTTGCGCAGTCCTTCTCCTTCCCTGATGTGTTTATCCTTTTAGATAGTTAGCAGATAACATTTTGTCTGAGAACTGAAACACATGCAGACATAGGAAGGCAAGCATCTGGAGCAGCAGAGCAGCGGCTGTCTGAGAGAATTGTATGGTTATGACCTGGTTTACCACATGTTTGCAGCTCAGAGTTGCAAAAGCAGCTTAAACCAGCTTTTAGTGAGTTATTGTCCATTAACTGCACCACACTAACTGACTTGCTGCATCCTCTTACCTTGTTCCCCTTGTGACACCAGGCTGTTAATGGGAAGTACTGCAAGAACTCAGTTGCCCTGAGGAAGTGAGAACTTGAAATACTGAAAAATATGCAAACTGGTAATGTAGAGCAGGGTTCCTGAAGGACTGTGTTTTGGAATTACCTTTCCCAACCTGCAGCTTAAGCAGGTTAAGCTGACCTGAGTGCAGATGCCATCAGAAGGGGTGGTCCTGTGGCCTTTCCCACCTGCGGCACTAACCCTTGTGTGGTAAGCCAGGCTGGGAGACAGCTGCCTCTTTCCACATCAGCTCATACTTCTGACAGCTGAAACTGCTCACTGAATCACATCCCAGGGTACTGGGGTTTCATACTTTTACTGCTTATAAACAAATTTGGAAACCTTCTGAACAATGGTTAGAGGACTCTACCTTCTACAGTCACACACTGAGCTCTGGTTGACACAGAGACACTTCTCCATCAACGCTTATGGGCTTTTGTTGGTTCTTCTTTCACCTTTTTGTTATTTCCTTCGGACATGCCTTTCTGGTCAGAAAATCCTGCTGCTTCTGTTGCCGTCTATTTTTACCATAGTTGTGTGCAAACATCATTCAACATCACTTTTGTCAGAACTGGTGAGAAGGGTGGGCTACTTATTTGTACAGTATCTTCTCATGTTCTATGCATTTTACCTAAACTTTATTATTCAGGGTATTTTATCTTTCCTGGAATCTCTGGGGCCTCAGTGGATTTTTTGGCATCTCTGTTCTTGCTTGGGAAAGAGAAGCACATGTATAGGAAGGTGTGATATAATGTAATTATATATAATTGTCTTAGCCTCAAATGGCATCACAGGAGATGCTTTTCAGTGAGTTGAAGTTGTCCTTCATTTAAATTGAAAAACCTTTCAGTGACAATGAAACATACTTCAGTCTGGTTTGTTTTTTGATATAGGTGGAGGAATGATTTTTTCATAATACAGTTAATGTCTGATAGTCAGACATGAGGAGTATGATCAGAGTCTGGCGTAGGACTGTGATCTATCTAGTATTTGTCATTTCTTCAAAATGTAATTTTTGCTTTCTCCTCAAAACCTATCACAAGCAAGTTTGAAAGAGCATTGAATCCAGGGAAGTTTGCAGTCTCAGGAAACTGGTGAATGTCCTGATTGTAGTGTTCAGCGTAAAAGTATCATTTCACCTTGGACCTCAGCTACTTTCACTTTTGCATGGGATGGTAGTGTCCCAGTCTTTCTTGGAGTCTTTAATTGCTGAACAAAACAGGTACTGTGCCATTCTCCGAAGAACTAGCAAGAAACAGAAGATCCGTAGATTCAGCTCAGTATGGAGAGGGGGCTTTTGGATATGTGATTTAGATTCCCTTGGGATTACTGCTGGAGATGTATGCTGCAAGCAAGAGAGAGATTACATTGGTAGAGGAATAAGACAATTTTTCGTCATCCACCCGTTTCTTTCCATGACTGATGCTGTTATTCCTTAATCTCAACTGGATAAAAAATGCAGTTGCACCATGAAAGAGCCTGCTGAGAGAGGAAACAGAGAGCAGTAGCATCTTCCTTCTCTGCCCACAAGGGCTTCAGCATGGACCGATGGTTGCTGACTCTTCCCACATCTTGATTTGAGTCTGCTTTTTTCCTATAGCTTTTCTGATGCGATAGGGCAGTGATTTGTAGCAAGGCACTTGATGTGCTTACCATTTGCTCTTAGTACATGCAAGATGGCCTAAGTTCTGCAATGGGATGAGTTGGTCAGAGCAAGAGACAGAGCAGTATGTTCTATAGGTGCATCTCCCAACAATATGCTATGTAAATCTCCCTAAAAAGTGGGCTTAAGATTTTGGGGGATAAACAGATGACTCTTCAGGGCCAAAGAGGACTTTTTGCTCAAAGGGAAAGCACAGTGAAAGCACAAATCCTTACATAGCTTGAGTGGTTCCTTGGAAAACATCACTAAACTTTCAGGAGTGAAAGAATGCATCTTTGAAGAGAAGAGGGAAGAGCTGTGTGGTTTAGATTTGTGGGTACCTAGACTTATAGGGGAATTATTCTGCTGTTGAATTTCCATCTCTCTTACATAGCTGGGATGGCACATGTATGTATGTGTGCTTATAATTCATCTCTGAGGTGAGATTTTTTTTTTTCTATGAAGTAGCTTGCTTTTAGTTTAAGTGTCTTGCGGTAAAAAGGCTATGTTATAGAAAATATGTATACATTTTTAAGTAGCTCTGTTGGATTCTAAAATTCAGCAAAGCAAACACATCCACAGTGAGTGAAAAAGCTATAGCAGATTACTGAGATTGCAAAAATGCAGTATAAATAAACAGACACAAAACAGCAAAGGCAGTAAGTCACAGAATGCACTGAACCCAGCACTTAATTTGATTGCTCCACTCACTGACTATTTACAATTTGTGTTAACCTATTGCATAATAGGAATACCAAAATCCTAGCAAGCAACTAATCTTTTTGGATGATGTTCGTAGGTATAAGGAGTAGCTGAATCTGGATTAATGGGGCCCTAATTAGTTCTGTTTCTATTTTTTGTTTGATGAGGTGCTGTTTTGACAGTTTGCATCTCGTGAAGTTCTGTGAAAATATTTATTAGTGTAATCCATTTATGAGTCTTGAGTGTAGCAATTAATAGTAAAACCAAATTCTGCTGAATGTAGTGTTTGGATTTTTTTCATCTGGTCTGTGGTTTTGGTAATGATATAATTTTTCACTAGATTTTCTATATTTTATTCCATTTCAGAAGCATTTTATGAGTGATAGTTAAAGAGAGGAAGCTTAAGCTCAAGGAATACTACTTTAATGCTGCTTGTTTTCTTACTTAATATTAGTGTTTGTGTCCATACTTTTTGGTGTGTGATTTAGACTTCATCAAGGGGGAAATAATCAATTTCTGACAAGTTAGAAGGGTGAATCCAGCCCAGTGGTTAGGTTACCTGAGATGGAGGAAATCTTGCCGTGGGGTGGAACAGTTCTTGCCTAACAACAAGGAAGCAGCAGCAGAGGTAAAAGGAGGAAATTGTGTCATCCTGGCCTAAGAGGAAAAGCAAATTCCAGAGTCACTGTCCCCTGTGAAATTTAAGCTTGAAGGTATGTTTGTCTTCGGACTTGAACATCATAGCTCATCCGAAGAGTCTGGTGGGAGAACAAATAGAAGAGGCATGCTTTTGAAGTGAACAGGTTCCACTGATACAATAAATAGAGTTTGCTCAGTTCTGGTTTGAACAGTGTAATATTTAACCAGTCTCTCAAAATACAAACAAATGAATTTACCTGCTACAGTACTGCAGGACCCCAAGTCATATAGAAGGTCTCTATACATTGACATTAGTGCTTTACACTGCAATTGTAAATACATATCGAGCCACTGAATTCTGTGGGTAAAATACAGTGCTTGCAATGGCCTAGGTAATGAAGCGGCTGTATTCTGTAGGAATGTTATCCCTCTTTGAGGCAATGATTTTGGGGGGTGCTCTGGACTGTTGTCAAATAGGCAGCATTTTGAACTTGGGACAGACTGTGGAACATAAGGTGCTGAACAGAGATGCATGTTAACTACCCCCAGAAAACATCCAGCTCTTTTTAGAGGACAGCCCCTTTGTAGTGTTTAGAATGGTCCTGAGACTTTTTCCTCAATGAAGTGTGGGCAGTGACAGACCACTTGTGCTAAATATCTAGTTCTTTGCTGCTGCTTTTTCTTCCAACTTCTGAGCGACAAGGACGATGCTGGGAAGGGGAATTATGTGTCACCCTGGGTCCTTGGGGTCTGTCAGAGAACCTAGCAACGGCTTTGTTCTTGGACTAGGAGGGACATGTCAGAGAAGATGCTTATTATGGTGTCGTCATTGTACCTAGTCTAATTGGAACAGTACAGTTCAAAAATCACAGGATGTAGGCAGGGGTACGTCTTTTCAAATGGGATTATACATAGCCCAAGCCCTCTCTGTTCAGAATATGTCAGGCCAGAAGCTAAACATCCTGCATTAGATCCAGCCTGTCTGAGTTGTAAGATATGCTGTAAGGTTTATCTGCTCATGCAGTTCCCTGAGCAATGCTCGTTGCCTATGGCAGGCTCTTCTCCTTTGCTTGGGAGGAGCTGTGAGTTTGCAGGGAGAGACTCTGTGGTGTGACGGAGTAAATTACTGTTGAATTAATAAATGAGGACTGAAAAGCTCATGAATATCATCTTTTCTCCTCCCTTACTGTTTCCAAGATTGTCTGCTGTTGGGGGTTTATTAGCAGGTATATTTTTAAAATGTCTTCAGGTCAGAGGAAAAAAGGGAGGCTTCTGGAAGAACCATCTGTGATGTATAAACCCAGCCTTGGATGTCAAATGTGAAAATGAGATTTATCATCTACAGTTGAGGGATGCTTAATATTGGTATCTTAGTTTGAAGCTTTAATTTGGCTTAAGTCTACTTACCAGGCTTGTAATAGGATGTATTATTTTGACCTTTAGTTTTTTGGTGGGGGTGTTTTTTCACTTGGAAAACCCCCAAATTCAGCAAGTGCCAGTTGGTCTCTACAGAGCTGTGTCTGAAATTAGTATTTCCTTTTATCTTTTCTTCCTTCCTGTCTAAACATAACTGTTAAAATTAAGTGCTTCTACATCCTCTTGCGGTATTGTGCTCTGCTGAGTAAGGACAATTTTAGTACCAGAATGACATAACCTGTTAGGTTCTTCTCTGCTTTTATTAATCTGATTTTAAAGGTTCATATTATTTTGAGTCCTGTTGGCTTTGCTTTTACTTACTTAAATCACGTTGGTCTACCATTCCCTTAGGAGAAGTTTGAAAGCTGACTTTGTCCAGTCACTTACACTGTTCCAAACCCATCCGTGTTGTTGAGACTTAGCTCTGTTGCAGCGTGATCCACAGGGCCCTTGTTAGGCAGAGGAATGTATTGATTTAGTGTATGTCAGTGTGAATTGTGCTAAAGGAGTCCAGACTTCTACCGTACATAAACCATGAATTTTTTCATGGCTGTGCCTTCACCCTCTGTTCTTCTGCCAACCTTCAGAGCACGGGGTGGCCATGAGCCTCCCCCAGCTCCCTCTTGTGCCTCTCACAAGATTGCCTCCTGGCTCTTCATGAACTGCATCAGCATTTGGCTGAGCTTAAGATCTGGTTTTTGACATTTTTCTCTAGTTTAATTCCTTGTTTCTCTGCTATCTGGATATTTTTTTTAAAAAAAGTAAGAGCAAGTAAGAGCTTGGTGGGGAGGGTGAACAGGTCATGGGAGAACAGAGTTTTTGACATCAAAACTAGAAGGGGAAGATGTGTAGACATTTGCTATGTGTGAAAGACTATGAGTTCTTTGGTTAAGTCTCGCTGCTTTTGACAGCCACTTACTGTGAGATTGACATTGACACATACTTCTAGAGGAAAAGCTTAAAAAAAAAGAAGAAAGAGAACACTTATTTTCCTGATTGTCAACTAACTTTTTCAGATGATGAAACCACAACCTTCTCTCCACTCTTGTCTGTCAGGGTCTTCATCTTGAAGGATGTTACAGTCTTCAAATAGCAAGGGGGAGCTGAGGGAGGATTGCCTGTTACAGGACTCAGGAGACACGAGTCCCCTGGAGACACTTGCTGTTCAAACCATTCTTTAACCTGAAACACATGGGATTCATCCATGCCTTGGGCGAGAGCTGCACCGCTGGCATCCTTTCAAAACAGAACAGTTACTGTGGTATAGTGGCTGTTCTTTTCTGTTGGTTAGCTGTGCGTTGTGCTTGGCTTCCCATCTAATCTTGAGATTATACAGTGTATAGATCATACAGTGAATGGAGGAACAACTTACATACTTGAGAATGGATACTCAGGAATGATCCTTCTTGGGTCCAGGTGGCGTTTGCCTACAAGAACCCAGCCTGGCTTCTGTTCTGTATCCCAAAAAAGAGGTGCTAAGCCTATTTCCAGTAACCAGAGACTTCCCTGAATATGCAGCACTCAGCTTCTTTAGTACGGTATTCTATCTACATCATCTCTGTACTAATTCTCTGAATCTTTTATTTAGCAAAGCTGTTTTTCAGGATGCAGATACTCTCAGAATAGGACACACACCTCCCCCACAGTTATTTAAGGGAGTGTGCACACTAAAGTGTAAAAATGTGCTGAATGTCATGTTTCTCTTACATGCTGCTCGGCATCTGCCTGACCTAAGTCAGTATGTGTCAACTTTCCATCAGCTTTTACATAAAATATTATACTGTGTTGAAGACAAGATAGTGAGCAGGTGAAACATCCTAGCTGGGTCCATGAAGAGAAATCCAAACACTTTGCAGTAAACTAGCAGTTAGACACCCCTTTCATTGCCTGAAATCTAAATTGTGACGTGGTGGTTCTCACATGCCCAGTCATTTGGCAGTGTTACCAAATGTTTATTTGACAGTGTTCCCTGCTCTCAGGAACAGCAAAAGAGGCTTATTTTTCCCTTGCTCATATTTTTTTCAAAGATCGTCTTTGTTGTCTTCATCTGACTCTTGTTTCTTCAGAGACATCAGAGGGGGTATGGTGTGTTGACCCCAGCCAGCAGCTAAGCTCCACCCAGCCACTTGCTCCCCCATAGGGGAGAGAATAGGGGGAGCAAAAGCAAGAAAACTCATGGATGAAGACAGTTTAATAAGTGAAAGAAAGAGGGAAAAAAGAGGCAATGCAAAGAAATCATTCACCACCTGCCACAAGTAGACCAATGCCTAGCCAGCCTCCAAGCAGTGGCTACCTCCCAGACCAACACCCCCCAAGCCCACCCTTTTGTATTGCTGAGCAGGAGGTTATATGGCACGGAATATCCCTTTGGTCATTTGGCATCACCTTTCCCAGCTGTGTCCCTTCCCAGCTTCTTGCCCACCCCTGGCCTACTTTACTGGTGGACAGAGTGGGGAAAAAGAGGAAAGAGAAAGCCTTGGTGCTGTGCAGGTACTGCTCAGCAATAGCCAAAACACTGGTGTGTTAGCAATGCTGTTTTAGTCACAAATCCAAAATACAGCATGATACGGGCTGCTGTGAAGAAAATTAACTCTATCCCAGCCAGACCCAGAACAGGGTGTGGCCAGAAAACCAACTGCTAATGATCGTGGATAAATTTAAATTTTGTGTTCAGGAAAATAAATATGTGAAGCCTAAGAAATTCTTGTTTACTTGAACCAGCACCACATAAAATTCATGCCATTTCTGAGTGGCAGTGTGTGAACTGGAGAAGAGCTTTCCTCTTCGCCATTAGTACTGTTTCATTTTTCAGGCTGATTGTGCTTACAGCCAGCAACCCTTCACATGCACATGTGTTGGCTGCTTATTTAAGGTTGATGTTCCTGTTGCTAAACTTTCACAGCTGGGATGCAGCTTCTGAGTCAGAGCCCTAAGTTTCGGTATAGCCATGTGAGTTTGGTGGCTGGGCTCCAGTGGGTCCTGGTGGAGATCCATCAGTGCTGCCCAGGGAGTTCAGAGTGTGATTCAGCTAATCAAATGTAGGTGTCTGCTCTTGGGGTGAAGAGTGGCTCTCAAGGCTTCACTCACTTTAGTGACTTGATTTCTGTGGACTGTAGTGCAAGCCTAGGCACCGACACGGTTGGTTTCTAACATCAGGTGCCCGAATCTAAATCCAGGTACCAGGCCCAACCCTGGGGGCTGAAATCAGTAGCCTGCATCTGGGGCTGTCTGAGATACCCCAGGTTATTTTGGCTTGCCTCCAGCTGCCAGGCCAGAGCAACCTGGCTCTTCCATAGGTTGTGCATCGTATCTGCCAACCATGTGGGTGTCTTACATACCCATGAGTGTCTGAAATGGCACTTAGCGTCTGGGCAGCTGACGTGACCCCCCGGTGGAGCCTCAGATACCCACAGGTGTGATAATACAGGTTCTCTTTATAGTAAGTATAAAGAAATAGGTCCTGTTGTTTCAGATTAATTCATATTTCTGTGGCCTGCATATCCCTGTTTCTCTGCTTCAAATGTAACAGTTGACTAGAGATAGAGGTTATCAAAACTGAGGCATTTAAATGAGGTGGATACTTGTACAAAGTCACATGCCCTTCTACAAAGGGTCTGGTAATTTCTGTGCATGTTTCTTTGGTCTTTTTAAACCTGCTGTCTTAGAGTATCACATGTTTTTATACATTATTTAACAGCTGGAATACATATTCCCTTTTATTTGTAAGGCACATTGACACACTTGTCTGTTGCACAGCACCATGCTGTAAGTAACTTCTTTTCATGACAACTGCTTTTTATGATTTCTGAGTAGGAGTGCTGGCTCCTGTATTTTCCAGATGAAAATTGAGATGATGTCCTTATTTATCGACAGTAAAGGGAAAAGGGACGAGGAAACTTTAGACTAATATTCAAAACTCTTCTTTTATGCTCGGTGTACAGAAGGTTTAGTTCTAGAATCAGAATCATTTAGGTTGGAAAAGACCTTTCAGATCATTGAATCCAACTGTAAACCTTTACATTTATTAATGTATTATTATTTTATCATCTTTATAGATGCAGAAGTACCTGCTTTCTTGCACACCAGGGGATAGATAAGCTATGTCAACCTACTGGGTCCTTTGTGCTTCCTATGTGATCTGGTGGAAGGCCATACCAGTGGAACTATTGAAACAAGTGTCAGATACAGGCTCACCCTAAGGGAAATGGTTTGTGGCAGGTTGCCATCTGGAGCAATTTCATTTGTGATAATGGTTCTGGGGGCTATAGAGCCAACTCCCTGGACGACGTGTGCGGGAATGCTCATCAGTGTGCAATTTTTAAGTATTTCATACTGTTTATGAAGGTCTAAAATACAGAGAGAAAAATGGCAAGAAAATGAAAGAGACACTTGTGGAAAGTTTTAGGAAGATTTTCACCCTTGAATAAGCAGTTGTTATAAAGTGATAATTTATCACATTGAATCTTTTTCCTTTCAGCCAAGGAGTATTGCAAAGTGATATTTCCATATGAAGCACAGAATGATGATGAACTCACAATCCGAGAAGGTGATGTCGTCACACTTATCAGTAAGGTAAAAGCAATATTTTTCTCCTATAAACAGGGATCCAGTTTTTAAAACAGACATCATTCAATTACTGTAAAATCCCTATTTGTGCCTTTGACAGTATCCTTCCTAAAACAATGCTAGTTTGACAATGAAACATTACATAGAGTTCAGAAAGCCCTACGTTTCCCTTCCTTTTGTGCTTTCAAGCCTTACCTTGATAATGTTAAGTGAAAAACAGCAGACACGTTCTCTTGAGTTTACAAGTTTGTACAATTAATTTTAATTTGACTCTGCTAACATCTACATAAATTGTAAATTGATCCCTGTAACAACATAAAAGCCTAGAGAATAAACTGGAAGACTCAAGAAAGCATCAGCTTTGAACATCTCTTGTTAGGTGTGTGAGTTATCTTTCTTGTAGGAATTGTGAATTTGATTTTTTGGGTTAGATGGAGATAATGTGCCTAAATTACCTTAATGAACCAACACTTACAATGTAGCCACCCTTAACACTATGGTAAAGCAGAAAAAGTTGATAAGACAGAAATTAAATTAAATAATTTTAGATCTGTGTTCTTTTCTTTAAGATTACTTAAAATGATTCAAGATTAGAAATGAAAAAAACAGTGCTAGGATTTATACTAAATCTCCAAAAACTATACAGTAAGATGGTGAGTAAACGGTTTTCTTTTGGAAGAGCTGTGCACCATGTTGCAAAGAATGAATTATACTTTAGGTGCACTTAATTTCCTGCTCTTGATTAAAAATTTTACACTTTGTTTAAATGTTTTTGACTGCTGGACATAGGTATTTGGTGAAAAAAAGATACAAACTAGAAAAGGCTGTGGATTTTGCATGATGAAGATGAATTATAATGATGTGCATAATAGCACTGTTGTTGTTTGTGCTTATATGAAAGTAAAAGAATGAATTCTATAATTGATAAGTTTCATAAGAAATTGTTACTTGACTGAGCAATTTGGCACCTGGGTGGAACAACCCAAAAACCTTGGGAAGTACATCTGGGACAGTGTTTGCTATATGCTAAGCCATTTGCAATCCTAGAGGACATCTTTGTCCTGAAGAATATCATGTAACTGAGGAAAAATAATCAGACATTTGGTAGGAAGAGAAACTGCAAATTTAAAAAATAAATTGTGTACATTAAATGTACAGTCATTATCCTTTAATGACTTGCCCTCAAAATCCTTTAATGACTTGCCCTCAAAAACTTGGAATACTGTGTCCAGTTTTGGGCCCCTCACTACAAGAAAGACATTGAGGTGCTGGAGCGTGTCCAGAGAAGGGCAACAAAGCTGGTGAAGGGTCTGGAGCACAGGCCTTATGAGGAGCGGCTGAGGGAACTGGGGTTGCTTAGCCTGGAGAGGAGGAGGCTGAGGGGAGACCTTATCGCTCTCTACAACTACCTGAAAGGAGGTTGTAGTGAGGTGGGTGTTGGTCTCTTCTCCCACGTAGTTAGTGATAGGACGAGAGGAAATGGTCTCAAGCTGCACCAGGGGAGGTTTAGGTTGGAAATTAGGAAAAATTTCTTTACGGAAAGGGTGGTCAAGCATTGGAACAGGCTGCCCAGAGAGGTGGTGGAGTCCCCATCCCTGGAGGTGTTCAAAAAACAGGTAGATGTGGCACATTGGGACATGGTTTAATCTAGTCTACCCTTGATTGGTTTAGAGTGGACTTGGTAGTGTAGGTTAATGGTTGGACTGGATGATCTTAAAGGTCTTTTCCAACCTAAACGATTCTATGATTCTATGTTTTTGTTTCGCTTGTCTTGAAAAGTGTTTGGCTTTGCCTGATTTAGAATGTTCTTGTGTGAGTATTTAACAGTGTCTCTGATCATGGAAATGGCTTTTAAGACGTTGTTCCTGTCCACTTCATGCTTTATTGACCAGGTTGATCTAACTCTCCGAGATGGCTGGTCTCCAGGTGGAGCTGTGTTCTTCAGTATACATAGATAAAGAGACAATTACTTTACCGAGGTTTCAATATGAGATTTCATTTGCTTGCTTTTTCCCATTTTCTTCTTCCTGTTGCCTCTGCTCGCACAATGGAAGGATATTTGTCTTTTATAATAACCGAGCTGATGATTTGACTGAATTCATCAGTTTTCCCAACAATGCAGTGAGAAGCTTGTCAGTGTATTCTCTAATATGTCGCCCTGTCCTACTCTCCAGCCTCATGGTATCAAGCCACTGCAGACATTTTATTCAATTTTCTTTTTTTTTCTGTGGTATGTCACATGTCTAGGAACAATTACATAAACCCATGCCTCTAAAGAGTGGGGGATCTCAATGCAAAAAGGCTTGGTTCTTTGTGGATGCTTTTTTACGCTGTGTCTGAACCAATCTGAGATACTGAAGAAACAGTGCTTAACAAGCAGACACTTTGCAGATGCTTTTGTGGTTTGCAGACCTCATTGCAGTTAAACTTGTAGTGTTTTTTTAATCTATTTTTAACACATAGTTTAAAAAATAAAATTCAAGTGATGTGGAGTAAGGGTCCTTGCTGTAGAGTTCTGAAAAGAGTGGGGTCTCCTCCATGCTCTACCATCTAATAGAGTAACTTCATTTTAGACCAAATCTTCTGTCTGTTGTAATTTTTCTTTTAGTCATCAATAACAAAGTCAGCCTCACCTTTCTGCCCACTAATGGCTTCTGCTAGAGAGTTGCCTTTTACCTGGAATTCAAATCCCCATGAGAGTCCTTTCCATAACTAGTTAGTGATCCATGCTGACTAAGAGGCATTAAATAGAAACGTATGGAGTACTTCAGAAACTATTACCATGGTTTTGCTTTGCTGTCAGATTACAGAGTTTTAATCTATTTGCAAGAAATTGTTTTGCAGAGTTTGCTTTCTGTGCTGGAGAGCATTAGACAAAATTTATTCTTCCGAATTACCTAGACCCAAAAAGAGAAGATTGTTACTTTTAAAGAAATTGATGGGTGTTGTAGTACTTCCTACATCCACAGATGCATTATCATAAAATAATGTATTTTGTTGAAATCACTAAAACTAGAAAGTTATATGAATTCTCAGTATGAAAAGTCCCTCACTAGGCTAATCTATTTTCACACAGTCAGATCTATAGGAATGTTGAAGACTCGTAATTTTAACTCGGACTGAATTTGCATTTAATTGAAAACAGCGGCATTGGTGAGAATGTGTGGAAGTGGCTGAAGTAATAAGGAGCAAGTGACACAAGAATGGGAGAGAAATCTCTGAAAGTAATGTAAAATGCATTACAAGAATCTTAAAAGCATGAAGATGAGATAGCACTTGATAGGTGCTAAGAGGAAGGGGAATGACTTAAATGAGCTGAATGGTAAGTTACTAGGAGAGCCTGTGTATTTGTGCACGCACATCTAAGAATATATGTGTAAGGAAGCTGTTAGTGTGGTATTCATCTTAACATGCTAAAACTTTATTTTGTGGAAATTATTACAAAGGAGTGGTATCAGTAAATGCAGAATTCAAACCCACTATTTTAACAGTGCCCCTGCAGATAAAAGGGACAAGATTATATCAGATTTCTCTTTTTTCCAGCTAAATTCTTATAAAAGTCCTTTGTCAATATCATCAGATATCTACCTAATACAAAGAACAAACCAATATTTTTTTTGTCATGGCCTTTGCAGAATCTGTTTCAAGTTCTCACTCTGTTTTGATGGATGTTGAGATCTTGAATCAGAAGCTGATCAGAGCTTTCCTACAGGCCTCTATGATAAGGGAATTTGAATCTGAGGGTTTTTTTATGAAACAGCCAAAGAATACTTTGAACGGATTTGCTGAATCACAAGTGACTTCCCTAGTCATTTGGAGAATGTGCTGATAAGTTTTATTTAAACACTGAAGTGAGTCAGTAGAGGCTGATCATTTACTGGTCAGAACAGCATGTATTTTGGGAGATACAAGGGGAAGGATGGCACTATGCAAGACTAATAGCCAAAAATAATTGCCAATTAAACAGCATATTGACTCATTTTTTGATGAACTGCACAGGCCTAAATCATGGAAAAGATACATGATGAGATAGAGTCCAAACATATGGTAGTAACAGTTGTTTTCTCGTAGGTTAAAATTTACCTAAAAGACTAGAAGAAAAGCAGAAACTAACTTCACATAAATGTATTCCAAAAATTTCTGGAAAAGGTTTTTTTCTCCTCCTTTTCCCCAGTGAAGCAAATACCCATGTAGATACTTAGAAAAAGTGTTATTTATTCATTACTGGAAATTAGGTGGACACATGGTAGTCCTTTAATTCCTTCATGCAAAATACTCAAAGATAAAAGACCAGAAAATACTGCTCAGAATTGTAAAGGAAGGTAAGAACTTCATCTTCAAGGCAATAAAACACTACATCTGGTAGCTTTGCTTTGCAAAAAGGGGTCTAAGAAAAATACAACTTTGGAAGAAAGAGAACAAAAAGCAAAATACAGTAATTTTATTTGGAAAGGTAAGGTGATTGTTGTGCAATTTGATGGTAAGATACGTTCATAAACAGAAATGATATGAATGGCAAGAGGCCATGAGATTGACCCTGTAGGTTATTCTTTGTAATGTTAAACATTTGTGTTCCTTAGGTAACTTTTTTAGTGTCTTCAAAATGTTCCTGACAGCGTTTGGGTAAGGACAAGAACACTGGTAGTGACTGCACTGTGTGGCTGAAGGAGAGTGGCAAAAAGGTGTTTTATCATGCTCAACTATTGATTTTGGAGATTGTATTTGTAATAAATAGAGGCACTTTTAAACAACAGAAGATTCATGGGACGTTTTCAACTGTCATCTTGAAAATCTTTTAGGATTTTTCATTCCAGCACTTTTGGACATAGCTACTGTAGGCTACTTTCCAGTGTTAATAAAGACTTTATGCAAATGCTACAAATTTCTTAGTAGCTCTAATAAATTCTGACAAAATGCATACGATTCTGGAGATTTCACTGGCATACAGAAAATTATCCATGTGAGGAATCGATAGTAATAGCTAAATAATTTCAAAGCAAATACATCAAGCACACACTGGCAGCTGTGCACTCATTTGAAAGCAGTTTTACTTGCAAGAGTGTGAAAGATTTCATTGCACTGCACCAATCTACCTGAGGTCTAGGCAGTAAAGACCACTTTGTTCCCAGGAATGAAAATGGTCTGGATAAATAAAATTAACTACTTCAACAATCATTGCAAATTTGAAAAGCTGACAGTAATAGAAAGGGTATCCTCACCTGAACTCTTATTATCGGAGGAGGACTAGTGGAGGGCAGTATCAGTGGCAATTCTGCTAATTCTGAATTTACAAGATACTGAAATTAATAGGTATCAATATATTAGCTGAAATAATAATCTCGTGCCTTGCTCTGTGTATCTGACCTGGTAGTCCCTCAGCCTCCACCTACCTGGATTGCAAAGCCTTTCTTCTCCTGCTGCAGGCTAACAGCTGAATATGTGGCATTAGTGGTAGGAACATGTTGCACTGAAGGGATGGATGAACACAATAGGCGGTCCTTTCTGATTCTGCAAAGCAGCTTTCATGAGGAGGCAAGTTGCACGGAGAGTGTCCAGCCTCCTTGTGGATTCATCAAAACTGTCTGAAGGGTTAATGAGGTGAAAAAGAAAGCAACAGTAACGTACAGCCTCCCAAAATCTTACTGATGCTTTTCAAATAGTACTGGAAAAGTTGGTACATTGGTATCATGAAAGACACAACAGGTTAATGCCTGTCACTAGTGAAAGGCTTACATGACAAATGTCTAGATATTTAATGACAATCCAATCTGTAGTGCTTAAATTTGTGTTGGGGAGAAAAGAGGCATAAACCTACTTTCTAAAAATAAGCATAACGGCAACAAGGTTTTGCAAAGATAGTATTTGCTTTTGGTGTTATTGTTAATAATTTACTTTGCTGTGGGATTTGCAAGTTGTGTGGTTCAAAATGGTGTACATTTAGTGTGTCCCTGCCCCGAAGACCACACAATCAAGTGGTAAGACAGACAAGTAAGTACAGGCGAGTAGAAGGGTATAAGGAAACAATGAAATGAGATTCCGTCTTGACGGTCTCTTTCATAAAGTCACGTTTTCACTGTTGCAATGACTGCTCTGTGCGTTTGTCCGTGTCAGAGTATGGAATCTGTTCTTAGGCAGAAGGCTTAATATTTTCCAATTCTTAAGGTATTTGTTAGGCACTTAATTTCACCTTCACTATTTATAGACAGTTACCCGAGTATGGCCCTTTCACCAAAACAATTCTCCCAGTTTTCTCTCTTACAACATCTTTAAATGTTCATCCTGGTGCAGGAGGTAATTGTCCAGAGCACTTCTTTAGCTGAGCGATTGCCAAGGAGAACTCGGCTGAGTAGGGTTGTGAAGGAAAACAGCTGCTCTAACGGATGCAGGAGGCTCCTAAAGGGATGAAATTAGTAAGTGCTATGTACAAGAGTCTTGCCAGTGAGTTGAGGCCATGAGCAGGGGAAGGAGCAGGAACTGGACGGTGCGATAGAGGAGGATGCTAGCTGATACTTAATTAAACATTTCACTAGGTTGTGGTGTCACTAGGGTAGAAACCTGTCTGTTCCTGCATTTGTTTCTAAGGGGTTTTTTTCATTGCTGATTTTTTCTGTACCCTTTTAATTGCAAACAGCATATACGTGTTTTACAACCCTTGGTTATAGAAATATGTGGAGGAATTAGAAGACTTTCAGGTTTTATTTCAGTATGAGCAAATAGGTAGATAGTATCACTCATTTTTCCATATTAAGATGAAATTTTCAGTATTTTCCACTCTATCGGTTAAAAAAAAAAAGAGTGATATTTGAGGTCATTAAAAATAAAGCTAATTGGCCAAGAAAACAGAAATTTTCAAAGCAGAAGTATGCTAGCTTAAGGTTGTCTTCAAAAGAAGGGAAGAAGTTAGTCATATTTCATGACAGTCATTCAGGTAATTTTGCTTTTCCCTGATTGACAGCTAAAAGCTTTTATCTCATTTTCAGAAATGAGTTTACTAATATAACAATACAAAAAATTCACATTATGCAGGGGAAAATACCTGATCTGGTTTAATAAAACATAAAAATGGCTTTCTGTCATAGCAACACAGTGGATTTGTATTGACAATAAATATTTGGTCATGCAGATGCCCCTACTTGGGGTTTTAATACAAGATATTTTGAGCATTTGTAACTCCTGTGACAATACAGTAAGTAAACATAAAATAATGTCCAGCTTTAAGAAAGCTTTTACGATGTTTTGTCTTTAAAGAATAGCATGCGACCAATAAAGGCACTTACTGCTTGCCTTTGGAAATAAATAGGTGTTGCCCTCAGAGAGAGCAATACCATAAAGGGTCTTGGTGCGTGCCCTTTTCTCTCCTGAGATAACCATGAATTATTCAACACATCTTTGGCCAGACCTAATAGCCATACCTAATCTGCTTTCTGTGCTCCTTGCCCCCTGTGCTGTGCTCAGCACCAGTTTTCCCCACAACATGTCCTGCCTACTTGGTTGATTGGGAAGCCTGCTCGTACCAAAGCTGCTGATTGCATACAAGAAATTATTTTGCGAAGTGTGCGTGCTGAGGGTGCATTTTACATGATTGGTGGTAGGTGGCTGCTGAAAGGGGTGGTTCTGCTCCTTCCCTCTTGCCTTGCACCTGGCAGCCTTGGCCACAGGACATGCAGGGGTGCGAGTAGGAAAGGGTGATACAAGGAACGGGATTGCCCCTGCGGTCAGCAGCCTGCCAAGAGCCTGGCTTAGCAGTAGGGTAACTTTTCCCTGACCTGAAACTTTCCTCTGAAGGTTTTGACCTAATGGGAGTAAGGAGGTTGGGATTTTTCCTGGATTTCAAGCCGTGGTGCTGTGCAGGATGGTACCTGGAGTAGGTCCTGCAGAACGAGACCCTGACAGCTACCCTTGACACGCTGCTAATGTGTGTGGCAAGTGCATGGGGTACAACTTGTATCATTGCATAGAAGCATGAGTGTTTCCTCATATGAGTGATAGAAAGCAATTATATAAAACTTATGGGGACACTGATGTTCAAATAAATAAATATGTTCATTTTCTAAAATGATTTGTTATACTCAGTAGTTATAGGGAAAACAAACTGTGAGTAATTGTCCTCTTATTTTTCTTCTTGCCTGAACCTTGTTCTTGACCAAGACTCATAAATGTTTCTACATAATTTTTTAACACTTACTCATATCTTGCAGCATTTCTTGGCTGCTCTAATTAGCAATGTGGCATTAAGTAAGGTCTGTGTAGAGATAAAGCCTGACAATATGTTTAATAAGGTACCAGGTGCAGCTTCCATTTCACTGCTATCTTTAGAAACATTACTGAAACACTAATCTTTGAGCTGAGCATTTAAATAAACTGTGAAGCCTGAGATTAGTACAGGGGAGAGGGGAGCAGCCAGCACTTGAACGTTCCTCTTGTTAGTATATTTATAAATTTTTTTCTTTTAAGTATGCACTGAACTTCTCTTTTCCTGTTCTTGTTACCGCTGATTGCAGTGCTACAGCATTGCCTTCAGAGGAAGGGATTCTGTTGTTCCTGGGAAGTCCCAAATTTGAATTTTGACAAATGGAAGTTCATGCCAAGCTATGTAGGTGAAGTGCATGCAATGCTTCAAGATTTGCATCATTTGAAAAGAGTTAGGTTTATTTGTAAGTATTAATACTGCCAAGCTAATCTGAAAAGGTGACATATTTTAAGATAAAAAAGGAAAGACATTTCTTTTCTGCCCTGTGCTTACAAAAGCTATCACTGAAAAGCTGAGGTGTCTGGAAAACTGTGATTATTGCTCACAATGTGGGCTTTAGACTCACTGCTTAGCTTCATCCTTTCTTTTATCCTGAATGTTGGGTTCACCTGCTGGTTTGATGGTATTATCTGAAGTCCAGCCTTTTCAGGGTAGGGAGAGCTATTTAAAGGGAAAGTAAAAATGCACATATAGCGCCAAGTAATTAGTAATTGTAATTAGGACCCTGGTCCTAAGATGTCTGTGATGTAAATAGTAATAGCATTAAATAATCTTTCAAATGTTTTGTTCTGTGTTTTTATAATATTTCTAAATTTAAAATGTAATTATTAAATATTAATATAATATAATATATAATAATATAATAAATATTATATCTTGGCTCATCAGAGGCGTAAATTTGGTACTAGCACCACCTTTCATGTTTGTGTTGGCTAATTTAGTTTTAATTTGAGTATTGGAGTGCTGGGGTTTTATGACGTGGAACATATTTATTTCTCCATGATATTCTGCTGACTGAACATTGCAAGTGAAGTGAATCGCCAGAAGAGATTGTTTTGTTCAATGAGCAATGTAATTTTTCCTGTTTGTACAAATATTTCATCAAAGCATATCAGCTTCATTACTGATTAAACTATTTACTCACAGAGTTTAAAGTCAAAAGGTCAGATATAGCCTGAAATAGATTTAACAGACAAAATATATCTGGCCTGCTAGATCCTCTACTTGTAACATCCTGGGTATGGCAGGTCATTCATTATTCTGAGCTGGTTTCTTTTTTGCAGGGCCAAGTAACTTGGGCCAATTCTTAAACAGATTGTGTCTTCTGGAGAGGTATCTTCTTCTTGTGCCTTCCAGTAAAAAACAATGTTTGGAAAGAGTAATGTAACCACAGCTGAAATAATGTCTAATTTCTGATGGTCTCTCGCATTTCTTTCCATACCATGTTGACATGGTAAATTCTCAGTAGAGCCTTGGAACTTATGGGTAAAGAAAAATTTACCTGTCTGACTTCTTAAGCTTTAGAAGATGCAACTGGCATTAACAGATGTAAGGTTCCCTGTGGCTTGGGCACAAGAGCTGACAGGAGCTGGGAAGGTTCCGTGCAGGATTTGGGGCTTTTGGGACATAGGCTGATGACCTGAGCAGGATAAATCCCTGGGTAAGGGGCCAAACAGAGCCAGACTGGGAGGTTTCCTCTCATACTTTTCTTCCAGTATTTCGTAATCTATGAGTATTTGCAAGAAAGTGTATGTAAAGGGAAAATGGATGTTCTCCAGGACTGCCTCAGATAACCAATTTATTGTCTATCGGACTGTCTCTTTTATCTAAATGATCTTGGATTAGGTAGTTGTTGAGAGATTCATTCTTGCCTTATTGCTGGGTTTTAAAATGATGTTTCTGCTGAGGAGTACTTGATTACTAACCAGATGCTTTAAATCATATCCCTTTTCTTCAAAAGTATTTAAGAAATTTTGCACTATACTGTAAGGTGTCAATCCCAGTAACTGAGCTTAATAAGTAACAAAGCTTGATTGTTTTGAATACAGTCTTAGGTAGCACAAGGTGGGTGTAATGTAAGCCTCTGGAGAGATGCTTTCCTTCATTCATAGGTATTTTACCAAGTTTTATGAGAATTTATGAAGACTCCAAAATAAATTATTTTCTGACTTTTAAAATGAAATTGGATTTTGAGAATGATACCTCTTGGTTTCAGCATCATGATACTGAATGTTGTAAGAAATTTTAAAGAAACATTCTTGAATATTATTACGCTGCTTTTTTCACCCAGCTTTAACATGATTTTGTTGTTTCCCCCCAATAACAAGGTTGTATTAATGAAGATCTGATGTGGTGTGGGGTCAGGTCTTGCTTAGTTCATTTCAAAGTTACCAAAACAATGCTGATCTTTGACACTTGTTTTCACTGAAAATTTTCCCCATATATTTACACATTTTATATATTCATTAACAGGGTTAAAAAAAATAGTAGAGATTTCCCTGCACATTATTGGTTTTGCCCAGTGATGTCACACATCAACTTCAAAAATCACAGAGCCCATCCTGTGGCCTTCTCCAGCGTTTCTGAGTGTTGGGACCTCTTGGCCCCAGCGCTGCAGTCGAGCCCGGAGGCAGGCAGCAACGCTGCCTCACGGGTGCTCTGCATGGGTGCTCTGAATGGCAGAGCGCTTGTCCTTCAGATTTGTCTTTCGATGAGGCCTTTAATCCTCAAATTCAAGAGCC
Source organism: Pelecanus crispus (assembly GCF_030463565.1). Lineage (NCBI taxonomy): Eukaryota > Metazoa > Chordata > Aves > Pelecaniformes > Pelecanidae > Pelecanus > Pelecanus crispus. The sequence continues at coordinate 139,208,292 of NC_134643.1, forward strand.
TTGATAAGTTACATATATCTCTGCGGGTATGGATGGTGTCTTGAAAAGTGCTATAGGCACATTCGTTCACATTAAAGATGGTTTGTTTTTCTTTCAATTATGCATTTGGCTATCAGTTGTAGAAAGACTGCTAGAGAGATGCTTACAATGAGAGTAGTAATAACATAATGTACGGCTGCAAGCGTAGCGCAGCTGACCCACGAAAGCTCTCAGTGCTAGTGTAAGAGGTATTCATGGCTTTTGGAATAATACGATTTTACCAGCTCGACGTTCTTCTTGATGAGAACCAACTTTACAAGGGCAGAAGGAAAACAAACATTTGACGAATACAACTGCCAGCTGCTGGTTTGTTTTTTTTTTTAATTATGCAAGGAACAATGTATTCTAGTGGAGATTTGTGTGAAACTGTGGTCTGCTACCACGAAATTTTCACTTTTTCAAACCCTGCACTGTTATAGTGTCTCTCAGTACTCTGAATAGTGTGAATTTTTACTTTGTAAATTTAGCTTGCCAATTGTTTATTTTAAGCTTAGTAATCTATAAATCTCAAATTAAGAAGATACTTTTCATAGGACAGTTTTTTTAGAAGATCTCCATAAATGATGGAGTACATCTACTCGCATGATCAGAAAACTGACTTAAGCACTCCAAAAGTATGCATACCACAGTACATGCTTTGCACCTACCTTTTCTGAGGACCTGCTTGTTCTTGTTCTTGGCATTGCTTTCTATTCTAGCTCTAATGATGAAATCTGTATTATGAAATGCTTCTGTATCAAAAACTTCAGTCAGAAAAGCTGAAAACTGAGCAGTTATGTATTGATGTCTAAGCCATGGCTTCATATTTTAGTAGTATTAAAAAGCAGCAGCACATTTAGAGGCCCAGCCTGCACAGTGATCTGCTACCTCAGAAAAACAGAAGTCCTATTTACAGATGAAAAGATTGTCCTTTTCCAGATTTATTTCTTCAAGGGTTTACACAGCTGCAGTTATAGTCATGCATTGGAGAGAAAATGAATACATAGCTTGTTACTTTGTTTTGGGACCTTGGGGAATAGGAAAGACCTCTCATTTGCTTTTACCAACAAAAGCTTTCCCCTTTGCTAGGGGAGGCTCGGAAGATAAGTTCGGGGGGGGGAGGGGTGAACTTGGGGCCATGGCACTCCCTGAAATGGTCAATCTTTCCAAAAGTAGCAAGAGACGAGAAAGCGGGTGCTGCCTTGAAGACCTGATTGCTTTGGAGGAAAAGGCAGGAAACATCCTTGCCCCTAAAAAATGGAAAGTGTGGCTGAAGCAGTGGATACCTGCTAGGCAGTAGAACTGTTTCTGCATCTCTTGCAAGCCTTTATTATGCTCCTCGTGTGCTGCCAGCTGTGACAGCGCTGTACTTCATGGAGTGGCTGACCAGGTTATTTAGGCAGCCCCTGCCAGCCTTGCTCAGACTCTGTCAGGTTTCCATGTATTTTGGTAGAGCTGCAGAAGCTGCTCAGCTGTTGGTAGATTCACAGTATCAGACGGCTGCTGATGCCGGGGAGAACAATCTCCAAGCATTTGCAGCTGGCTTCAGCGGTGATCTGGATACAAGCCTCGTGGACTTCTGAACAAAGGCAAGAGAAAATTATAATTACAACGGAACAGAGAGCCAAGTAGGTACTGGTTTTTATTTAAATGAATAAGAACAGTCCCTTAGCACACACTAACTCTCCTGTAAGTGGCTTGAAGGGGAAAAAAAAAAAACAAAACAAAACAAAAAGGAAAAAAGTAAAATAAAGCATAGTAATTGGAAGAAAACATAGTTTGGCACATGTCTGACATTTAAATTATAGTACTCTTGTATGCTTTATTGACCCCTAGCAAAATAATGAAAAAAATCCGCATCATGAGTTTTTATTATAAACATGTTCACAACCAGAAGTGCTGCTTCCCATTTTCAGAGAAAGTGTTGGTCGCCTCCATGATCTTTTCTTCTGGCTTGGGCCTGAGTGCAAGTATAGTAGCAGCATGGGCTAGAAATAAGCCCGTCTGTAATAACTAAGTGTGGTGGGCTGACCCTGGCTGGACACCAGGTGCCCACCAAAGCTGCTCTATCACTCCCCTCCCCAGCTGGACAGGGCAGAGAAAATATAACGAAAGGCTCATGGGTTGAGATAAGGACAGGGAGAGATCACTCACCAATTACTGTCATGGGCAAAATAGACTCGACTTGGGGAAATTAATTTAATTTATTACAAATCAAATCAGAGTAGGTTAATGAGAAATAAAACCAAATCTTAAAACATCTTCCCCCCCACCCCTCCCTTCTTCCCGGGCTCAACTTCACTCCCGATTTTCTCTCCCTCCTCCCCCCGAGCAGCTCAGGGGGATGGGGAATGGGGGTTGGGGTCAGTTCATCACACGTTGTCTCTGCCGCTCCTTCCTCCTCAAGGGGAAGACTCCTCACACTCTTCCCCTGCTCCAGCGTGGGGTCCCTCCCACGGGACACAGTCCTCCATGAACATCTCCAACGTGGGTCCTTCCCACGGGCTGCAGTTCTTCCCGAACTGCCCCAGCGTGGGTCCCTCCCACGGGGTGCAGCCCTTCAGGAGCAGACTGCTCCAGCGTGGGTCCCCCGCGGGGTCACAAGCCCTGCCAGCAAACCTGCTCCAGCCTGGGCTCCTCTCTCCACAGGTCCTGCCAGGAGCCTGCTCCAGCGTGGACTTCCCACGGGGTCACAGCCTCCTTCGGGCACATCCCCCTGCTCCGGCGTGGGGCCCTCCCCGGGTGCAGGTGGATCTCTGCTCCCCCAGGGGCCTCCATGGGTGCAGGGGCACAGCTGCCTCACCAGGGGCTGCACCAGGGGCTGCAGGGGAATCTCTGCTCCAGCGCCTGGAGCACCTCCTGCCCTCCTTCTTCACTGACCCGGTGTCTGCAGGGTCGTTCCTCTCACATATTCTCACTCCTCTCTCTGGCTGCAGTTGTGCAGGCATTTTTTTCCCCCCTTCTTAAATACGTTATCCCAGAGGCGCTACCACTGCAGACCCGGTGTCTGCAGGGTCATTCCTCTCATGTATTCTCACTCCTCTCTCCAGCTGCAGTTTGTGTCCTGGTGTTTTGTTTGGGGTTTTTTCTTTTTTTTTTTCCTTCTTAAATATGTTATCCCAGAGGTGCTACCACTGTTGCTGATGGGCTTGGCCTTGGCCAGCGGTGGGTCCATCTTGTAGCTGGCTGGCATTGGCTCTGTCGGACATAGGGGAATAGGGGAAGCTTCTAGCAGCTTCTCACAGAAGCCACCCCTGTAGCCCTGCCCCCACTACCAAAACCTTGCCACACAAGCCCAATACACTAAGCCTGTTTTTTAAGAGAGAGGGCTTTATATAAAATAAAAACCTCTCTGTCTTTGGGATATATGAAACTCCTGCCCACTTGGAGCAGAGGGAGAGGCTGTGAAGCTGTGAGCATTTCCAGGAGGGAGAGTTCAGTCATGTTTGCATGCCAGGCCAATCTATCACCGTCAGGCTCATAGCTGGGACACAGCTCGGCATGAGAGAGATGTGTAACCTGCCAGGTATGAACTTAGGTCTTTTAATTTTCTGGTCTTGAGTGTGGTGTCAGCTAGTAAAGCAAAAATCAAGTTAGTGGGGGACTGACAGCTCTGCCTTACCAACCTCCGCTGTCATCTCTTTTACCACCAAAGAAAACCAGCGATCATGTTTGACTGAAGAAGTTTCTGTTCTAGTCTTGCAGCCAGCTGTACTCCTGGGTTGGGCCGATGGCTAGGGCTAGCGTCTCGTCGGTAGCGTCTGTCTAGGTACAGCTGCTTCTGTGCAGTGAGTGGAGTATTCGTAAGACTACGTAATATAAGGTGCCTTATGCTGGGGCTTTTTGTTCAATCTCCACTGGCTTCTGCTTTTTTACGGTTGGATTGAGAGCACTGAGGGAAGGAACAGCACGGTGCTTGTTCTGATACAAGAGCAGTAGTTTCGCTGCTAAGCGGAACTGTTACTATAGGATACTGTGTGCGTAAGAGACCACGCAATGTCGTGATTCTTGCACCCAGAAGAGGAGGAAGCATGACTCCAGTGGTTTATGGCTTTTCTTAGCCCATAGGAGAGTGGCTACAGGATCACTGCAGTTGCTAAAAGGAGACTAAGTCATAACCTTATGCTGTCAACTCTACTTACGTATTTCACTATATTTCACTTACATTCAGTAACAGTATGAAAAATCTGGCACTCCAAATGGAAACTTGCTTTGCTTGTATGTTAAAATATCTTTGCACAGCTTTTGTCTGGTCTCCCTGGTTATGTATCTCTCTCTCGCTCCCCCCCAGCCCCCCTACTTTTTTAGTCACCACAGACATAAGTTTCATAGTGGAGCTGTGTTCTTACCTTTCTTATCTTATTGTTGGTTTGGGGGCTGTATTTTGTTTTCTTCTTTTCTGTTGTTTTAATATTCCCTTCTGCAAAAAAAAAGTCTGTTTTCTTCAGATGATTCCTTCTTACAATTTTCTTCACAGCTTGCTTGTCTCACTTCTAATTGCATGAAGGATATTTTCCCCTCTTATTCTTTGTGTCAAGAAGAGGACTGGTGGTTTTTAGTTCACCTTAAAATTGTTGGCGACATGTTGACAAAAGCTGGTTGAATTCTGGTTTTCTGGTAGTTGCCATTTCTCCCACATTTACCCTTTCCTCTTAGAATATTTTTCTGGCTTACTTAAGAATTCTAGCTCAGGTTGACATTTTAGTACCTTATATTTTGTGTAATATTTATTTCTTATAAAGTTTAAAAATTCCTCCTCAAAAATTCCTCAACACCCCTGTCTT